>NC_066580.1:128700206-129055206 GCF_024323335.1 Lathyrus oleraceus | reverse complement strand
TCCAAAATAATCACGGAGGCGATAAATTATTTTGGTTTGAATTTTTATTTTATATTTTTGTTTATTTTTATTATTTTTAGTTTATCACTCTTACTCATCACAATAAGAATATTTATCATAAATTTTTTTATATCGGTGGCAGCAGTCAAGATCGGCTGAAACTATAGCGAGTCTAATAGATGTGCATGTCCTATTGCAGAATGTCGCTCTGGCGGTAGTAGGTGTTGACAATTTTGTTTGGTGGCCGGATTGAGTGGTTTTCGACGAATTTGAGTTATTTGCGAATGTCTGAGTTGTGCAATGTGAGATTCTTCTTGGAGGCGAATTTAAAGAGAAAAGTTGTGGTTCTTTTGAAAACAAAGCCTTTGAGTAAAATTATAATTTTTGGTTGGTGATTAATTCATAAGAGCTTTAGGTGTCATATGGAATTGAGTTAACATGGTGTAATCGATGGAAGACATAACATTTGTTGTCCGCTTTATTTTGATGGAGAAGAAGACTTGGATTAGCTCTTTTTATCTTGTGTTGTTACTTATTTATGTTGGAAGAAGTTTCCCAATTGGCTTGGTGTGGAATTGGATATCCTTATTGGTTCAAATTTGTTTCCATTTTAGTGAGCTTAAGTTGTCATACACCAAATTTTCCCGTCCATTTTAATCTGCTTGCTTTTTGTTTTCAGCTCACTAGGTCATCTGAGTCTTTAGAGGTATCTAAGTTAGAGTCAAACCCAAAAGTCAAAGAGGGGCTATTTTGACTTTTTGGTCATTTTATTTCTCATTTTTGTCTTTTTGTCATTTTTGCTCTAATTTTGTTTATTTTTTATTTTAGGTTATTATCTTTAGTATTATTATTTTAGTAATATTATAGTAATTATTATTATTACTATTAATAATAATAATAATAATAATAATAATAATAATATTGTTAGGTTGTTTGTAGTGTGATTGACAATATTTTGTTAAAATAAGTGAAATAGCAAGATGTTGGACAATATGTCTTGACATGCTTGTACGATATCGTGGCATGCTATAATTTTACATTCTTGAAAGTTTTTTTTAGCGTGAGACTAGTGAAGATTCTTTGATGATTTTTTATGCATTCTGCAGTTGAAAGTGCTTATTTTAGAAGCTTGAAGATCGGTTCCAATTGTGCAATGTTTCCTAAGAATGGGTGTCAAAATATTTAAAGAAACATTAGATTTGATTTGATTTGATTATGCAGAAGATTGTGCATAATGATTTTCAAAACATTTAAGGAAATATTAGATTTGATTATGCAGAAGATTGTGTAGAATATATGTCAAAACATTTAAGGAGACGTCACATTTAATTTGATCAGATTTGATTTGATTTGTTTTGGAACTGCTGATTTTTTAGCCCGAAGTCCATGTTACTCTGGAGCCATTTAAAGGACGAATATAAACCTAAGAAAACAACTAAGTTGCATCTGTAATAGTCTATGTTAGGGTTTAGTTTGTTCATTGTTATTTGCGAGCCATTCTTGTATCACTTAGATGCTTGAATTGAACTGAGTTTTTGAGTTGTAATTGTGAATCACTCATGAGCTTTTAAGAAAGAGTGGACTATGTTTCTTTAGACGTGTATCTTCTATTTATTGTTATAAGTTTCTATCATTGTTGTGTGATTGAAGGGAAATGAGCAGGGTCTCATATCTAGGAGAGTCTTAGATAGAAATTCCAAGGGTAGTGATTAGGTTAGAAGCTTTTAAAACCGAAGGTTGTTTAGAACTTCAAACTAATATTATTATAGTGGGTTTCCTTCCTAGCTTGGATGCCCCCAGATGTAGGTGATGTTGCACCAAACTGGGTTAACAATTGACATGTGTTATTTACTTCCTGCTATTTACTTTAGCACTGTAATTGTTTCTGGCGTGACATGTCTTGATCCTGGTGTCGTGACATCGTATACGACATTGGTTATCTGCGTACTTGTTTCTAGTGTGACATGTTCTGATCCTAGTGTCGTGACATCGTATACGACATTTGTTATCTATGTGCCAGAATTTGAATTGGTATTAGAGCAGGCACCCTGTTCGTTTTTGGGTGAGCTCCAGGGAGATATTTTCTGGTACTATGGACAAGGAGGAAGGATTTGATAATAGACCACCTATTTTGGATGGCAACAACTATGATTACTAGAAGGCACGTATGGTGGCTTTTCTAAAATCTATGGATAGTAAAACCTGGAAAGCAGTTATCAAAGGTTGGGAATATCATGTGGTGCAATACAAAGATGGGAAGGACACAACTAATTTGAAGCCTGAAGAGAACTGGTCTAAGGAAGAAGATGAACTTTCTCTTGGAAACTCCAAAGCCTTGAATGCCTTGTTCAATGGAGTCGACAAAAAATATATTCAGGTTGATAAATACTTGTATTGTGGCCAAAGATGCATGGGAAATCCTCAGAACCACTCATGAAGGCACATCAAAAGTAAAAATGTCAAGACTTCAATTTCTCACCACCAAATTTGAGTATCTCAGGATGAAAGATGATAAGTGTATTCATGATTTTCACATGGATATTCTTGACATTTCTAATTCATCTAGTGCCTTGGGAGAGAAGATGTCAAAGGAGAATCTTGTTAGAAAAATCCTCAGGTCTTTGCCTAAGAAGTTTGACATGAAGTCCATAGCTATTAAAGAAGCACAAAACATCTGCAACATGAAAGTGGATGAGCTTGTTGGGTCACTTCAAACTTTTGAATTGACTATCAGTGATAGATCTGAAAAGAAGAACAAAAGTATATCTTTTATCTCCAACACTGATAATGAAGAAATTCAATGTGACATGGAGACTGATGAAGGGACTTACAATGCTATTGTTCTTCTTGGATGGCAATTCAATAATATGCTAAAAGGAATGGATAGGAAGTCAAGACCTAATGTCAAGAACATGTCATTCGACATCAGTAAGAACGATGATTCTCAGTGAAAAGCAAGAACAGAGGAAAAGCCCAATCAAGGAAAAGGTATTCAGTTTCATGGATGTGAGGGTTTTGGTCACATCAGATCAGAATGTCCCACGAATCTCAAGAAACAAAAGAAGGGATTGTTTGTTTCTTGCTATGATGATGATTCTAAAGGTAAAACTGCTAAGCATGTTACAACCTTCACAGGTAGATATGAATGTGATGAAGATTCTTGTGATGAGGATGTTTTTTTTATGAAGAACTGTCTATTTCATACAAAGAGTTATGTGTCAGAAGTGGAGAAATGTGTAAGATAGGAGAAAAGCGGAAGAGAATCATAGCTCAACTGTAGGCTGAAAAAGAGAAACTTTTATCTACTGTCACTGATCTTGAAAATGAGGTAACTCTATTGAATTCTAAACTTGAAAACATGACCAAATCAGTAATAATGTTGAACAATGGATCTGATATGTTAGATGAAATTCTTCAAGTTGGAAAAGGGGATGGAAACTTAAAAGGTATAGGATTTGATTACCAATCTCTGAAAGGAAAAGCCCTTGTGACAAAATTTATTCCTCCAGAAATGAAGTATGAGCCCATGATGTTCAACCAAATGTTACCACATCCTTCTAGACATCGAAAACTCAAACTAAAGTCAAGTTTTTGCCTTGGAAATGTCATTAATGTGGTAAATATGGACATATAAAGCCTTTCTATTGAAGACTATATGGTTATACAAAACATATAACATATCCTAGGGTTAATCTTGTGATGATTAAAACTAGAAAGGAGTGGAAACCTAAGGCTGTTGGTAATTGTCTTATAGCCCATACTACTTTTAGAGCTTCATCTAGAGAAGATTGATACTTTAATAGTGGATGTTCTAGACATATGATAGGGGTCAAGAAGTATTTAGTGGACATTAAGTCTTATTCCACTAGCTTTGTCACTTTTGGTGATGGAGGTAAAGGTGAAATTAAATGGATAGTAAAGTTAGTGTGTGCTAGATTACCTAGACTTGATGATGTTCTTCTTGTAAAAGGATTGACTACTAATCTGATCAGCATTAGTCAGTTATGTGATGAAGCTCTAAAAGTAAATTTTAACAAGTCATAATGTTTGGTTACCAATGAGAAGAATGAAGTTATGATGAGGGGAGTTAGGTCTAAAGACAACTTTTATTTATGGGTACCACAAGAAAATACTTATTCTTCCACATGTTTAATGTCTAAGGAAGATAGCGTCAAGTTGTGTCACCAAAAGCTTGGACATCTGAATCTCAAAGGTATGAAGAAGATTATGTTTGAAGAAGCTATTAGAGGTCTACCAAAACTTAAAATTGAGGAGAGTAAAGTTTATGGTGACTGTCAAATTGGGAAGTAAGCCAAGATGTCACACCCAAAGTTGCAACATCAGACTACTTCCAAAGTTTTAGAACTTCTTCATATGGACTTAATGGGGCATATTGAAGTTTAAAGTCTTGGTGGAAAAAGGTATGTCTATGGGTTGTTGATGATTTTTCAAGGTTTACTTGGGTGAATTTTATCAAAGAAAAATTAGATACTTTTGAGGTATTCAAAGACCTTTGCCAATGTCTTCAAAGAGAAAAGGAAAGTGTGATTGTTAGAATTAGAAGTGACCATGGGAAGGAATTTGAAAATGCAAAATTCTCTAAATTTTGTTCTTCTGAAGGTATTGGTCACGAGTTCTCATCTCCACTCACTCCTAAACAAAATGGAATTGTAGAACGCAAGAATAGAACTTTACAAGAATCAGCTAGAGTCATGTTTCATGCAAAAAAATCTTCCCTATCATTTTTGGGCTGAAGCAACGAACACTGCTTGCTATATCCAAAATCGTGTTACTCTGAGAGCTTGTACTTCATCTACTCTCTATGAATTATGGAAAGGAAGGAAACCCACTGTTAAATATTTTCATGTGTTTGAGAGTAAATGCTACATTTTGGTTGATCGTGAACAAAGGAGAAAAACGGATCCCAAAAGTGATGAAGGGATATTTATTGGTTACTCTACAAACAGTAGAGCTTACATGGTATTTAACTCCAGAACCAAAGTCATGATGGAATACATTAATGTTGTGGTTGATGATTCAATTATTGTGAAAGGGACTGATGTCGATGAAGATGTTGGAACCTCATCTCAACAGACTGATGCTTCAGGAAATGTGGAAGACATTGAGTCAAAAATTGAGCCAGCAAGGACTGTATCAGATAACCTCAAGCCAACAAAGGTCTCTTTATCAGAATTCAGAAAGATCATCCAAAGGACTTATTATTGGAAATCTCAATGAAGGGATCACCACTAGATCCAGAGATGTGATATCCAATGTTTGCTTTGTCTAAAAGTTTGAACCTAAAAATGTGAAGGACACCTTGACTGGTGAATTATGGATCAATGCTATGCAAGAAGAACTAGAGAATTTCAAAAGGAATAAAGTGTGAGACCTAGTTTCTAGGCCGGAAGGATGAATGTTTTTGGCACTAAATGGATTTACAAGAACAAATCTGATGAAAATGGAATTGTGACCAGAAACAAGGCTAGGCTTGTTGCTCAAGGATACACTCAAATTGAAGGGGTTGATTTTGATGATACTTTTACACCTGTTGCTCGTCTTGAATCTATAAGATTGCTCTTTGGAGTGGCATGTATGCTAAAATTCAAGTTATTACAGATGGATGTGAAAAGTTCCTTCTTGTGGAGATCCTTGGAAGAAAATCAGGAACATTGGTTTTCTAAGTCTATTTCTTACAAGCTTGGAGATCGAAGTTCTATCTTTTTGGAGGCATTGTTGGTTAGGGGTGAATATTTTTTTCGAGATTTTCATTTTGTTTTCTTGAGTGCATGGCCTGTTGGAAGCAATGTCAGTGACTTATGATAGTGGCACAAAGGGGTTTGGCGGTGGAATTTTTATCTGTGGCAACATTCAGGATCAACAGAAACTGTAGCGAGCCTAGTAGATCTGCAGGTTCTATTATAGAATTTCGCTCTAACGGTAATAGGTGTTGATATTTTTTTTAGTGGATGGATTGTAGTGGTTTTCGCTGAATTTGAGTTATTTGCAAATGTCCGAGTTGTGAAATGTGGGATTCGTCTTAGAGGCGTATTTAAAGAGAGAGGTTGCGGTTCTTTTGAAAACAAAGCCTCTGAATAAAATTATAATTTTTGGTTGGAGATTAATTCATAAGAGCTTTAGGTATCAGATGGAATTGAGTAAACATGGTGTGATCGATGGAAGACATAACATTTATTGTCCGCTTTGTTTTGATGGAGAAGAAGACTTGGATCACCTCTTTTTATCTTGTGTTATTACTTATTTATGTTGGAAGAAGTTTTCCAATTGGCTTGGTGTGGAATTGAATATTCTTGTTGGTTCAAACTTGTTGTTTTTTTAGTGAGCTCAAGTTGTCATACTCCAAATTTGTCCGTCCATTTTAATTTGTTTGCTTATTGTTTTCAGTCCACTAAGTCATATGAGTCTTTAGAGGTATCTGAGTCAGAGTCAAACCCAAAAGTCAAAGAGGGACTATTTTGACTTTTTGGTCATTTTTATTTCTCATTTTTTTCTTCTTGTCAATTTTGCTCTAATTTTTATTTATTATTTTAGGTTATTATCGTTAATATTACTCCCTTTGTCTCATAAAAAGTATCCCATTTGTACTTTTTTTTGTTTTAAAATGATTGTCCTTTTATAATACCAATGCTACATTTATTGTTATTTTCCCCTACTATACCCCTATTAATTAAATTTTACTTTACTCAACAAATTTATTAACTACAACTAATAAGAGTATTCTAGTAAATGATACTAAATTTATCATTAAAATCAAGACATCTAATTATTTCCTCAAGAACCGTGCATAGCTCAAATAAGATATTTTTTATAAGACAGGGAGAATATTATTTGAGTAATATTAATGTGAGTAAGTATTATTATTATTAATAATATTTATTATAATAATACTTTTGAAAGTATTATTATTAACTAATTAATGAGTCAGCTTATCATTATTATTATTATTATTATTATTATTATTATTATTATTTGAAGGAGTCTGTTTATGTTATGGGGTCGGGTCAAGTCTAAGGGTCCAAGTCCAATGTCCAGACCATTTAGAAACGTTAATTTTCGCTATAGTGTCTCTCAAACGAATCAAACTCAAGATTGGAACAATAAAATCAAATATTCATTCATATTAATTTCCGTATACATTAGATTTTAGATTACAAGTTAAAACGTGGCCAAATACATTTAGAAGCGCAAAACTCCAAACCTAATTTGAATCAAATCTTAAAAAATAACAGAAATTGGATACAAAATTTCCTAATCTAAATCAATCAAACAAAGTAACGTAAATTAAAACCTTAAAACCTAATCTATAAAAGCATAAAAAAATTCAGAGGGAGGGAAACAACTCCAAAATTGTTGTTGCAATCCACAAACCCATACACAAAACTCAATTCCTCTTTGAAGACTAATGGTTTCACACTGAAACCCTAAACTACTTCAAGCTAAGCCTTGTCACCTAAAATACAAAGAAGAAAAGGATTATGAAGCATACAAAGGGAGCAAAATAAGAGAGAAGGAGAGGAGTTCAAAGGAGGATGCTGCTTAAACGGACACGATCGGAGAGGTAGATATTTTATTTTCCCCCGCTTGTCTCCCATGAATGTGTTAGCTTCTGATTGATGTATAAACTTAGCATTTCAGGAAGTTTTCTTGGATTTTTTTGTGTTAAGGGGGTGAAGGGCTAATATGTTTCAATTAGGGACCAATCTAGGGTTTAAGCTTGGTTTTAGTTTGATTTAGGTAGTTCCTAAGGGTGTCTGGAATTTTTGGTGGAGGGTTAAAGTTTTTGGTTGAATTTCAATCGGAAATTTGGGATGGACGGTGCTGCTCACGGAGGTTTCAACCTCCAAAGGTTAGGGTTCATATGGTTCGAAGATAGGGTTAGGGTTCTTAGGGGTTCCTGGATATTTTTTTTGAATGTTTGAAGTTTCTAGTTGGTGTTCAACCTGGAGCTAGTGGAAATATACTCGATCGTATCACACACTCGAACATACAACAGAGTCTCCATCGAACTTTATTTATTCCCTAAGGAAAGGGAAAACATCGATAAACCCGGGGGAAAGAGATATGCTAGGTAAGGAAGTCGGTTATACAAGGGCAAGATATTAGCACCCCTTACATCCATGGCACTCCATGGGAACCGTTTTGATTGTTCTTGCTCGAATAGGTGTTATATCTGAAGATTACTCACGAAATAATAAAGGAAGAGAAATACATACAGTGCTCGGTAAGGATTGGGGCCCTCATGCCTACGCATCCTCATGGTGCAATAAGGAATTCATAGCTCCATAGTTCATATAACAAATGGTAGGAGGTGAAAAGAATTATGATTAAAGTATGGTTTGAACCAAAGGATAATGTGATTTGAACTCCAATAAGGGATGAAATATGAACCCAAGAGTAAAACTGGTGTTGACCAATATGTGGACTAGCCGGAAGCGCATGCCACTATATGGTATACCCGAAAATGAGGAGAATTAAGTGTTTGGGTACGAGCCAAACAACTCTTGGTTCACAAGGTGACACAAGATGAAGCTCAAAGAGGTAGTGTATTTGGCTCAGAGATAACAGGTATAATACATGAAGTGAATGAAGGTAAAATCTGAATACATCATGGAGATGAACGGAAAGAATGACCAAAGTCACATAATTGAAGGGTTTTGCAATAAGTGACTGAAGAGGTATAGTCTCAAACCAAAGGTAAGGTGTATTGGAATCCATAGGATAAATCAAATTTCCACCATAGAGGGTACGACGTATTAGCCAAAAAAGAATGAATGAAATGACTAGGTACGATCCGAACAACTCTAGGTGCAAATGCGGATTTGCCACTATATGGTCCTAAAAGGATGTATATGGATATCTAAAGAAAATTGTATTTAGTTTCAAATAAATGACATGTCACTGGGGTGAATGGCTCAATGGTTGAAGGTAGATCATGGATCGTGAAAGATATGGATAGTACCCTTATGCGAAATAAGGAATAATTAGGATTATGCTCGCCAAGGATTCGCATCCTCGTGCCTACGTATTCTCATCATGCAATGAAAAATCAGAGCAATCGTAGTTCGTGGAACCACGAACAAAGAGAGATTGAAAGTGATGATAAGTATAACTTGCACCAACATAATGGTATCAAGGGAACACACAAATGGAACATGAACTTGGAACCAAAGAGTAAACACACGTCTTATCCAAAAAGAAATGAATTAAATGTTTGAGCACGATCCAAACAACTCTTGGTTCACAAGGTGGACTGCCGTTATATCGTCCTAAAATGATGTACATGCGGGTTCCAAGCGAAAGTATTATTAAGTAAAAGGAGCAATATATCACTGGATGGGGAACAAATAGTTCAAGATCAAAGAAGAATGGTATTTTGGATCTATGAATGAGATAGACTCTAATTCGAAGAGTAAATAAGCGTCTTAGCTAAAAAGGAATGAATTAAATGTTTGAGGATGATCCAAACAACTCCTGCTTCACAAGGTGCACTATCGTTATGTCGTCCTAAATGATGTACATGGAGTCCAAGGAGAAGTATATTTTATCTCAAAAAGATGGTAATGATTGATGGATAAAGAATGATTAATAAATAAGGTAGCTCACGGATAATCTGAATTCTCCTGCCTATATATTCTCACTATGCATTGAGAAAGTCATAGCTTTCGTAGTTCAGCCTACTATGGCTGAAACAAAAGGGAACGAGATTGATTTGCCAAGAGGCAAGGTAGGTTTCTTAACAAGTAGGAATATGGTACTAACCAAACATGGTATTCAACCATATGAACAAATGAGATATGATTGACCTATACACGAGAGGATTTATAAGGCAAGAACCTCATCTAAGCATGGGAGGTCTTATAAGGCAAGCAATGAATAAGAAGTATTTGGCCTTCACGCAAGAGGATTTACAGGGAAAGAGATTCATCTAATCACGAGAGGTCTTATAAGACGAACAATGATTATGAAATGATTGGCCTTCACACAAGAGGATTTATAAAGCAAATAATGAATAGGGGTTTGCCAAAGAACAAGAGGACTAACAAGGCAAACACTGATTGAATAGAGTGGGCTTAAGCACAAGAGGTGTGATAAGGCTTACAATGAATAAAGGTTTGCCAAAGCACAAGAGGACTAATGAGGCAAAAATGATTGGCTGGTTGAATAGGATTTCAAGATTTGATTATAAGTGAATTGATCCAAAGGATATATGAATGTCAAAGAGGGTGTGATTAATGATCCACTGAGGGAGAAATTTTGCTTTGTAATGGTGCTTCGCTGTTGAAGTAATGAATGATATGGTGTTTGCTTGAAGAAGAAGACTTGTTAATTGTGTGATTCAAATTGCACTAAAGTCTATAAATAAAGGCAAATACCTTGAGCAGTTGGGTCAAGTGTCTCGTACCTAAGGATATCCAGAATGAATTAATGGAATTCTCCACTCTCATGCATTTTTCATTTCTTAAGGCTCATAACGTGCAACTCGAACCAAAATTAATAAGTTGCTGACATGAGATCTTGCGCGTTGATCTTGTTGATGTGATGCTACTTGTTGTAGAAGAAAACATGACAATCACGTAATTTAAATTGTGCTAAAGTCTATGAATAAAGGTGAGTACGATGAGTAACTGGGTCAAGCGTCCCGTACCCAAAGATATTCAGAATGAGTTAAGGGAATTATCCACTCTCAATCATTCTCTATTGCTTAAGGCTCGTGCCACACAATTCTAATTTTAATTAACAAGCATTTGAAGAACCACCTTTGATGTATCTCGTATGATTCGCTACTTGATATGACTAGGAACGCCTTGATCGAGAGTCTGAATTGAAGCTTCGAGCTTTACATCTTACATAAAGAGTCTTATCAAATGATCAAAGGTCTTTTGATCGCGTGAAATAGATTGTGGGATTATACAAGATCAAAGGATTTAGTTGATCAAAATTGCTTTTGATCAACTTGAATCGAGGGTTGGAATTAATTTGAGATCTATGATTAATCCTAATATAATGGTTAGAATTAAATCCAAAGGCTATTCCTAAGGGAGCATGAAATTGTTAATCAAAACATGATTTAAAACTAATTAAAATCCTAAGTCAAAATTAATCCTAAGGGAGCATGCATTCATATGGTCAAAATAACAAAATAAACCCTTAAGGGGTAAAACGGTCATTTCATATGAATATTCAATTATTGAATTAAATATCAATCATGCAACCCTAATGAAAATAAATTAAATCTAATTAGTTCTAATCTAATTAAACTAATTATCGACATTTCTGAAAATTCTAATATTAATCAAAACTCAAAATTTCTAGAAATTCTAATCTAATAATCCTAATATCACAAACAAACCCGAAGGAAAGAGGTGTAACACCTGAACATAGAGTGCAGAATTCAGCAATAGGGACTTTGGGCCCAACGGAATAAGCCCAAATTCAAAGAAATGTTGTTGGATCCAAAATGGCTAGCACCTAGTGAAGCAAGGGTGTGGAAAGTAAAATATTGGGCTTAATGACTAAGCCCAACAGAATTTGCAAAGGGAAATGTAAAACATTCAGCAACTCACTTTTCTTCTCTACACATCATCTTCTAATTTTCATGTCAAAAAGGGACCACCACCGGAGCTCCGACACCACCGCGGAGGAGTTGGCCGAAATCAAGAAAAGTACTATCTTCCTACTCCTCTCAACCTCTTCTATCCTAATCTATCATCTATTTTAACTGCAAGAACCCTAAGCATGAAAACTGAAATTAAATGGGGATGAAGGATAATCAAACCACCAAACCTTGGGGTTTTGATTCTCCACTGCATAAGCTACATTGTGGTATCAGAAATTCAGCAAACAAGCAAGGATAAAATTTCACCGACATGCAAGAACGGAGCTTTGTTCTTGGAATTTGGTGTTGGAGATGAAGAATATGAAGTGAAAACCAGAGGTATGCTACTTGGAATCTTTAATCTTCTACTTCTACTATGACCTCATCCTCTTCAAGAATTGACTCTGAAAAATTCTGAATCAAATTGTTGTTGTTAATTATATGAATGTAGGAATAATGTTGAATGCAAGAGGTTTAACTCAATTGATAATAAACTTCAATGTGGAACTTGCTCTAATGGTGGTTTGAATTTTGGTGTAGGGAAATGAATTGGAGAAGATGAAGTGAGAGAGTGAAGGTTGAATTTGCAATGAGTGATTTTTGAGAGAATGATCAAGTTCTGAGCTTTTTTTTTGTTAATAGAGTGATGTGTTTATATAGGTTATAAGTTTGGATCAAATGGAGGTTCAGAGTTAGTTTTGTGAGGCTTGGAATTGGTTAAATGAGGCTTGGAGTTTAGTGAAGTGGTTTGGAGTTAGCTTGTGACTGTTATGAGTAACTCACAAATGTTGAGAAGTTTGGTGAATTAAAGTGTTAGGAGTTTGGTTCAATGCATGAATGATATGGTTAGTTGCTGAATAATTACGTAAAGGTTACTATATGTATTGATGCAGACATTGGGACTGGTTTAGAGTGCAAAGGAAACTTCATTACTGCTGAAAATGCAGCATTTTGGCTCACTATCCCAGGTTAATCGATTAACCAAGATATGGTAATCGATTAACATCACGCAAAATGGTCTTTTTGGCTACTGTCCCAGTTGTAATCGATTAACCAAGATATGGTAATCGATTAACATCATGCAGAGTGGTCTTTTTGGCTACTGGAAGCAGGTGTAATCGATTAACCTATATATGGTAATTGATTAACATCACACAGAGTGGTCTTTTTGGCTATTGGAAATAGGTGTAATCGATTAACCAAGATATGGTAATCGATTAACATCACACAGAGTGGTCTTTTCCTTTTTTTATGCATGGGCTCATGTGTGAGGCATAATGACTTGGCTTTTTTTGTCTTGTGTGTGATTTTGCAGGATTGGTATGATCAAGGCTTGGCGTACTTGTTGATTTTGTCCTATTGAACATTTTGTACTTAAACAACTGTTTGAACTACATTTTGTACTTGAGTAAATTTGATCCAATCTTGAATCTGATTTCTTTAACTTGAATGAACATTTATGCCATGAATTGAATAAATCAAAGACAGAGAGAGCCCATAGTAACTCCAATATCCAATGACATGGTGAAATCAATACAACTACCAACGTATACCACGAATTGGAGTCCCATGTGACTTGATCCATAAGGAACAAACTAACCAATATTGTTATGGCGGTATCACTTTGGTAAAACCTTTGAATTAATGATACAATTATAAATGAATGTGTTATGATGGATGGATATGCAGATGCAATGGAAAAATAAGCCAGACAAAAAATTGCAAAAGGTAGGGCAAAATTTAGGGTACAACACAACCGAGAACCTAAGTTTTGTGGCGGTTTTTTGGGCTCAAAGGTGGTGCCACTAGCGGATGGGATTTCCGGTCGGTGGTGGGTGGTGGAAGATTAAAGAGAGGTCAGAGGGATGAAAGAGTTTGGGAGAGAGGAGTGGTTTAGAGAGAGAAAGTGAAATGAAAATGGTTCCATTTCTGAAGATGACCAATTAATATACTCCCTCCATCTGTTGCCTGATGAGAACCATATGGTGCTCTCTGAACCCTTGAGGTTGCAGGCTTTGACCTGTCTTGGACACACACACATTGTATTCCCTTATTGTCTTTCAATATTGGCCCTCCATTTTGTTACTTTGACTAGTATGCTTATCTAACGTGTATGAATATGGTTCCCCGTGATCCCGTTAGATCAATCCAACAACCCCCAAAGAGAGAGTCAACCTTTGACTCTCTCCATACACCTCAGGCTAGCGTGCCGGCTTAGTGTCCTTTGGGCCTTGCTTTCTTTGCTTTCTGCACACCCCTTTTTATTAACCCAACTAAAAATTCACCCCCTTGTTTTCTAATTCATTTATCATTTATTTATTGAATTTAGTTTAATTACCTAAAGTTTGATTTTATTTGGTCATTTACTTATTTTAGTGGTAATTTAATTTTAGGCTTAAATACTTATCTGGTCCCTGTAAGTTGGCGTGTTTTTTATTTTCGTCCCTGTATTTTTTTTTCTGGAAATAATCTCTGAATGTTAAAATCTTTTTGATTTTAGTCCCTAAAGTTAAAATCCGTAAGAAAATTCGAAGAAAATTATGTAGGAAACTTGCGGATTTTAATTTTACGGATTAAAAGCAAATGAAATTCAACATTTAAGAATTTTATAAAAACAAAAGATACAGAGACGAAAATAAAAAATGTCAAGTTATAGTGACTAAAAGACTATTTAAGCCTTAATTTTAACTTAGATTTTATTTAAACTTGTTTGCTAAACTTGGTCTTTTTAGTTAATATTTTAAATAACTCCATTCAATATTAAAAATGCAAAATATTTCTTTTTTTAGTAAATACCCAAAGAACATTTTTTCTTTTCTTTAATCCAAAAAAAAAAAACACCAATAATGAAATCTTTTCTTTCATAGACAAATTGTACTGTATACACGTCATCAAATTATAAATTAAATGAAATCAATATTTTTGCAAATAAAGAAGTGGGTACACATCCACTATATCTTTAAGTGATCAATGGATTAGTGCTCGCCACATCGATCGATCACTTAAGATCAAATCAATCTAAACTTCACTCAACTCATCACATTAATATTTTTCCCCATGCGTTTAATTCTAAACCAAGACAACTTTTCATAAACTAAAATCAACCAACTAAAAAAACGTCGAACTACGTAGACTCTGATTTTTCTCATCACTCGATGAGAAATACGTAAGCACAAGATTGCGAGACCAAGGTGAGTCACCTAATCTAAAACTAGCATTTTCTCTCCTTAATCCTTTTTGTAAATATCAAGTAAATAAAATCAAGTAACTAAGAATAAAAATAAAATATATACCCCTTAACAAACAATCACCCTTAGAACTATAGGAGGTTCCTGTTGAGTACAACGGAGGTGAGGTGTGCCTAACACCTTCTCCTCACTTAACTGACTCTCGAACTCATATTCGATTGTGATGGGCATCTTATCCTTTACTTTAGGGTTTTATCATTATTTCCCCTATTCCTTAGGAATGAATAAAATTTGGTGGCGACTCTCTTATTTTTCCAACTATGACACAACGTAGATTGAAATTAAAGTTTACTGTTGATTTTCATTGGTTGTTTGAGCATAATTTTTGTTGGGAAATTTGGAATTATAGGAACTTTATTTTATTCAAAGGGGGGGTGTAATTTTTATGTCAAAGGGATGATTCAATTCTTACTGTCAGAGTGATTGTCTATGTTTAATACTTTTAGCAGGCCTATTGTTTGGTCGGATTGGTGTGATAATCATGTCACTTGCCTAATGTAGTATGTTAGAGATGTTTTTATTATTATTTATTATTGTACTATTGAGTTAGTCACCCCCTTATACTATTTAATTTGAAATTTATCTGCCTATAAAAAAAACCCTAAAATATAATGCTTATAAATGACCACTTCAAACTCAAATTTGGTCTTTTCCACTTTTCCAATTTTACTTCGTTTCTCCCCTTTCCAATTTTACCATCCTAGTATTTTTTTCTTCCCAAAATTCATATTCTCTTATTTTCTTCTCATGTTTTCAAAAGTTCGTTGACTCTTGCAAACTGGTGAGCACAATTTTTAAAACGCCTCATCAAAGTGTAAAATAATTTTGTTGAATGCTTTATTAAGTTTCAATGTAAGTCTACAAACTCAAATAATTGATTTTCAAATAATTATTGTTGTTTTTATATTATAATAATTAGTAATTAAATTGTTTTAGGTCGGCCAAAGGCTCAAAGAATCATGGCTCAACGCATCTCAAATCCACTCCACTTGACCCAAGGTATAAAGTCAGTTCACATGAAACACAAGGTACCTTCTCTAATATCCATTTTTCACTATACTCATCTTGAATCTTCCACTAACTTGGACGTTGGACTTCTAACCATGCAATTCCACCTTGCGTCGCTGTAACGGAGATCAGCACCACTAGTTCAATACATCTAGTTCTCCAACAACATCCATTTATGGTTTCTAAATGGAACAATGGCGCTAACTGTGGGAAACGACTTCTGATTCCTACTATTTCCATGATTTCAGATCCAACCTTTGATTTACTAGTGCGTAATCTCCTCAGGTCAGATCGAGAGAATTTGAAATAAAAATTCCATATCCACCGCAGAGATTTGTTACACTCGATCCACTCATTAAAGTTTCAATTACGATTCATTCGATCTCCAAATCTCAAGATACCTTGAGAACTCCATGGAGCAAAAGTAGGAAAGACCCTAGATCCAAGTCTAGATCTATAATGAAATGAGTGGATAATGAATGCAATTTCGTCAGATGATCATTCCAAAGATTCACAGTCCTTATTTAGGTACCAAAGGATCTCCTCGGACCAGATCCGAGATCCTTTTTCCTTATCGCTTTTCTCAGTTTTGAATAGGAAAGCAAGTGATTCCGGATCCGATCTCTTAGTATCTTCCTAACACATACCACATCAAAGAAGTGCATAAAGAAATAGACATGTCCAGGCACATATATCGTTGAAGAGCAGGGTCAGATCGCCTGTCAAGGGTAGTAGTGTATGCGAGAGAAATGTGTGGTCCCTAAAAACATGGTTTTGAAAACCTTTGCAGATTAAAATTGGAGTTTAAAAACATTTTGAAAACATTTTAGTGTTAAGAAGAAGAAAATAAATTGTGAAATATAAAGAATTAAGGGAAAGAGATGAACAACAAGAATTATAGAGGTTTGGTCAAACAAGAAAAATACATACTCATCTCCCTAAGAATTGATTTTGAGAGTATCCAATAAACTTTGAGAGCTTTTTGTAGGTAAAATTCACAAACCCCCTTATACAAGGGAAATTCGTTAACTTCCAACCTAAACAGTAAAACTTGGGATTTGTCAATTGAGTCTTCTCTTCCAAATGTTGGATTGAAGTGGTTAGTCCTCCTTCCACAAACGGTAGATCAAAGCGATTAGTCTCGTGTCCACGAGAATCTTGAAGTGGTTAGTCTTCAAGCTTTAAAAAAACTTTGTAAGTTTTTACCACGGGATGAGCTCATGAACCATAAAACTTGGTTTTATACGGGCTAACCAATAACCTGAGAGATTTTTTTATCGATCTAACCTCAAACCTTATCCAAGCTTTTATGACTCTCACAACATGACTTTCTCAAATAAGAACTTCGGCTAAAAAAATAGTGAGAGAAAGTTTAAAAGAATTTTTTTAGAGAGAGATACAATTGTCAAAACACGATTATGGATGCAATGAAATGAAGGAAGGGACCTCTATTTTTAGGATAGAAGTTGGATAAAAAAAGGAAATTAGATATAATGCATTTTAAGACAATCTAATTGATTAGAGCTTAATGTCAATGGGCTAGAAACTTTAGTGGTAATCGATTACCAATTCCGAAAAGGAAAGAAAATATATTTATCTATTGTACATTATTAATGAGATGTCATAATCTCTTAGCGCTCAATTTCGAACTGGTATAATCGATTAGGAAAGCATAAACCCAAAAAGCTCATTTAATGCCACGAGTGTCATCATTATCTTGAGATCATTTTCTTCATATCTTTCACGTCTCTTGCCATGCCTTGGAAAATTTCCCATACTTGCTTTATATCTATATCTTATGTGTCTTCTTCTTCATTTGTCTAGTCGTCTCTCAGTTCTTCATATTTTATGTTGGTCTTCATGTCTATGAGGTTGGTATCATCAATTTTATTGTTGGATGAGATTGAATTTTCCTTTTGAGTATCAATGTTGAAGTTTCTTAAGATTCTTGTGATCATTGCTCCATATGGAAGATCTGTTGAAGGTTTTCCTTTTGAGTATGACATGTGGTGAAATATCCCATCTACCCAGTTTGTTGGAATATTCTGGGTGGGAAGCCATATAGGGATAATATCTTCTTTGATGAAATAGTTGTTGTTAATGTTTCTAGAGAATAGGATTCTTGATATGAGGTAGTGGGTGATTTGAACTTTTGGTTTCAAAAGTATTGTCCTAAACGGAAATCTTATTTTCTCCATGGGGCTGGTGACAAGACTGCTTAAGGCTATGTTTCATTTGAAGTTTTGGAGGCTCATTGGTCTCTAAGATTTGTAGTATGTTCCTAGGAAGGGTATTTCAAATATCCTCCCAAAAACTTTTATGTTGATAAATATCTTTACATTTTTCACAGATGATGTCAGGGTGTTTTCAGAGATGTTTAGGTTAGTGTAAAACTCTCAAACTAGATATGGAAATATTTTGTCATGTGCTTTTGTCAAGAATTATTTTAATTAGGATTGACATATGTGAGAGTAAGGTTTATAACCTCTCATTAAGGTTTCGTCCATATACCATGGTTCTAAGATCCTTTTCTCAAGGATCATTTTTTGTCCTCTTCGTTCCTATTCATTATTTTCGTCATGATGACATATCTTCTTGGTGGTATTATGATTTTTTTTGGCTTGAGTAAGCCATGATGACACTTATAGCAAAAAAAGGAACTTACACAAAACAAGATGGAAGAACTCATGTGATGCAAGTGGTAGTGAAAAGAAGCATACTTATTTATAGTGTGCTATTTGATGATTTGATCATGTATTCTAGGAAAGCATTTAATGTAGATTGTGATAATTGAATATCAAATCAAAATCTTTCTTGATTGGGTTAACTAATTGATTAACTAAGAGCTCTAATCTATTAGTTTTCCATATTCTTTAGGATTTTGTGCGATCTTCATTAATGTTGAGATTTAATTTTCTTGAGGCACGAGTTTGGCTTGGATTTGATTTGAAATTCAGTGTGCCAATGACTTCTAATCGGTTTTCATAACGTGATAATCGATTGGGCTTTTATGGTTCAACCTCCTTGGTGTATGTTGGGCCTTGTGTTGGATTTTTTTTCCAGCATCCCCCTTTTCTCTTTTTTTTGCACCGCTTTACTAAAACACTAGGATAATAATCTTTTAGGTTAGGAAAATAATTGATTGAGATGAGCAAAAAATTAAATTTATTATTTTAAGGGTTTAACCAAAGTTATCCAATTATTTTCACCTTAAAATAATGTATACAGATCTTATCAAGAGATCTTGATAAATACTTCCCTACAAAAGGGAAAACATCAAATATATTATGGTATATCCTTCTCTACACATTGTTGAATGCGTGAGTTGGTATAAACAACAAAATGAACTAGTCCATTACAAACATGTCCATTCAATTGATCACTAGGATCATAGAGTTTGATATATTCTCAAACAATATGGTTTGATCACAACTATTGATTATTTGCCATAATCATTGATCCTATATCACAAAATTCATAAATATTGTATACTTTTAAAAGTATACTATTTCTTTGTATAATTTCATTAATAATCATAAAATCTCTGCATTGCAAATCAGTATGCCAATCACTTCTTATTAGTTTTCATAACGTGCTAACCGATTGGGCTTTTCTGGTTCAGCCTCCTTGGTGCATGTTGGGCCTTGTTTTAGATTTTTTTTAAAATTTTTCAGCATCCCCCATTTGTTTTTTCTTTGCACCTATTTTCTGAACACTAGAATAATCATCTTTTGGGTTAGGAAAATAATTTATTGAGATGAGCAAAAAATTAAATTTATTATTTTAAGGGTTTAATCAAAGTTATCCAATTGTTTTCACCTTAAAATAATGTGTATGTATCTTGTGAAGAGATCTTGATAAATACTTCCCTACAAAAGGGAAACACCTAATATACTATAGTGTAGCCTTCTCTACACATCGTTGGATACGTGAGTTGGTATAAACAACAAAATGAACCAATCCATTACAGACATGTCCATTCAATTGATCACTAGAATCATAAACTTTGATATATTCTCAAGCAATCTGGTTTGATCATAACGGTTGATTATTTGCCATAATCATTGATCCCATATCACAAACTTCATAAATATTTTATAATTTTAAAAGTATACTATTTCTTTGTACAACTTCATTAGTAATCATAAAATCTTCGATTTGCAAAACATACTTGCAAACCACTAAGGTTTCACCTTCGGTGTCCATAATTTATTGGGCCTAGGTGCATTAGTTCCAAAAGATCTAAGGTGATTACCTTTAGATGCTTTTAATTTATCAAAATAAAAAGGTTCTAAGTATCATATTCTCTAATAGTGTGTGCACTTATAAACCGGATGCTACTTGTCCTTATGATCTATACCTTTCCTAGGTTTTCTATCCCTTTTAAATCCTATTCCATTTCCATTCATGGATACTTTTTAACTTGATAAGATCATGACAAGTTTCTCTTTCCCTTGTAAACTTTCCTAAGGTTTCACGAAGCCTCGTTACTTCTTTTATAAGGGAGTCACACCGATTACATTCTTCTTTGGAATTTTTGAGCTTAGTTATTTCTATCTTAAATGAATCATTTATTTCTTTGAGATGTCTTAAAGATTACTTAATACATAAGGTACGTTCTCTTAGTTTATCATTTTCTTCCACTAATTGACCAATCATTCTGAACAGTTGAGCATATGATGGTTTGATACCTGGAATAGTATTTGTCTTGTAGGATGCCTTTAAGCATTTTTCGTCTTCTTCGTTTGAAGAGGATTCTTTCACATTTCTCCCCGAGGTTGATGTCTCTTTACCTTTCTTTGTTCGAGTGTTGAATAAACTTCTTCTTATTTGTCGCTCCGTGAACAATAGGGCCCTTCATTTGATGTTGAATCTTCCTAGAATCGCTTAACTACTAAGCATGGTCTTTTGAAAGATTCTATCAAAGGTGTATGATAGGAGTATGATGAAGTTGATGATTCTTCAATTTTTACTTCTTCATCTTTGAGTAGTTGAGCTAGTTAGTTCAACTTCTCTATAATTTCCTTCTTTCTTAATTTTTCATAAAATTCATGAAGGCTCCCATCTTTTGATTTAAGAGTTTGATTTAACTTACAATTCTTAACTCTTATATATTTGTTAGTGATACAATTTATAACATACTTTCCAATATTCGTAAGCTTTGAAAAACATTTAAGAGTAGTATATTTATCTTATTCGCCTCGTGTGTTCACGTCCTCTTTCAATTCTAAATAAAAAATGTTGTTGCTAGGAATCAAACCAATGACCATTTAAACTATCCCCTCGGTTATTATGAAACCGGGGGGTAATGTGGAAAGTTTTCATGTCGTTCTTTGTTACCTTGCTTGAGTAGTCGAGATAAAACCCCCATCGCGTCCGAGGTAAGATGAGTTTTTTTGTAGTAGTGATACACTCAAGAAGCACATATTGACGACCAAAAGACCCTAACTCATTCTAAGTCTACCCATGGAACTAGAGCCTCAATATCGGATGAGTTCGAAAGGACATGCGTTGAAAATAGAGAAAAAACGATAAGTACTCCCATTATTAGAAAAACTAGGGTTCATTTTTTCTTCAGCAGCTAAGACCAAGTCATCCTTGGTCTATCTTGGGAGGCAGAGAATCCACAAAACCCAAATATCATTCATCAAAATTCTCCTCTTTTGAAAATTAGGAGGTGACATGGAACATGTTATACCTAAACTGGAACCCAAAGAATGGTCATTCCTGTTGTTAGTGCTCCCAAAAAAGTTAAAAATAAATTGTTAGGATGAGATTTTATGATTGGCAACAATTTTGGTAAAACATGTTTCATTTGGGAAAACATGTATCACAGCCTAATGTCGAACAAGGTGTCACGACATCTTGATCAACTATGCAGCAGGTGCTGCTTATGTTCCTTACAGACTGATGTCCTGCAGATGTTATAACATTTTACACCAGTACACCTGTACAGGTCTACAAGTGTGAATCCTTAAAGATTTGATTTTAAAATGTGAGATTCTAGATGGTTCTAGTTCTCCTATATATGCAGCAAATCAAGGATGTTTTAGGAACAATGCAAATTTGATTTGATTTCATAAAAAGGATCTTTTGAGACTTTTTAGGAAATATTATAAATGTGTTCCTATTATTATGGGGAAGATCTTGCAACTGATTTACAAGAGAATATTGGATTTGATTTGAAGAGTCCAAGCCCATACTGCAAAAGTCTATTTATAAGGACTACCTAAACCTAAATTGTCAAGGAATTCACATTGAAGAAATCGTGTGCATAAATAAGGGTTTAGGGTTTGAGAGTTCCTTAGGTTTTAGTGTTTGTTTGTACATCCCTCATGTATCTTTTGATGCATAGAGGTTGACTGATTGTACTTGATTGTATATCAAGTTATTATTCTCACTCATTAGCTTTTAAGAAAAGAGTTGAGTATTGTTCTTGGTTGAAGCTTTTAAGCAAAACCAAGTATTGTTTATTGGAAGTCTAATCTTCTGTTTTGGGTTATTGTCATTGGTTTATGACTTAGGATATCACTGCGGTGATTAAAAGTGAGAGGGGGATTCTCATATCTAGAAGGGTTCTAGGTTGAAATTTCATGGGTAATGATTAGGTGATAAGTTGTAAACTGGGATTGTTTAGGCTTTGAACTAATACTATTAGTGGATTTCCTTCCTGGCTTGGAAGCCCCCATATGTAGGTGATGTTGCATCGAACTGGGTTAACAATTAATTGTGTCTTTTACCTTCTGCAATTTAGTTCTACATAATTACTATTTTGGTAAAAGTGGTTTTGTCAGCAGATGATGTCTTAACATCTGTCTTGACATTGTGTTATGTTATTTTTTATTCTCATATCTGTAAGTTATCTTGTTATTGTGTTTTGATCAGATATTAGTGTCTCAACATCTCTTAGGACATTTGATATATGCATACCAGAATTTCAATTGGTATCAGAGCAGACATCCTGCTCTATTTTTGGGTGAGATCCGGGGAAGATACTTTCTGGTACCATGGAAGGAGAACTTGTTAACAGACCATCCATCTTAGATGGCACCAACTATGACTATTGGAAGGCACGTATGTTAGAATTCCTAAAATCTATGGATATCAAGACTTGGAAAGTTGTCATCAAGGGTTGGGAACATCCTATTATGAAGGACAAAGATGGGAAGGTTACTACTGACTTGAAGCCTGAAGAGGACTGGTCTAAGGAAGAAGATCAACTGGCTCTTGGAAACTCCAAAGCTTTGAATGCTCTATTCAATGGAGTTGACTAAAAATAAACACATGTACTGTGGCCAAAGATGCACGGGAAATTCTCAGTACCACCCATGAGGGCACATCTAAAGTGAAGATGTCTAGACTTCAGCTTCCCACTACTAGATTCGAGAATCTAAAGATCAAAGATGATGAGAGTATTCGTGATTTTCACATGAATTTTCTTGAAATTGAAAATTCATCTAGTGCACTGGGAGAGAAGATGTCAGAAGTAAAGATGGTTAGAAAAATTCTTAGGCCCATACCTAAGAAATTTGGCATGAAGGTCACAACCATTGAAGAAGCCCAAGACATCAGTAACATAAGAGTAGATGAACTTGTTGGGTCACTTCAAACTTTTGAATTGGGTATTAGTGACAAATCTGAAAAGAAGAATAAAAGCATAGATTTTGTATCCAACACTGAAGATAAAGAGGACAAATGTGACTTGGATATTGATGAGGGAATGTATAATGCTATTGTACTGCTTAAGAGACAATTCAACAAGGTGCTGGAGGGAATGGATAGGAAGTCAAGACCAAATGTCAAGAACATCTCATCTGACATCAGTAAGAATAATGATTCCTAGAGAAAAGAAAGAACAAAAGTAAAGCCCAATCAAGGAAAAGGTATTCAGTGTCATGAATGTGAGGGTTTTGGTCATATTAGATCAGAATGTCCCACGTATCTCAAGAAATAAAAGAATGGCCTGTCTGTTTCTTCGTCTGATGATTCTGAAGGTGAAACTGATGATGAAACTGCTAAGCATATTACAACTTTTACTGGTAGATATGAATCTGATGAAGATTCTTGTGATGAGGATTTCTCTTATGAAGAATTGGTTGCTTCCTACAAAGAGATTTATGTCAAAAGTGAAGAGGTGTGTAATACAGGAGAAGAACAGAAGAGAATCATAGCTCAACTACAAGCTGAAAAAGAGAAGCTTTTATCTACTGTAACTCATCTTGAAAATGAGGTAACTCTATTGTCTTCTAAACTTGAAAACATGACTAAATCCATAAGAATGTTGAACAATGGGTCTGATATGCTAGATGAAATTCTTCAAGTTGAAAAAGAGGCCGGAAACTTAAAAGGTATAGGTTTTAATTACCAATATCAAAATTAACAAGCAAAAACCCTTGTGACAAAATTACTCCTCCAGAAAAGAAGTATGAGCCCATGATGTCCCACCAAATGTTACAACATCCTGCGAGACATAAGGAAACTCAAACTAAAGTCAAGTTTTTTCCTTGGAAATGTCATTACTGTGGTAAATATGGACATATAAAGCCTTTCTGCTATAGACTGCATGGTTATCCAAAACATCCAACACATCCTAGGGATAATCATGTAATGATTAAAACTAGAAAAGAGTGGAAACCTAAGGTTGTTCCACATTAAACTACTTGTTCTTCCACATGCCTATTATCCAAGGAAGATGAAGTCAAGTTGTGGCACTAGAAGCTTGGACATTTGAATCTCAAAGGGATATCTCTTCGTTACTCTATCAATAGTAGATCTTACAAAGTATTTAACTCCATAACCAAGGGCGTGATGAAATCTATTAATGTTGTGGTTGATGATTCAATTATTGTAAAAGACACTAGTGCCAATAAAGATGTTGGAACGTCATCTTAGCAGACTGATGCTTCAGAAAATATGGAAAACATTGAGTCAAACATTGAGCCAGCAAGGAATGAATTAGATGCTTCTGCTGACATCTGAGCTGTTTGCTTTTCTGTTTAATTTTGCATGTTTTTTTGTGGGTTTTCCCCTTGAGTATTGCACCTCTGTATGCCATGGTCTATACCTTTAACTTACATGTTCCGTTACTGCTTTGCTCTATTGTTTTGTTGCCATTGATGAAGGTCTGCTTGGTTTGTCATAGTCTGACTAAAAAGGGGGAGTTATTTTTGTGTTGTTGATCATGACATTCAAGAGGAGTTTGATTTGTTTGTACCAAGGTTGTTGTGTACTTGCTATGATGTCAGACAAAATGTCTTGACATTTTGTTTCTGAAGGAATTGGAGTGTGAGTGTTTATTTCTCTCTATGTCTTTTCTGTGAGGCTGGGTTTCTACTACTTATTTCTGTTGCGTGTGCCTCTGACATGTCTTGGTGTTATACCAAGGGTTTGGTTTGTGTACTTGTGATCATTTTTGTTGTTTTATCTTTTCTCCAGCTATATGATGCAAAGATATCTTATTCAACATGGCTGGAAAAAGAACCTTGATAGTTATAGTCAACTAATCAAGAATCTTGTTTAAGGAAAGGTTATTATCTGGAGCATATGGACAACAAAGAAAAACCTATTATTATGTTTAAAGAAAATCAAATTGAAAACATAAACAGTAGGATTGGAACTTGCACTATTGAGGAGTTATAACAATTACAAATGGGGAGGAATGAAACAAATTCTTTATCTGTCCTCCATGTTCTGATGCATAAGAAAAGTGCTATGGTGAAACCTGTCAAAAGATTGAACAAGAGATCTCTAGAAAATACTGGTTTCAAGAAGACATGTTCTGAGGTGGTGACAAGGAAGTTTTTTGTTGACAATCCTAAAACATGTGACATATGCAAGGTATTCGAAAGGCTCTTTGACTTGGGCAAGAGATGGAAGACCAACTGAATGTGTGCAGTTTGTGTGGTTCCACCTGCTATTGTGTGCAATATGTGTGCTTCCATTTTTGTTTATATTAACTATATTTTTTTAATCATTTTTTGGCTAAAAAGGGGGGAGTGAAGTGTTAGTATGTTTTTTGTGTTGTCCTGGTGTTATGACACATGTCTTGACTTGTTGATTAGCATGTTGTGATAGGACTGTACTACTGCTAAGGGGAGAGTAGTTATTATGGTTGCTTTTTGTATGCAACTATTTAGGGGGAGCGTGATAGTCTGTCATGCTTGTTGGTGTTTCTATTGCTGCTTCTGCTACTAGAGTTCTGTGTGTGCATAATTGGTTGTCATGCCTGTTTTTGCTGTCTACTGCTGGTGCTTGTGGATATGTAAAACCAAATGTTCTGGCATCTCGCCTGAAGTTTTTTGGGGGAACTTTGGTTTTTCTTATTTGTGAGGCTTATTTTTCTTCCGCTGTATATGCCACTGATGTTTGAACTTGGACAATTCATTTTGTTTTGGATCTTCCCTTGAGGGGAAGTCATGATTATATTTGACAGGGGGAGTATATAACTTGTCTATTATGTAACTGCATGATTTTCTCTGATATATTTTATGTTTGCAGTTTGTACAAAGTTTACATGTTTTCCATGTAACTTGTGTTTGTGGTTTTATTCCTCTCTCTAGATTTATTGTGCTTTGGTTGTTTTAGCCAAAAAAATTCAAAGGGGGAGATTGTTAGGTCTGTGATTTTATGATTGGCAACAATTTTGGTAAAACACGTTTCATTTGGGAAAACATGTATCACATCCTAATATCGAACAAGGTGTCATGACATCTTGATTAACTATGCAGCAGGTGCTGCTTATGTTCCTTGTAGGCTAGTGTCCTGACAGATGTTATAACATCTTACACCAGTACACCTGTACAAGTATGCAAGTTTGAATCCTTAAAGATTTGATTTTAAAGTGTGAGATTCTGGATGATTCTAGTTCTCCTATATGCATAGAAAATCAAGGATGTTTTAAGAATAATGCAAATTTGATTTGATTTCATAAAAAGTATTTTTTGAGACTTTTTAGGAAATATTATAGATTTGTTCCTATTATTATGGAGAAGATCTTGCAAGCTTAAAAGCCCACTTAAGTGTGTGGCCCATATCTTATGGTATACCAAAAAATCACTTAAGCGCATGGTACCTTACCATATTTCATATTCTACTTAAGAGCACTGTAACTTACGATGTTCCACAATTCACTTAAGTGCATTGTACTTTACGGTGTTCCTTTTTACTCTATCTCTCATCAATTCGTCTTTTTGTGTGTGACCCTGTAGGTTTTTGCGACATTGGCAATTATATTAAATCACGTATTTAACATAATAAACAGTGAGTGGTATCTAGCAACACATCACTGCTATCCAGGGTACGAAAATGTCATGTGATATGACAAATCTCCTTTTGTGATAATAGTTGTGTGTATAATTACCCTTTTGCCCTTATGTCTATATTGAACACAAGGCATAGACCGTGCCATCCTTGTCCAGTTCAATATTGGGCCCTTAGACATTTATCCTAGTACACAGGATGGGAAATTCTATTTATGTCACTCATGTCCCTCAGCATGCTTCGTTGAGTACCCATCAACTGTCTTTATGGTCATCTAGTTACAGACAACATTTGCTCAACAACAAAGCACTCGACTCTACATCTAGGGTCCATAGTGGTTTTAGGTCGAAGGGTGGTATACACCACTATCACCATGAGAATAACTTATGACACTTTGCATAATATTATATATAGTATTCTCATACCGGGTCAATCCAGTATAAATATTACTCCTAATATTCATACCTATGTTTAAGACTTGATAACTCCTTATCCATGATCCATGAGATATGATCAACAATCTATATACATAATAGTCTTAATGCTTTAATATTATCCCACTTCACAACAAAGCTCGACTACGAATACTTTAAGAATAATGTCCTTATGTTTAATGGGATCTCATGCTTAAGTCACACTTGATACATTAAACAGACTAATTATTCTAGGGACTTTATTAAACAAACATAATAAAGAAAAAAGCCTTTTATTATTAATAAATAATTCGATACAAAGTACCTAATGTATTGGCCTTTAGGGCTTACACCAACAATGTTCTGTTATTTTCTGTTCTCATATCTGTAAGTTATCTTGTTATTGTGTTTTGATCAGATATCAGTGTCTCGACATCTCTTAGAACATCTGATATCTGCATACCAAAATTTCAAAAATAGTAAGTACTGAAAGAGATAAAACATTACAATGCAAAACCCTAAAAATGCACCAGGATCAATTGAGGTTTTGTCCCTCAACATCGAAAGTAATGGTAGAAAATCAGTGAATCACAACGAAAGTCACTTGTTCAAAGAATCGTCATAACCTTTAATCTTGTTTAGTGAAGCAAAGTCTTCATCCTTTAGTTTCTCTAGGTTTAAACGCAACTCCTTCAAAAGCATTGTGAATGTTTCATTCGACCAATAGTGACAAAAAATATGGTTAACAAGAGCCACTAATGAGAGATATTAAATCATGGGCTGATCGGAACAACGACTAGAGAACCACAAAACAACAACAAAAATCTTCAATGGGCGGGGACAAGGGTTTGAAAACAAAGAAAGATGGCATGAAGGTCACCAAACCATCCTTACTACCAGAAAACTCCTAGGTAACCTAGAATATGGCACACAACACTTCAACACGAGGTTTTAAGCAAAGAAAAACATATAAATGTTAAATGGCTTAAATATGGTTCCAAGATGAATGGGAGATCATAGAAAAAAATCAATATCAAGATCAAAACCAAGTGATGTTTGGAGGGGTTAAAAGGAAAACGAAAACCACAATCATTGAAAATAGTATTGTACATAGGGAACCGACAAAAAATAATCCATCAATAAATTCAATCATTTGGACCGGTAAGGGCCATGGCCCAATCTTAAAATTTTATAAAAGAGGTCCGAGTTTCAAAACACCACAAATCTTCCTGACTAGAGTAAAGGGACCGGAAACCAAGATACAATTTATTTTTACAATCCCCCAAATTCCTCATTTCTTTCGGGATTACAAATCCATTTTGAGGAAACCACAATGAATCCCCCAAATACCTTTGTTTAAACCCTAAAAATGTTTCTAAACAAAATACAATATTTAATCCTCAAAAATTATACTTTCCCGTAAAACCTTAATTAGAAACCCTAAAAAAATGGTTCCTCATAAAAACTCTCAAAATAGAAGCAAAGGAAAATCATTGACAACACAAAAAATAGAAATAAAAAAGAAAGCTTAAGAAATCAAAATAAATCTTGAAAGATAAGTAAATGATTCACACAAAAAAATAATAACCACAAGGGATAGAGGTAGGTAATCAAAGTTGCAAGAGCAAATAAGGGTGTTGAATACCAAAAAATGTAAGAAAGTGAAAGTTCAAAATGTGCAAATAAAAGTTTTACTCATAAAAGATCCTTAAGTGTGGGGAAACAATCACCAATCAGCACTTGGCATGAGCAAGTCTAAGAAACTAAATTTCCTCATGTTAGAATGATTGCAGTCACCAGAAAGAGAATAGGGCGCCCATTAAATGCACCATTTACCTGTGAACTCTAGGGCATGATAAATGTATGTTACATCATACTAAGTAACAAAGTTAGAAAAATAGAATAACCTAATTGACCTTCCCCTCATGTGAGGTCTCTCCGGTTTACAACTTTCCATGAATCAATATTTGATAAAGACCAAGAAACATCCCCTAAAACCAAAGTACAACACCTACAACTTAAATAAATTGTATTCGGTCAAGTTTTCTTCTTATATTGGGATGAAATATAAGATCATTTAACTGAAATCGAAGCCCGTGAGAAGCGGAAAGGCATAAGGACTTAATTTTTATAGGAAAGATAGTACAAGATCACAAGTTACACCCAGACTATATAGAACTAGGCTTGTGGGGGCAATTATTCCTTCCCATATCATGACTATGCTCACGATTAGATAAAATATGGAGCCCAAAAGCACAAGGCCCATATAGAATGAAGATACCTTTATATCGACACGCCCTAGTGACACCAGACCGATGACGACAAGAGAAAAATACCATATCCACAACTACAGACTAAAGGAATGTTCTACAACCTTGAGAAAAATTATTGACCTGCCATAAATGTCACCCGATACTAGTTAATAATGTAATAATGTCGTTTAAATGAAATAATGAATTATACTTTGACATATGTCTATTTGTATGACGATTTAATATTTGAATATTCTAGGTCTCTAGAAACCCTAGAAAACTCCTTTATAAGGAACCACATATGACAAATCAAGGTACACAATATTTTTTAATCAAAATACCTCTCATATCTGATAGTCACTAACTTATGTGTTTAGTTTTTATAAGTACCGTCCATTTCTCTGTATGACATGTCATAAAGAAGTTCTCTTTTCCAAGTTGACTAGATTTGACTAAATTCATAATCAAATGAACAATTCCTTACTACAATGATCACTAACCCATTTGTAAGTTTAGATCATGAGGGTTCTTACACTCATATGGGAACTCTTTATGAATTATCCAGTAAACTTAGAGATCCTAAAGAAGAAGAAATTATATTTATGAGACCGTTTCCCCACTCTATATTATGAAGTTGAAAGATTTGTAGTTTAATCAACCTCCACAAAACATGATTGATTATAACACACTTGAAGAAAAGTTTCTTAATGGGTTCTTTTCTCATAAAAATATCATTGAGGCCAAGACCACCATTAATATGTTTTCCCAAGGATCCAATGAATGTTTATAAGAATTGTGGGAATGATATAAGTCTATGTCGTGAAGATGTACCAACCATGGTTTGAAAACCTAACACATATACACATCTACCATAGTACACTTCTATAACAACTAAAACTTCTATTAGATGTAAGTATCGGTGGTTCATTATATTAAAATAATGTTGAATACACAATTGCTATAATAGAAAGAAAGGCACTCAGTGGTCATCAAGGTCAATACATCATATATTTTATTTAGAGAAAAGTTGGAATTATTGAGCTGGGAAAAAATGACGGAATCTTCGACCATAACAAATTGTTAATCCAAACAATGGAATAATTGAAAAAGAAATCATTCAAGCTTCCATAATACTCAAAGAAGTGGAAGGGGTACCTAATAAACATAAGAAAATTTCATATTATTAGTTGAGCATTGGAGATCATCCTACTAGTTACTTCCCTCTTTGTTATGAATTATATGAGTAATCAACAAAAGTCAGAACAATCCAAACTTTGGCCAAGGGTTAAGGAAAAATGCAGGTCCATCCAACAAATTACAACCACATAAAAACTATAATCATACTCATCTTCAACTAAACAGGACATCAAAATTGGAGAAAACTTTTAATTAGTTTATGCATATGTCAATGACTAATAAAAAGATTATTGATACATACTAGGAGAAGACTGATTCATCAATCAAAAATTTCAAAGTACGGGTGGGACAAATCACAAAATATTTTACCGAGATGAGTCGAGAGTACCCAGAGTCCAGGTATCATGATTGGTGTCTTAACTTGGCTACTAAGGATATCTGGAACATATATTATTTTGTTTTTAGATACCCACATATTTTTGGGTCCTTTGTGGTTAGTTATCCTAGAGGCTTTATTAACCCACTATTTATGTGCAGAATATATATTACGTGTGTTACCATTCATGAAATGAGAGTATAAAGCTTTTGGCTTATCATAGTCTTTTTGGCTTTAGGTTTGAACATATAGTTCTTTGATTTAACATAACCAACGCGTCTTTTCCCATTTCCACTAGCTCCGTAGATCATTGAAGCCATATTGCTTCTCTCTATGTTCTTTTCTAGGAATTTTTTAAAAGATGTTTCATATCTTTTTGAAGCACATTTAGACTTCATAGGAGCTTCTGAAAAATATATTTTTCAAGTTTTCCACTCTTGCTTTTTAGGGAAGAGTTTTATTTTTCTAAACTACTGACTCTTTCTTTTAAAATAGACTTTTCTTTCGGAAGTTCACTATGGGCTTCAGAATTCACTACATGAATATGTTTCAGATTCTCGTATCTTCGCTAAAGATTCTAACTCTTTCCAAGAATCTCAGTTAAGGATAATTCTAACTCAGAACGAGTGAGATGATAAAATATCTCGTCAGAGTCTAAGTCTGATTATGATTTTGATCCTGATCCAGATGCTTATGTGTTAGCTTTCATAGCCATGTTAGCCTGTTCTTTTTCAGAATCATATTCTGAAGCTTCAGAGTCATCCCAGGTTGCCATCAAAACCTTCTTCTTTTCTCTGAAGAATTTATTTTTAGGCTTGATTTTGGGACCATCATTCTTGTAATGTCTAAGATTTTTGCACTCAAAGCATGTAATATCCTGGTCAGCTCCATACTTCTTTTGCCCAGAGGTTGACTCAGATTGACCAAATGTTCTTCTATAGCCTTTGCAAAATTTTGTATTTTATTTAAGAGTTGGTTAACCCTTCTGGAGAGTAGAGACAACTCATCCTCTTCTCTAGAGCTTTATTAAGACTCTTCTTTTTCAACTTGAAGAGATTTGGCCTTCTCAGGCTTGTCTTTGGACTTTAGAGTCGAATACTTTACTTTCTTCTAGGGCTCATCCTCTTCAAGCTGAATCTCGTGACTCCTTAGAGAACTTACAAGTTCTTCCAGAGTCGTGATGTTCAGATTATTTGACACCTTAAGTGCTGTCACCACTGGCCTCTATTTCTTTGGCAGGCTTCTAATGATTTTCTTTACATGATCATCATTGATGTAGCCTTTATTTAGAACTTTTAATCCAACCATAATAGTTTGAAATCTTGAGAACATTTCCTCAATCATTTTATCCTCTTCCATTTTTAAGGCTTCATATTTCTGGATTAAAGCTAAGTCCTTTGTTTCCTTAACTTTCTCATTTCCTTCATGAGTAATTTTCAAATGATCAAATATAGACTTAGTAGAGTCTTTATTTGTAATCGTTTCATACTCTGAATAGGAAATAACATTCAACAATATAATTTTGGATTTATGATGATTCTTGTGATCCTTATTTTATTGCTCATTCCTTTTGCTTCTTTCAAGCTTCATACCATTTGCATCTATAGGATGTATGTAACCATCTATTCCCATATCCCATAGATCAACATCACAACCTATGAATAAAATCTCCATTTTATCTTTCTAATAGTCAAACTTTTCTCCATCAAAGATTGGATGTTTGGAATAATAATGATCTTTATCATTGTTTGCATGTGCCATTTTGTGTTTCAAAAGAATGGATCTTTATCTGACACAGTTAAGTGTTTGACATAAAGTAGTCAATACTAGAATCGAGATTTTGATGCCAATTGAAGGTTTAGGAAACACAAGAAAATGGGAGATTGAATTGGGTTTCAAATATGACAATGTTTTATTGACCCCAAAACAATAACAACAATGATAAAAGAACAAGTATTTTTATCCTGGTTCACCGTTAACTATGTTAGTCCAGTCCACTCTCCAGAGTGATTTTGCCTTCTCAATAGGATATAATCCAATAATCAAAATGATTACAATCTCAAAAACTACCCATCATTAACTTCATATGGATTCTAACTAGACTTAGTCCCTTAAGGAATTACAACTCAAAGACTACCCACCAATGACGTCTTGAAGCTTATAAGTATAACCTAGCCTCTCAAGGAATTTAACAATTTTTAAATACAATTTTGTGTTTACAAAGTTGCTTTTAAATAAACATATATACAAAGTGATAATCAGACTTTACATTCAACAATATATGAAATGTAGTTCTAAGTGTTTCTCTCTATTTTCTTTTTCTTGTTCTTGATTTTCTCTTTATTGAAATTCCTTCAGCATGAAGTTCCTTCACGTTCTTAGGAAAATCTCTCAATCAATCGTTATTTTCTCAATTCCTTTGTCCTCTCTCTCTCTCTCTCTCTCTCTCTCTCTCTATATATATATATATATATATATTATATATATATATATATATATATATATATATATATATATATATATATATATATATATTATATATATATATATATATTATAATAATATATATATATATATATATATATATATATATATATATATATATGAAGAATAAGACTGTTGGAGGATAGAATTGAAAACTTCTTCAAATCCACAACTATAATAGTTTGTACGAGGTTCAACCGTAAATTGTGGGTTGTGGAGAGTAAATATTGTATAGGCATTTGTAGTATAGTCCTTTCGATTTTACAACTTAACTTATACTATATTCTTAGAATATTTGTTCATTCATTTTATCTAAGCGTTGACTATATCATAGTACATCTGGGTTGTTTACTTCATAAGCGTTGACTAGTGTATCCAGAGTTAACTTTAACTTCTTCTTCATATTATCACTTTGGTTCAGAATCAGATGATGTCCAGAGTCTCTATATCAGAGTACATAATCTCTCTTATTCAGAGTCCAAAATCTCTCTCTTGTTCATCTTTGTTCCACGTCTGGATTGTTTGGAGTCTTCTCTGTTTAGGATCTATCTTGTTTATAGTTTGCTTTAACTAGCATCTGGTTTGTTCAGATTCTACTTTATAACATTTGTTTTGTTCAAATTCTACATACTTAACAAATTAATAGAGTACAAAATTATTCTTAATACTTTGTTATCATAAAAACTCAAGAATAGTAGATTAGAACCAAACTTGTTCCATCACTTTTGACCCCTTATTAGAACAGGGTATTTTTGACCCATTCTTAAAAAGTCTGATGTCCGTCAGGACCGACATGTTTAGGACCAGGTAGCCCATTTTAACAACTCTACCTGACTCAAATTTCCTAAGGATACCATCAACAAACCAATTTAAGATATCATCCTATTTGGTTTCTATAAGAGACACTATTTCCCCAAAGAAGAATTAGAATGAAAAACTCATTGTCCTCCTCTCACAAAGAGAGAAAACAAGTGGGGTTCATATTTAGCTACAAGAATATCTCTCTAAAGACCTGATGCATATGTAAGAAACTTCCATATGCACTTTGCCAAAAGAGGTAGATTAACTAACTGTGGATCCCTAACTTCTAGCCTTCATATCAACTCTTGGCTTACAAATAACATCCAAAGGATATATTTGAATCTCTTTTCACCTCTCGTCAAATAAACTTTCTTTTAATTTAGCATACTTCTTCCAAACATTTAGAGGCATCTTTAAAAAGATAAGAATAAGTTGGGAATATTATTAAACACAAAATTAAGAAGAGCGACTCTATCACCCAAACTAACATATTTATTCTTCCTAGAATGGAGCCTCTTGTTTAAAGATTGACTAAAGAGTCTCAATTAGATTCATGTCTAGGATTAACTCTCATTGAAAAACCAAAGTACTTAAAATAGAGGGTTTCAATCTCACAATGAAGGTAGGAATTTACCTGTAGAGAATAGAAAGACTGAATTCACATTAGCCCTTATAAGACTATTCTGAAAGAAATTCACTAGAAAAATCCAAAACCAATTCAATGTCACTAAAGATTGCTCTAATATTTCACAGATTCTCTAGAGTAGGGACTCCCACTAAAAGAATATCATCAACATTCTGAATATAAGATACCACCAAACTAGGGATGTCCATCCTAAACTTAACGCAAAAACCAATCTCGTCGGTCCTTGCAAATAAGCCACTTAGCCCCTCGTGACTTCACAAGTTAGCATTTTAATAAACAATTGTATTAATTTGAGTCTAAAAATATTGGTTTCTCTTTTTTTGCTATTTTTATTTTATAGTTTTAATCACAAGTATCCAATATATTGGATCGATTAATCTGATCCGGGAGTCAGTTCTATCATCAAGTGATTCTAATCCCCTTCCAATCATAATTGTGAGGAATCAAATTGTACTTCTCTCTATCTAATTCAACATTAATCACCATTTTAAACTAACTAATAATTGATATAATGGTTTCGATTTTAACAAAATATATCTTAGTCTCTCTATTGATCATTAATCATTATCATAAATGCGTGATATGTAGTAATTTAATTTAGAAGTGATAATACCAATTTTGACATAGATTTGAAAAATAAATGAATCCAAATACATTTTTCTTTAATAAAAAGATACTTATTTTGAAACCATTCTGATGAGATAACATGGCGATATAGTGAGACCAACTCTGCATTAATGAATGGGCACGTGGTACTACCACTCAAGAACACATGCCTTGTCTCTCACGTCTTCTTTGTTTATTTTAACACAATACTTTCGTCATTCTAATTTAAATTCCATAGTTTAATACGTACAGTGTGAATGTATGAACCAAGGAAAGTTCTTACTCAATTAAGTTGCCGCCTAAAGACAATAGAGTCAAAGGAGATGTTAACCACTCCCAAATGGCATTTTCTGAATCAATACCATCGGTTAGCATATCCTAATCATCATAGGTAACAATTTGTTTATTTTAATGGTGTGTGACAATTTATGTATTGACATGAATAAGGACTAGTTAACGACATTAGAAATAAGATTAAACCTAACAAAAATGGATCTAGAATAGATTATTTAGGTGAAACTTAACTATGCATGCAATATTGATAATCTAGCCACGGTTAAGGTGTGGGTTATTATTTTTTCTTTGTAATAAATAAACTAAACCAAAGAAAATGATAGGATGTCTATTGTTCTAGATATCTATGGTAACAAATAAACAACTAAATAGATTATTTTTAATACAAATGTGATTTTAGCTTCAATTAGGATTTATTTTTATTTTTAATTGTGATATTTAATTAATTATACGTATACTAATCTTAAATAGTAGTAATATTAAATTTCATATTGTATTTATAAGGGTAAGAATCACACACCAATATTTGATGTTAATGATTTATTAAAATTTTATAGTGTAAGATTTATGGTGGAGGGTAAGATTTACGTAGAAGGTAGTTATGAAGGTAGTCATTTCATCCATATTCACATAGAAATTCAGACCCTCAGACGGCTCGGAATGGTAGATGATATCCTCAACACGAGGCAGAGTGTGAACAATCGGTGGTGGAACAGACATGACCGGGTTAGATGTCGACATGGAAGCAAAAGTAGGCGCGAACTCTTCAGGCACAAAGTTGGGTGGCATTCCCCACGGGAATCTAGCAGGTATGGCAGGAGCGAAATGCGTGGCAGGCACGATTGAAGAAACAACCTATGATATGACTGTCCTCTGAGGATGAAGAGTTGCAGGCGTCAGAGAAGGTTGACTTTGAGCAGCTAGGACTGACTCCATCATGGCAGTCAGACGGGCAATCTCGTCCTTCAAGTCTTTGTTCTTTTGCTCTAGATGTTCCATGATTCGCGGATGATTGGCGCGGGTATTGTATCGTTGAGTCAGCTTGGTTGAAGCAGAGAAGAAGAACCAATAAGACATCTGGTGAAAGAAGAACTTGTATGCAAATGATGCATGAAATGCAATGCTTGATTGTTTTTATTTTCAAGGAATGTACTATTTTATTTGCAAATATATAATAATAACAATTACACAATTTGATTGACCATAAAATCTCTTTTATTTATATAATTTGGAAGGATTACACTGAGTACAATTTCAGAAACCAAAAATACGAAATACAAGAGAAAAGGAAACTAGTCATCCTAAGGATCCCTAACAACAATGTCAGATGATTGGGCCGCAGGCGCGTACTTCCTTCGGATGCGTCGGATCTCGGACTCAAAAGAAGTCTTCATTTAAGTCTTCTCGAGAACAAGTTGATCAACAATCTTCTTCCAAGCAACGGAAGGCTGAGGCATACTAGAGGAAGATGAAACATCTAGCTCTCTCTGTCTCTTCATTACTCGGTCTTCAAGAAGCTAAATAAGTTCATCTTTATCCTTAGACTCAAGCTGTAACTCTCATGCTTTCTGCTTAAAGCATGGAAACGCTCTTCCCACATATCCTTCTCTTGCTTCATCTTGGCGAGTGCGTCTTCCAACTCCTCTACATCTTAGTTAGGGAAAGTTAACGGCTCAACCACAACCATAGACATAGGTCTCTCGCAAGCATAAGGCATCTTCAATCCCAAAGATCTCTTCTTCACCCAAAGAGTGTAAGCTTCCAAAGCTACACAGCTGCACGGACCAAGCTCGGATCTTCCTTTCCTATGCATATTATGCCAATCATGCACCATCTTCTGCTTCAAATGTTAGGGATCTTTACCCTCTTGATAGAAAAGACCTTCTAACAATGTGTTGTTAGGTTTGTCTCTCAAGGGGAACCCAAGTTGATGACGAGCCAAAGCAGGGTTGTAGTTGATTCCTCCTTGTGTACCGATGAGAGGCACATTAGAGAATTCAACACAACAATCAACAATCTCCAAGCTACTAAATGAAGTATCATACCAAACTATATCATCATTAGTGAGAGACATAAGTCTCTGAGACCACCTTAGACATTGTTTGTTCTCCATAAAAGTAGGTGTCTGAGGCAAGTGCGAAATAAACCACTTGTACAGAAGAGGAACACAACACACAATCATTCCTCCACCTTTAGAATTCCTTAAATGCAAAGAAAATTACATATCACCCAACAAAGTAGGCACAGGATTCCCAATCAAGAAGACTCTAATAGCGTTAACATCAACAAAACCGTCAATGTTAGGGAACAAGGCTAACCCATAGATGAGCAATACAAAGATAGCTTCAAAAGCATCCACACTACTGGCTTGAGCAAAGGCAGTAGCTTCCTTGATGAGGAACTCAGAAGTCAATCCAAACAATCCTCCTTTCTTCACCCAATGAGCCTCTATCTAAGACTTCTTCAAGTGAAGAGTTTCAGCTATGATGTGAGATCTGGGAATCTCCTCCAATCCACTAAAAGGCACTTTGCTAGAAACAGGTATTCCCAAGAGATGGGCATACTCCTCTACCGTAGGCACAAGTTGATAATCAGGAAAAGTGAAGCAATGGTAGAGAGGATCACAAAACTGAACCAACACACTCAAGAGTCCTTCAACCACACCAGCAGATAAAATAGACAGAAGCTTCCCATGACGTTGCTTGAAGTCCAAGGGATCTAATACAAAAGATGACAGCTTCCTTAACTCTTTCAAATAGGGACATCTAAAATTGTACTTCTTAGTGTTCCTTCGTCCATAATCCATGGTCTGAAAATATTTGCAAATAAGACCTCAGTTCCTTGAAAAAATTTCGTGTGATGAATGTTACGATGCGCATGAATGCATGAATGCAACAATCACAAATAAGGGATCACACACAAGGAAAACAAAGGTCAAGGGATGAATCAAGTCATTGCCAACATCAATCATCCATTATGGTGGATTATGGTTTTCACCTTATCAACACCCAAGTTCCATTGATATTGACAAGACTTGATTGGATCAACCAAGAATCAAGGGTTTGTTGTGAGTCAAGAGCATGGAGTCTGGGTAAGAACCATCCCAAAGGAGTGTACTAAGGATAAAACCTGTAGATCATGTTCTAGAAAGTTCCCAGAGTCTTAATTCCGTTTATCGGATATTACAGGTTAGGATGGCTGACTCATCAACCCATAATATTCTCAAGAGAAACTCGTTTGAGTGTAGTATCGCGTAACAACTATTATCAAGTCTACACTTGAACAGTCTTCGCATTACGTCCTAAATAGGCCAAGAGGGGTTAAATTTTCTACGGTCCTCAGCTTCTCGGACCCCAAATCAGAGAGAGTAATGCCTAACCAGAAATAACTTATGTGACATTCATAGCTCCAAAAGGGTCTCCACTGAGTAGATGGGTCTCAAGCCAACTTGTTAAGGACTACTCCACACAAGTTGAGCATCACTATACCATCCTCCTATCTTAATTGCACTAAAGTTTGGGTTAGAACTTATCTCACCACTCAGAGATCACCAAGCACAACAAGAAGATTATATCACACAAACAAATATACATACATCAAATATACATACATCAAATATACAATTATATACACACACAAAATTAGGCTAAACCCACTGGAGACTACTCCCCAACAGAGTCGCCAGTTAATTTCTGTAGCGGTAAATTCACGACCATCAAGCTATGGATAAGCTAGACGTCAATTAAACTAGAGTCACCACCACACTTTTATTGTTTCCAAGGGAAAAGGGAAAAGTACGAACAAAACCCAAAGATAAGAAGTTTTCAAATCAAAACTAATAAAATTCCAGAGATTACAGGTAAGGGGGTTGGTTACACAGAGGGAAGGTGTTAGCACTCAAAGTGTCCTAGGTACTCCTAGGGAGCCCTTTTTTGTATGCATATGTGTTTTTGTACAAAATGATGTTTGCAATAAATGGAGTGGAGGGACGAGAAAATAATTCATTAATTATATTCTTGTGTTTGACAAGACCTTCGGGCTTGTGCGTACGTACCAACATAAAATGAGGGATCAAAACCTAGTAGTTCGTGGTATCAATTTCAAAATGAATGCATTGCTTTTAAAAATAGTTTAAGTTTGACAAAGGCACAAAAGGCCTAAAAAGGTTTGAATGAGTTTTAGTTCTTTTTGTCTTTTGAAATTTTAAGTCAAGTATAGTTAGGTTCATTTACAAGCTTGATTAAGAAAAGATTTTACAAATGCAATGACGTAAGGATAAAGTTTCTAATTTGCAATATGGCCTAAGTTAAAAAACACAAGCAAAGAAGATTTTAAAAGGAGGGAGAGGTTTGAAACTAAATAAGTGGGGAATATATGAAGAGCCTAATCCTAAGCAAAAATTAAAAGTTAAGAGTTGAAAAGATCTGACCAATGGGATGCAATCCAATAGACAAGAATGTCATATAGAAACCCAAATTTCCCTTGGACTTTAGAATCAAGCAATATCAATACACAAATAGCAAGATGAAGATCAAGGCATTAAATAAAGAGAGTCTCATCCAAGCTTAGCAACTCCATTATTTTCTTCATAAACTCCCATGTATCAGATGAACTCAAAGATAGGCACTAGGTACAGGTTCAAAGTAACAACTTCAATAAGACCATGTAGCAGATGAACTCAATGTTAGTGTAAGCCCTAGAGGCCAATACTTTTGGTACTTGTATCGAATTATTTATTAATAATAAAAGGCTTTTTCTTTATTACGTTTGTTTAATAAAGTCCCTATAATAGCTAGTCCGTTTAATGTATCAAGTGTGACTTGATCATGAGATCACATTAAACATAAGGACACTATTCTTAAAGTATCCGTAGTCCAGATTTATTGTGAAGTGGGATAACATTAAAGCATTAAGACTATTATGCATATAGACTGATGATCACATCTCATGGATCGTGGATAAGGAGTTATCAAGTCTTAAATGTAGGTATGAATGTTAAGAGTAATGTTTATACTGGATTGACCTGCTATGAGAATACTATATAGAATGTTATGCAAAGTCTCATAAGTTATTCTCATGGTGATAATGGTGTATACCACCCTTCGACCTGAAACCACTATGGACCCTAGATGTAGAGTCGAGTGCTTTATTGCTGATCAAACATTGTCCGTAACTGGATAACCATAAAGACAGTTGATGTAAATGTCTATGGGCCCAATATTAAACTGGACAAGGATGACACGGTCTATACCTTGTGTTCAATATAGACATAAGGGAAAAAGGGTAATTATACGCATAAGTATTATCATAGAAGGATTTATCAGATTACATGACATTTTCGTGTCTTGGGTAGCAGTGATGTGTTGCTAGATACCGCTCACTGTTTATTATGTTAAATACGTAATTCAATATAATTGTCAATGCCGCGAAAACCTAAAGGGTCACACACAAAGGACGAATTGATGAGAGATAGAGTAACTAAGGAACACCGTAAGGTACGGTGCACTTAAGTGAATTGTAGAACATCGTAAGGTACGGTGTACTTAAGTAGAATATGAAATATGGTAAGGTACCATGCGCTTAAGTGATTTTGGGCATATTATAAGATATGGGCCACATACACTTAAGTGGGCCTTTTAGCTTGAAGCCCACACAAGTGGTTCTATAAATAGAACCCTTGTGCAGAAGCATTTAGTGTGGTTGCATTTTTGTTTTCTTCTCTCTCTTTCTCTCTCACTCAAAGCCTTCATTCGTAGCAGCTAGCACTGAGATTGAAGGAATCCGTTCGTGTGGACTGAGTAGAGGCGTTGTCATCGTTCAACGTTCGTGATCGCTCCGTAGATCTGCATCAAAGGTTTCGATCGTCACAAGAGGTAACTATTCTATCACTGATCATGCCCATTCGTAAGGATCACTAAAGGAGAAAATTTTAATTTCCGCTGCGTTTTGGATCGCCATTCTCCTTTTGTGGTATCAGAGCCACTTACGAAACCATGCATCGGATAATTGTTTATTTTCTGTATTAATATGATTAAAAGAAAGAATGAATCAAAGAATAAACGAGTAGTTAAATTTGGCATCTTGTGTGTATGATTTGGAAGATTGATGTTGACTATGCTTCGGAACCGACATTAGTATGGTGAAGCAGCGATACATCGATCGTCCATAGGTTACACAATTGAGATCGATCAAGTGATATAAGTAATCCTAATGCAAAATACGTTATATATGATATAATGTTTCTGTTTTGTTCATTCAAAGACTTAATGGTTGTTTTCCTTTGAGCGATCAATGGTCATTTGCTTCGGAATCCGACATTAGTATGGTGAAGCAATGACTTGTTGATCAATCATACTGAATCAACAATCGAGGTGTGTTTGACGGTCTGAAATTGGCGCTTTAAGGTTAGTGACGGCACAAGGGTTGTGCCGTCAAAGAGTTGTGAATTGAGGGCTTGTTGGATCACGTATGTTGATTGTTTCAAAAGCGTTGTTTTTGACGATCGTAACAAGTTGGACGTGACGGTCGTAACATGCTTTGTGACGGTCGTCACACTCACAGATTCAGAATTCTAGGTGTTTCTGTTATTTTGGCCGCGTGACGTTCGTCATGGGCCTGTGACGGTCGTAACAAGCTGGACGTGACGTTCGTAACATGCTTGTGACGGTTGTCACATTCACAGAGTCAGAATTCTTGGGGTTTCTGTTTTGTGACTGCGCAAGAGCTGTGTTGATGCAAAACGACGTCGATTTCAAATGAATTGTTCATTAAAATTTTGGACAGGGGCAGCGGAAACCCCATTCCCGCTGACCGGGCAGCGGACCCCCGGCTAACTCTGTGTAGTGTGATCGATCACCGAAATTTAATTTGGTTTTAATTAATTAAAGGAATTAAAATTAATAATAATAATGTGTATATTATTATTGCCTTGTGGTGATCAGTTATGGCCTTAGTTTTCCTTTATTTTGTTTTGGGTTTTTTTTAAATACGACCTGCGTGTCGTGCCTCTCCTTTTAATCTCTTAATGTAACTTCTTTTCTCATATCACTCCCTCGTATGTAAAACGAGTTTCTTTTAAGTAATGCAATCTTATGAAGAAAGAGAAGAATTTAATTTTAGAGGAGGACAACCTTGAAGATCTTGCTTGGAGAAGCTTAGATAGTTATTAGGTTAGCTTAGGTTCTCTCATTGACTTGGGAGAACAATTGCGCTAGGGGCCATAACTGTTTCATTATGTATGTTGATGCATGTGTATGTATGTTGATGCATGTGAATATATGTTGATGCATGTGAGAGACGATTTATATGATAAATAAGCCGGTGAGATCAGAACAATTGCAATTCCCTCAAATTAAATATTAAGTTTATGCTTTCCAAGTTTTAGCACTCATCAAGACTAGTATCGGATAATGTAGGTTTCGCCTACGTGAGGTGCATGTTCTATATTAGTAAGGTGCGATGGGATAATTGTAATATCCAACTGCTAAAACAATGGGTCAAACTTAACTAAACAAATTATAATAAGATTATATGTGTTTAGAAGCAAGAGTTGGAAATGATCCATATGATGGATTGGAATAAGGAGTTATTCACCCAACTGAAATTTTTGAGAGTTGTATTAGATACAATTGGAAGGAGTTTCTACCTAAATAACCTAGTTTTGTGTAATCCGCCTACGTGGACTTAGAACAAAGTAAAATATGGATCTCGACCCACTAGAAAATCTTCCAACGGGATTTTCCGAATCAAATGATGAGGGTCATTTGTTTTAAGTAAAATAGTGGGAGCATATTTAATTAAAGGCCTAATTAAATATGTTATTGATACTTATATTTTCATTAATTCTTATGTAGATTACCATGACAACAAACACGTCTAACAACATTTTGCGATCAATCCTTGACAAGGAAAAATTGTCAGGGACAAATTTTCTGGATTGGCACAGAAACCTAAGGATTATCCTAAAACATGATAGAAAGCTGTATGTCTTGGAGAAACCTGTTCCTGAAGAGGAACCTCCTAGTTCTGTACCTAAGGAAGAAAGAGATGCTTATAAGAAGCATGTCGATGATGCCAATGAAACTGCTTGTCTCATGCTAGCTACCATGAACTCAGAATTGCAAAAGCAACATGAGAACATGGCAGCGTTCGATATGATCGAATACCTGAAGATGCTCTATCAAGAGCAAGCAAGGCATGAAAGGTTTGAAGTTTCAAAAGCCCTTTTTCAAGGCAAGTTAGCTAAGGGAGCCCCTGTAAGTCCCCATGTGCTCAAGACGATTGGGTATGTGGAAAACCTTGAAAGGTTGGGTTTTCCCCTCGAAAAGGAACTTGCGACTGATTTGATCTTGCAATCGTTGCCAGATAGATTCAGTCAATTTGTCCTAAATTTCAATATGAATAATATGGATAAATCTCTTCCTGAACTGCTAGCCATGTTAAAGACTGCTGAGCAGAACCTGAAGTCATAAGGGAAGTCCATTCTGATGATCGGAAATGGAAAGAGACAAAACAAAAGGCCCATCAAGCAGGGTGATAAAGGGAAAGGTAAGGAAGTTGCCAAACCCAGACCCACTGTTGCTTCTTTGAAGCCTAGTGGAGGCATAGCAAAGACAGGCACCTGCTTCCATTGCGGTAAGACCGGACACTGGAAGAGAAATTGTCCAAAGTACCTGGAAGAAACGAAGAATGGAGTAGAGACTTCAACTTCAGGTATTTTTGTTATTAAAATAAATTTATCTACTTCTGCATCATGGGTATTAGATATTGGATGCGGTTCTCACATTTGTACAAATGTGCAGGGGCTGAAATGAAGTAGAGATTTGGCAAAAGGTGAAGTTGACCTACGAGTTGGCAATGGAGCAAAGGTTGCTGCTTTAGCCGTAGGAACTTATGTATTGACTTTACCTAGTGGTTTGATAATTCAGTTAGAGAACTGTTATTATGTACCTGCAATTAGCAGGAATATTATTTCCATTTCTTGTTTGGACAAGTTTGGTTTTTCATTTATAATAAAGAACAATTGTTGCTCAATTTATTTGAATGATATATTCTATGCTACTGCGCAAATGAGCAATGGACTATATGTCCTTGATCTCGAAATGCCTATTTATAACATTAATACTAAAAGGATGAAACCTAATGAGTTAAATCCAACTTACCTTTGGCATTGTCGATTAGGCCACATAAATGAGAAACGCATTTCCAAACTCCATAAAGATGGACTCTTGGACTCTTTTGATTATGAATCATATGAGACATGCAGATCTTGTTTAATTGGAAAGATGACAAAGTCTCCATTCACAGGAAAAGGTGAAAGAGCGAATGATCTTTTGGGCCTCATACATACTGATGTATGTGGACCACTGAACATACCAGCCAGAGGAGGTTTTCAGTACTTCATCACATTTACTGATGATTTTAGTAGATATGGTTATGTGTATTTAATGAAACACAAATCAGAGTCCTTTGAAAAGTTCAAGGAATTCAAGAATGAAGTACAAAACCAACTAGGTAAGAATATTAAAACTCTTCGATCAGATCGAGGTGGTGAGTATTTAAGCCTAGAGTTTGATGACCATCTGAAAGAGTGTGGGATCCTATCCCAACTTAGTCCTCCTGGAACACCCCAATGGAATGGTGTATCTGAGAGAAGAAATCGAACCCTGTTAGACATGGTCCGATCCATGATGAGCCACATGATCTTCCAAACTCCTTTTGGGGACATGCACTATTGACAACAGCTTACACACTTAACCGCGTTCCATCCAAAAGGGTTGAGAATACACCATATGAGATATGGAGTGGTAAGAAACCACATATGTCTTACATGAAGATTTGGGGTTGCGAAGTTTATGTGAAATGACAAATTTCAACTAAGCTTGAGCCCAAATCTGACAAATGCTTATTTGTGGGGTATCCTAAAGAAACAAAAGGGTATTACTTCTACGATCCTTCTAAGGGCAAAGTGTTTGTCGCTCGAACTGGAGTTTATTTCCAAAGGAATCAGTGGGAGGAAAGTAGAGCTTGAAGAAATTCAAGAATCACAAAGCATTGATACACCTATGGAGGAATTAAAGCAGGAAACACAAGTAGTTGTGGAAGAGCAACCTGCTCAAGTAGAACAAGACCAGCGTAGGTCAGGCAGGATACGTCACCTACCTGAGAGATATGGATATCTCATAACTGATCAAGGTGATGTATTACTCATGGATCAATATGAGCCTGTGACCTACCAAGAGGCCATAACTGGTCCCGAGTCTGAGAAGTGGCTAGAAGCCATAAAATCTGAAATGGATTCCATGTACACAAACCAGGTTTGGACCTTGGTAGAGTCTCCTGTAGGAGTTAACCCTATAGGATGCAAGTGGGTCTTCAAAAAGAAGAATGACATGGATGGTAAGGTACATACCTATAAGGCAAGACTGGTTGCAAAAGAATATAAACAAATTCATGGGGTTGACTATGATGAAACCTTTTCACCAGTTGCAATGCTTAAATCTGTTCGGATTTTACTTGCTATCGCTGCATATCATGATTATGAAATATGGCAGATGGATGTCAAAACTGCTTTCCTTAATGGGAATCTTCTTGAGGATGTGTACATGACACAGCCTGAAGGATTTGACATACCAGAAGAAGCCCAAAAGATATGTAAGTTACAAAGATCAATCTATGGATTGAAGCAAGCTTCCAGAAGTTGGAATCTTCGTTTTGATGAAACAGTAAAACAATATGGATTCATCAAGAACGAAGATGAGCCTTGTGTCTACAAGAAGGTTAGTGGGAGCATGAGTTTTCCTGGTATTATATGTAGATGACATATTACTCATTGGAAACGATGTCCCTACCCTGCAACAAGTAAAGTCTTAGTTGGGGAAATGCTTTTCTATGAAGGACCTAGGGGAAGAAGCCTATATATTAGGAATCAGAATCTATAGAGATAGATCACAAAAACTACTTGGCCTAAGTCATAGTACATACATAGACAAAGTGTTGAGACGCTTTAATATGCATGATTCCAAGAAAGGATTCATAACTATGCAACATGGCCTGTGTCTATCAAAAACACAATCCCCTTCAACTAAGGAAGAAAGGGATCGCATGAATAAGATTCCATATGTATCTGCAATAGGATCTATCATGTATGCCATGTTATGTACTCGACCAGATGTCTCGTATGCTTTAAGCGCAACGAGTAGGTATCAATCTGATCCTGGTGATGCTCATTGGGTAGCTGTCAAGAATATCCTTAAGTATTTGAGAAGGACTAAGGACTCATTCTTGATATATAGAGGTCAGGAAGAGCTGGTTGTAATTGAATACACCGATGCTAGCTTCCAGACAGATAAGGATGACTTTAGATCGCAATCTGGTTATGTGTTTTGCTTAAACGGTGGCGCTATGAGCTGGAAAAGTTCAAAGCAAGATACAGTTGTTGATTCTACAACCGAGGCCGAGTATATTGCTGCCTCAAGCGCAGCAAAGGAAGCTGTTTGGATCAAAAAGTTCATTAGTGAACTTGGCATAGTTCCTAGCATTGTGGATCCCATTGATCTCTATTGTGATAACAATGGTGCTATCGCACAAGCTAAGGAGCCTAGATCTCACCAACGATCTAAACACATACTTAGGCGTTATCACCTCATTCGAGAGATAATAGATAGAGGAGATGTGAAAATATGCAGAGTACCTACACTTGACAATATTGTTGACCCACTGACAAAGCCTCTTGCGCAGCAGAAGCATGATGGCCATACTAGATCTATGGGCATTAGGGATATGCCTGATTGGCTCTAGTGCTAGTGGGAGATTGTTGGTGTAAGCCCTAGAGGCCAATACTTTTGATACTTGTATCGAATTATTTATTAATAATAAAAGGCTTTTTCTTTATTACGTTTGTTTAATAAAGTCCCTAGAATAGCTAGTCCGTTTAATGTATCAAGTGTTACTTGATCATGAGATCACATTAAACATAAGGACACTATTCTTAAAGTATCTATAGTCTAGCTTTATTGTGAAATGGGATAACATTAAAGCATTAAGACTATTATGTATATAGACTGATGATCACATCTCATGGTTCATGGATAAGGAGTTATCAAGTCTTAAACATAGGTATGAATGTTAAGAGTAATATTTATACTGGATTGATCCGTTATGAGAATACTATATAGAATGTTATGCAAAGTGTCATAAGTTATTCTCATGGTGATAATGGTGTATACCACCCTACGACCTGAAACCACTATGGACCCTAGATGTAGAGTTGAATGCTTTATTGCTGATCAAATGTTGTCCGTAACTGGATAACCATAAAGACAGTTGATGGGTACTCCACGAAGCATGCTGAGGGACATGAGTGACCTAGATGGAATTTGCCCATCCTGCGTAACAAGATAAATGTCTATGGGCCCAATATTGAACTGGACAAGGATGACACGGTCCATACCTTGTGTTCAATATAGACATAAGGGCAAAAGGGTAATTATACGCATAAGTATTAATACAGTAGGATTTATCAGATCACATGACATTTTCGTGTCTTAGGTAGTAGTGATGTGTTGCTAGATACCGCTCACTGTTTATTATGTTAAATACGTGATTGAATATAATTGCCAATGCCGTGAAAACCTACAGGGTCACACACAAAGGACAAATTGATGAGAGATAGAGTAACTAAGGAACACCGTAAGGTACGGTGCACTTAAGTGAATTGTAGAACATCGTAAGGTACAGTGTACTTAAGTAGAATACGAAATATGGTAAGGTACCATGCGCTTAAGTGATTTTGGGCATATTATAAGATATGGGCCACATACACTTAAGTGGGCCTTTTAGCTTGAAGCCCACGCAAGTGGTTCTATAAATAGAACCCTTGTGCAGAAGCATTTAGTGCTTTTGCATTTTCGTTTTCTTTCTCTCTCTCTCTCACACACTCAAAGCCTTCATTCGTAGCAGCTAACACTGAGATTGAAGGAATCCGTTCGTGTGGACTGAGTAGAGGCGTTGTCATCGTTCAACGTTCGTGATCGCTCCGTAGATCTGTATCAAAGGTTTCAATCGTCACAAGAGGTAACTATTCTATCACTGATCATGCCCATTTGTAAGGATCACTATAGAAGAAAATTTTAATTTCCGCTGTGTTTTGGATCGCCATTCTCCTTCGCTCAAATGGATCTTCAATACTTGCATCAGATGATGTTTCAATTCACAAGCACTTGGTTTCATGAAAGTTGGCATTGGCCAAGTCCTTTTGCATAGGGAGTATTGCCTAATTCTAAGTCCAATGTCTCAGATCAAATCCAACAGTTCACATAAATGTCTTTTAAGGTTTTTGTTGTTATTATGTACATTAAGGTCAAAAGACCACAAGTACAAACAAGTATATACAATCACAATATAATCACAAGATAAGGCTCAAATGAGCAAAGTGAAAATGACATTAATGTAAACAAGTTAAATGGTATGAATAATGGTAAATGAATAAAGACTTAAAATTAAAGTGAATAAAAATAAATGGCTTGAAATTAAATGTTAGTTGTTAGTTGATTAGAAGTTAGTATTACTTTTGCTTTTGTTTTATTTAAGTCATTCTTTGGAGAAAACTCAACCCACTATTCACAAGCATGGATCCTTTAACCAAGACATCTTCCAAAGGATGGAAAAAAGACCAAGTTTCCACACAATACCATGAAAGATGGGAGACTTACAATCTCACTTACTAGAATGCTATGCCTTTTTGTGTCACAGATTTAGCGCTATGTTAAGCAATCGTAATTGGACTTATGTAGAAGCCACAACTATTTGAGACCGGGCAATAGAAATTTTAGTGTTAATGCATGTTAGAGATATGATATTATGAACCATACTCCTAAAACATACCACACTTAAAAGAATATGCAAAAGGGGTGGACCTAATCTCATCCACACTTATGTTGATTTTGCAATCAACTAGCCTTAGGATATATATATATCATAGGTCCATGAAGAATGGGATTGAGATGAAGAGGGAGGGGAAATGGAATCAACACAAATTGGTCAAAGGAAGACTTTTATCAAATTAAAATCATTCATTCATTTTGGGAGATGAAATATCCATTTCATCAATCCCCTATATCCAATGATTTTAACCCAACAAAGTCAAATTAACCTTGACCAAGGCCCAACAACACAAGTCAAACTCAACAAGTCAATATCAAAATCTCAACACAATTTATTTTGCAATTAAACAATTAAAATTAATTAAAAAATGCATTAAATTAAATTATGATTGGTCAAAATCCTAAAACCTTATCAAAACAACAAATAAATGGCCGTGAGATTTATCATAGGTAAAACAAAGTCAAAGGACCTTGGAGAAAAAATTTCATTAATTTTGGAACATAGGTACAACAAATAAACTATTTTTGAACAATTAAAAACATTCACAAAAATAATTAAATCATGAAAAATATTAATAATGATCCAAAAAATAATTTTAATAGGTACAACAAATAAACTATTTTTGAACAATTAAAAACATTCACAAAAATAATTAAATCATGAAAAATATTAATAATGATCCAAAAAATAATTTTAATTCAGAAAATGAAAGAGGAATTTATTTGAATTTTTTTTGGTGAAACTCTCATATTTTTTCGATCAATATTAAAATTAATATATATTAATGAAAATAAACCAAATAAAATAAAAAACAGAAAATAGCAAAAAACGTGGACCACTTGATCTCTCTCATTAATTGAGGTGGCAGATCAAGTGGTCCTCAGCGCGCATTCCATCATGGACATGAGTCAAAGCGCTGCAGGGATGGTATTCAGAACCAACGCGTGAGATTAGAACATTTAAAAAGGATCCTATGGCTCAAATGAACGCCAGCACACCGCCGGAGCCAAAGCTCCGGTCTCCTTCTCCGGTGAGCCTCACCGGACTGGTTCACCCTCAACCATCACTAAAATAAAAAAGAAGGACATGAATTTAAAGTAAAAGTCCCCAGGAGCTCGAATCTGGACTCAATTTCTCCTAACTCCAAGTATATTGAAAGATACAGGGAGTTGAAATTTGAGGATCATGATCTGAGTTGCTTCGATTTGACCTCAAAGCAAATCAATCTTGTTGCGTACATTGGTAGGATTTTAGACAACCAAAGATCAAGAAGAATTATGGAGAATTGAGTGAGAATCGAATAGATGAAAAATTCTGAAAAATACCTTCAATGCAGGTCTGTATGAACATGATCTTGCTTCTAATTGCTCTTGATCTTGCTCTAGACACTTGATGGAATGGAATTGAATCAACAAAAGGCACGAGACTCTTGGAGATTTGAATCTCAAAATAGTGGAGATTCAAACTCAATATCCAATGTAAATTCTCAAGGTTATCCTTTGAATGAGAGGGTTTGGAGCTAGGGATTCAAAGCTGGCGCGCAGGGTCCTTGATTCTGAGCATGAAGGGCTCTATTTATAGCCTAATGATTGTTAAATGCACACTTGAGATTAAGTTCCAAAAATAGCAATGTTCATTGCATGGATTCATGGGCGTGTGATAGGCCCATGTAATCATCTCTTCAGGTCCAAAAATGAGTACAAACATTGCTAAAGTCACATTGGTAAGCCATGCAATTGTGTATGAGGAATGCAAGTTCAATTATGCCAAATGGTCATCCAAGTTCAAGCCATATGCAAGTCACTCATACTTTGTCCAAATGGGATGAAATTGGACTTTTTGGAAAGGTTAGATCAATAGGAACAACTTTAATGTTGAACACTTTTTCATTTGAAGCTTGGATCATGATGAAGTTTGAAGTAGAAGTTGGGAAAATCAAACATGTCAAAACAAATTCTAAGTGTTAAGCCATATGTTCACTTATTCCACTTTGGCTAACTTTTTATGTGAGCTTCAAATGAGAAACGTTCCTTCATCAAACTTGTATCTCTCTCAAATTCCTTTAAAATGGTCACAAATATGACCTCATTTGGATTTATAATGAAGGCGTTATGCATTTTTGAAGTTGAGGAAAATCACTTGTTCAATGGCATTGGTCCAAAATGACCTATAATGTATCCTCATATCACATGCATATAAAACTTGAATCTGCTCATCCTCCAAACATAAAAGTTGAAGTAGACATCTTGAATTTGATTGTTCAACTTGAATATCTTTCCTCTCATACAAATTGAGCAAGTTATGGTCTTGGGAAGTTGACCTCCAAATTAGGGTTTAGACAAAATGACCTATAATACTTCACCATAAAAAATGACTTTCCAAGAAAAACTATCTCTTGAACTCAACATGTAAGTTGTTTTTTATGTAATTTATAGTAACTTTTCTCTTGGAATCATTTTCATATGACAAACATTGAAGGAGATAGGGTCTAGGGACCCTAGTTTTGATCAGATGAATTCCTCTAGTCAACCACCATGAACCATCTTGCTAGCTTGATATTCTCTTGACTTTTGGGACTCATGGAGGATCACATATGCATAAGATGATGAAATTCTAAGTATCCTTTGAAATATTTGATCAATTGGTGAAGAAGCTTGTTAAAGAAGTTACACAAGATACCAAGATGAGTTAGGGTTTCCAAGGCAAACCAACTCCAAACTCGTGATGATTTTTTGATCAAAATAACATGTGAAGATCATGGGGATTGTAAGACCTAAATTTTGACCCTAAGATCCCTCATGCAAATTTCATCATATGCATTAGCATTGGGATCACACTTTAGCATCCTCCTTACCCCTCTTTCATTGGGTTTGTTTTGGGAGATATTGCCAAGCACTTTGTGATTATATCATACTTGTATTATCATTTCACTTACTAAAATACCAAAAATATGTCTTTGTATCTATCTAACTCTTTTGTAGGTAGGGGCATGATCTCATTGATTCATTGATCACATCTAGGGTTTTGAGACCCTCATGAACAAAGAGCATAACCAAGAATTGATTAAAGAATGGTTATAAGCATCATATATGAGTCCCATTTGTTTCTACATGTTATATTTATCAAGTTTTATTCAAGATTTTGAGGGTGATTTGCCTTGGAAACCCTAGTTTGACTGGGTATCTTGAGTAACTTCTCCAACAAGTTATCTCAACAATTGATCAAATTTCTCAAGGGACACTTCAAATTTAATCATCTTATGCATATATGATCTACCATGAGCCAAGAAAGTCAAGAGAATTGAAAATTATCAAGTTGGTTGATGGTGGTTGGCCAGATGAATTCATTTGATCCAAACTGGGTCACCCTAGACCTTATCTCCTACAATTTTCACCATATGAAAATGATTCCAAGAGAAAACTTTATCTAAATGACATTATAAACAACTTTCATGTTGAGACCTAGAGCTATTTTTGCTTGGAACATCATTTTCTATGTTGAAACATTATAGGTCATTTTGTCTAAACCCTAATTTGAAAGTCAACTTCCCAAGGCCATAACTTGCTCAATTTTTATGATATGAAATATTTCAAAGTTTCACAATCAAATTCAATGTGTATACTTCAAATTTTATGTTTGGAGTGGGAGCAAATTCAACTTCTTTGAACATGTTATATGAGGCTACATTATATGTCACTTTTGACCTATACCATTCATCAAGTGATTTTTCCAAACTTCAAAAATGCATAACTCTATCATTTCAAATCCAAATGACATGAAATTGGTGACAATGTTTAAGGTATTTTAGAGAGCTACAACTTTGATGAAGACACTTTTCTCATGTGAAGCTCCCATAAAAAGTTAAGTAAGGTGGAATATTGAGACATATGGCTTGACACTTAGAAAATTTTTGATATGTCCAATTTTTCCAAATTTCCACCTCAATATCTCCAAGTTCCAAACTCCAAATGAAAAAGTGTTCAACATCAATCTCGTTCCTCTTGATCTCACCTTTCCAAAGAGCTAAAATTCATGTATTTTGGATGAGAAATGCATAGGCTGCACATGGCTTAAACAGGATGATATCATTTGGCATGGATCCAACTTCAAGTGACAATGCACAATTGCCTTGCATTCCAATCCATCTCCAAAGCATCTGAACTTCATTTTGGACTTTCAAGTCATCATTCCATGGGCCTATGCGCGCCCATGCAGCTTTTCATCACCAATTTGCCAAATTTGGAAAGTGGAAAGAGTGTGCAAATATCATTTGATTTCTCTATAAATTGAGGCCTTCTTGCTCAGAAATCACACACATCTTGCGCCAGCTTTGAATCCCCATTGAAAACCTTTCACATTAAGAGGATAAACCTAATAAATTCACTTGAATTTGAGCTTGAATCTCCACTATTTTGGAATTCAATTCTCCAGGAATCCATTGCTTCTAAGCCTTTCCATTCCTCTCCTGCAAGCAATTAAAGTAAATCCAAGCACGATTCAGATCAAGATCTAGCAAGCCTAGACCTCCATTGAAGGTAATTTGCAGAATTTTTCAACTCTTTGATTCTCCTTGTTTCTTGCTCAATTCCACTCATTCTTGTGTTGTCTAAAGTCCTACCAATGTAGGCAAGAAGATTGAGTTGCTTTGAGGTCAAATCGAAGCAACTCAGATCATGAACCTCATTTTTCAATTCCCCATATCTCTCAATATAGTTGGAATTGGAAGAATTGGAGGTGATATTCGTGCTCAGTGATGTTTTCTCCTTAAAATCATGTCCCTGTTTGAAATTTTGGTGATGGTTCATGTTGACCAGTCCGGTGAAACTCACCGGAGAAGACAACCGGAGCTCTGGCTCCGGTGATGATGTGCCTTTGGTCTAAACCGTGTGATCCAGGCTGCACGTTATAATCTCAGTCGTTCCTTATGAATACCATGTTTGTCACGCAGTTGACTTAGGCATTGGTGGAACGCGCTTTGTGGATCATCAGATCTGTCACCTCAATTAATGAGGGAGATCTGATGGTCCACGTATTTTAGCATTTTCTGAATTTTCATTTAATTCCATTTTCTTCAATAATTCATAATAAATTTAATATTGATCCAAAAAATATGGGACCTTCACCAAAAATCTCCAAATATATTTATCTTTCATATTCTGAATTAAAATTATTTTTTGGATCATTATTAATATATTTCATGAATTAATTGATTTTCCATTTGTTTTTAATTGTTTAAAAATATTTTTAAGTGTCCAAAAATTATGCAATTTTTTATCCAAGGTCCTTTGACCTTGTTTGACCTATGATAAATCACATGGCCATTTATTTGGTGTTTTGATGTGATTTTAGGATTTGGACAAAACATATTTAAATTTAATGCATTAGTTTACTATTTTTAATTGAATAAATGTCATTTTAATTGTGTTGGCCATTTGTATTGACTTAATTGAGTTTCTTATTTGTTGTTGGGCCTTGGTCAAGGTTGATTTGACTTTGTCAAGTTAATATTATTGGATTTAGGGGATTGACATAATGTACATTCTATCTCCCAAAATGAATGAATAATATTAATTTGGTAAAAGTCCTCCTTTGACCAATTTGTGATCTCATTCATCTCTTTCCCTCTTCATCTAATTCCCCTTCTTCATCCATTCATTTTCAATTGGCCAATGACATCTCAAAGTCCTAATGCTAGTTGATTGAAAGATTAACATGAGTATGGATGAGATTAGACCACACACCTTTTGCATGTTTTTGTGTGTGGTATGTTTAATGAGCATAGTTCTTAATACTATGTCTCCAACATTCATTAACACCAAAAGTTTATTGCCCGGCCTCAAATAGTTGTGACTTCTATATAAGTCCAATTACGATTTCTTAACATAGCGCTAAATTTGTGATACAAAAGGCATAAGCATTCTAGTTAGTGAGATTGTAAGTCTCCCCTCTTCCATGGTATTGTGTGGAAACTTGGCCTTCTTTCCTTCCTTTGGAAGATGTTTTGGTTCAAGGATCCATGCTTGTGGAAAGTGGGTTGAGTGTTCTCCAAAGAATGTCTTGAAATCAAAAGCAAAACAAAACTAACTACTAACTCACTAACCATTAACTTTTAATTTCAAGTCTTTACTTTTATGCAATTTACTTTTAGCACTTTATTACCATTTGCCATTATACATATCATTCTAATTGTTTATGTTAATGCAATTTTCACTTTGTCCATTTGGACCATATTGTGTGATATACTTTGTTTCTTTGTTTGATGGAGTGGTCTTTGACCATTAATGTACATAATAACAACAAAAAACCCAAAAATACTTTTGAGTGGACTGTTGGTTTGATCTTGCCCAATTGGACTTAGAACTTAGGAAACATTCCTTTGCAAATGGACTTGGCCAATGCCGATTTGTTGAAGAACCAAGAACTTGCAATTTGGATTCATCTGATACATCATTCAAGATCTCTCCAAAATCATCTGCCATGTTGATCATTGTTAAGCTGTTATGTTGAACCTGTAACTTGCGGAATTCATCTGTTGCATGGGCTATTTTGAAAAAGATCATGAAGTGGATAAGCTTGGATGAGGCCATCTTTATTTGATGCCTTTGCTCTTCAAGATGGATATAATTGTGCTTTTGTGTGTTGCTTGAATCTAAAAAGTCCAAGGAAATTTTGGGTTTCTATTAACATACTTGTCTATTGGATTGCTCTCATTTGGTCAGATCTTTTCAACTTTAAACTTTTAAATTTTGTGCATAGGGTAGTCTCTTCATCTTCCCCCCATTTCTTTAATTTCAAAATCTCTCCCTCCATTTTCAAAAAATCTTCTTTGTGTGAACTACTTTTGTTCTAAACTTTGACCACTTTTGCAAAAGATAGAAACTTTGGCCTTATGCCATTGCATTTTCAAACTTCTTTTCTTAAAACAAATTTGTAAATAAACTTAATCATACTTGACTTAAACTTTCAAAAAGCCAAAAAAGAACTAACTCATTCAAACCATTTTTAGGCCTTTGTGCCTTTTCAAATTTAATTTTGTTAAAACCAACACACTCATTTTGAAATTTCTAGCATGAACTACGAGGTTTTGATCCCTCATTTATATGTTGGTACGTAGGTACAAGTATGAAGGTCTTGTCAAACACAAAAATATAATTAATCAAGTCTTTTCTCATCCCCCCATTCTATTTGTTCGTAAACATTACTTTGTACAAAATACATCTGCACACAAAAAGGGCTCCCTAGGAGTACCTAGGACACTTTGGGTGCTAACACCTTCCCTCTGTGTAACCAACCCCCTTACCTGTGATCTCTGATTTTTATTAGTTTTTATTTGAAAACTTATTACTATTTGGATTTTGTTCGTACTTTTTCCCTTTTCCCTTGGAAACAATAAAAGCGCGGTGGTGACTCTTGTTAATTGATCTTTAGCTTATCAATAGCTTAATGATCATGAATTTCCCACTACAGGGATTCATATATGATGCTTAGAGATGATCACGACTTAGTAAGTCTATGTGAATCGTAACTGCAAGTGCACAGTCCTATCACGTAGTTTTAAAGATTATTGAACCCACAAGGACTAATAATCGAACGTATCGTGGTCTAATGTTGCTATGTAAATCTAAGGCTGATGATTGTTCTATGATTGGAGGGATGAAGAGAAATAACTATAACGTAAATAAAAATAAGATATGGGATATAGGGGATATCGGTATGTAATACCTCAAACTTCGGGGATTCGATAGATAGTTGGTGTAATCTTATTGGTTAAAATATTCTTCAGTAGAAATTATTTATAGAAAGGAGTTAGTCTCACACTCTCGTTTTTATTGACTGTGACCATACTCCTAAACCAGAATTCTTGGCTCTCGCAGTCTCATTCTGAATTTAAAAGTAAGTTTTGAATATAAATAAAGTCTAATTAATCCTAAAGCGCTCTTGTTGTGTTTAGGATTAATGCCTAATTTCAACTATCTAGTTAAAATCTCAAACTCTCGTTCTTGTTGACCGTAACCTTAGTTTGTTTTGTACTCTCGTACGAAAAACAGTTTGATTAAAATAAGAAACTAAAACCGGAAAAATAAGTGTTATAAAAACTAACACCAGTTATTTATTGAACCCCGTCGTTTCGACGATCTTTACATACCGATACCTAAGGGTTTAGCCGAACATGGATCCGGTAACAGACATGGTATTTGGGAAATTAAAAATGAAATAAGGCATAAATAAAATAGTAATCAAAATAAAACCTTGATTACATTTTAAGAGCTGGAACTGAATCTTGAATCTTCAATTAAAATAATTCCGGCAGGCTTTGGCAATGAATAATCCTTACAATTGAATCCCAAATGCGAAAAAAATTAATAAATCGTAATAGTCCCCAATGTGGAGAAACTATCACTTTTGCAGAGTAAGGAAACTGCCTAGAAAATTAAAAGAAAAATAGTGCTGAATAAAAATTAATCGTGCACTTGAAAACTAGAAGAAGAGAGAGAGTGCGTGCGAGTTTGAGAGGTCCTTTATATATTTTCCATATTCCTCATTTGGAGCAAAGGTGGGTGGCTTCGTGGCTAAAAAGGTGAAGAAAAGGGTCGAAGACTAGGTTGTGGCGGTTGCCACAACCCTAGCTTTTTAATGAGTGACGAGCGCCACCTTTGTAGCAACAGAAAACCACTTCTCAAGGGTCAATGTGGTGGGCGCCACACTCCTTGGATAATGGGCCACCTATCCCTTGGGCCAATGTGGCGGGCGCCACATTCCTTAGATAATGGGCGCCACAAGCCCATTTGCTTTGGTGGCCCATTATCTCCTTGAAAGCTTCATTTTCTTCTCTTTTTCTTTCCTTTTTGCTATTTTCCATTTTTCTTGCGGTAAACCTTTTAATCGATAAATACCTGCAATAAACATAAAATACTGCGTAATAATAAGTGTTAATCGAGTAAAAAGAAATGCATATGGAGCCAAAAATACGATATGTTTTCGCATTATCAAACTCCCCCATACTTAAACCTTTGCTTGTCCTCAAGCAAATGCCGTGCGCATAAAACGTTTTATCAAATATTTGCAGCATATATTATCAAGACTCGTTGAAAACACAGTTGCATTCGGATACTCATTCCATTCTATAAACTTTACTTTGGTTCTAAATTGTATTAACAGGTACTCACTTCCACACTAAGGATATCGTTGGAACACATAGTCACAATGTTGCAACCGTAAGTCTCCCTCCTATGCAAACCAATCTGAATCATGTTGTCATGCCTAAGCCTACCTTACTAAACCCTCTTTTTATCCTTTTTCATTATGGCATAATCACATTAAGCTTGTTGTCCTTTCACATTCATAGCAAGATAATCTGTTAGTGACTATGATCTCATCATTATTTTTTTCTTTCTTTTTCGCACTTTGGCTCAAATAGCAGTTAAAGATGGTAATATTGTTGGGCTAAATGACCGGGTGAGGGTCACCTAACTTAGAAGAAACAACATTTTTCATACATTTCGTAATATTTTCTTCTTTTAAGCCTGAAATCATACACTTATTTGCATCGACTTCTTGTGTAGTGTGTGCTTAGGATGGTGCTGACTGCTAGATAAACTACTTAAGGAAATATTAAAGGATAGAATTTAAGGCTATGGCATGACAAGTACTCAAATCGATCTTATACTTGGGAGATTTACGGTGTTAAAGCGATACCGATCTTATAAATTTTTTCTAAATCTCTATAATTCAACCTCAGTTTTATTTATAGTTTAGAATTTTCAAAAGATGTACTGTATCTCTAAGTCTAGATTTTTGCAAAACTTTTGTATGGCTTAAGTAAATAGGAGAATTAGTAAATAACGGAAACCACGTATAAAGACTCGACAACACATTAATATTTAACTCGACTGACACTTTAACAAAAATTAAAATAACCAAAAGAATATAAAATAACAAAAGGAAATAACAATAATTTAAGTCTAACTAAAAAACGATAAATAAAAAGCGGTAAAGCTTCCTCCCCCAAACTTAAATCTTGCATTGTCCCCAATGCAACGACATAAGATAGGAAAGAAAGGTAGAACCTGGTTATTCTGCTACTGACGCCTTCTACCACATGTACGTGGACGTCCACTATTTTCTGGCTGGTGAGGTAGCGTATAGTTCTGGAGATCTTCCGCACACATTGTCAATGTTGCCATTTCATCGATCAAGTCAGACATGTTCTGTTCGATTCTAAAAGAGTAGTCGTGCTGATCATGCTGCATTTGGCGAAGGATTTGCATCATTTCAGCTTGCTGAGCTCCCATGGTTTGGATCTGTAGGTCTCGCTGAGCATCTAATTCTCTACGCCGCAGTAGTTCAGCATAGATCTCATCAAGAGTGGCTGGTGCCACATTTCTTCTTGGTCTTTGACAGGAAGATGTACCTGCAACATTTTCAAATGATGTATGTGTGGTGTACGGGTCAGTAGCAGGAGCAGTTTTCTCCAGAATGTGATCCTCATCGGTGTCCCCGCCAGCAGCTACATTCTCAGGAATGTGCGCGGGAACTTGGTTAGGCACTGGGTCATTTGTATAACAATAATTATCCGGGTTACGCACATCTGTGTGATTTGGATTTGGGAGGATGAAATCTTGTAAGACATTATTAGAAATTATTAAATTAAATCTACTGTCAATGTCATGTCAATGTCAATGGCATGATGCAGGAGCAGGGGTTAGCCTGGAGAATTTTTCTTCGAGTCCTAGGACTCTGGCTATGGAGGTTATTAAACCTCCAAAGATAATCGGGCCTCGCTTCACATTGACAATGGCCTGCATGTGAGATAGCATAAAAGGGACGGTATTCAACTTTTGTGGAAAAAAATGTGGCGAACAAATAAAAGAGTTCTTTTTCGTTCACCTTGTTAGAATTTTCTCGGCCAAAAATGGTGCACGCCAATATTTGGCAGAAATATCGAATAGACGGGTTTTGAATTAAAGTGGCTTTATTTCCCTCAAAACTATGGGTGACTGTACCGGTTATTGCCCTCCAAAATGGTTGAAAGGCGCGTTGCCAACCCTCAGTATCTAGGACCTCGCTTAGTACGCCATCCCCATGGGGGAAATGTAGCAGGTCCGCTAGTTGGGAAAATTTAATGGCATATCCGACGTTAAATAAACAAAATTGGACAGTCTCACTGGAGCAGTTTGTGTTGGGTGTGGGACTAAAAATTAATGAGCTCAGGAATTCTAATGTTAGTTGAGCATAGACAGGGTCCTTGAGAGATAGAAAATAATTTAAATTTAACATATCTAGCGTATAGTTGACACTATCTTGAACTCCTAAGGCAAATAAACAGTGTTCATCAGCATACCTTGTTGATTCGATCTTTCTGGTGCTTAGAGACGTGTACGTCTCCTCTTGTAATTCACCTGGCTCGCCGTTTCTGAACACTATTTCGTATTCCCTCATCTGTGCCATAATGGATTTCACACTCCTTGTGTAATAGTGAGAATAGAGCAAGAGAGGAGAGAAATATGTAAATGAGATGTGTGGTTTGTTGAGGTAATATTGGTGGTTTATATAGAGGTGATGGTGGTTGGAAAAATAATTGGTAAATAAATTGCATTTATGGTTTTTTATGTCTTGGTCAAAGAGTGGTTGAAAGTGGTTGAATGACATTAAGGCAATGTCTTGCATGCAAGGGATAGCACCATAAAAGTGATATGAATGGTTAAAATACACAGCCTGCGCGTGCAGGCTTGTGTAGTGGCGGGCGCCACTATGGGCCCTGTGGCGGGCGCCACAGCCTTCACATGGGCGCCACAATTGTGTGTGGCAGGCGCCACATGCAGTGTGGTTTCCCATGTGTGTGCCTTTATTCGCTTTGACCTTAGAATTTCAATGGAATTTAGTTTACCAATAATATATAGTGTATGGGAATAATAAACATGATATAATGGAATGGAATTTAATCGCAAAATTGACGAACAAAAGAATCGAGTAGACGGGAAAATATGAAATAATTTGTCTACTGGAATAAAAAGAAATGAAGTAATTAAATAAATCCCAATGTGTAACAGCAAATAACAATAAAATTCCAAACAAGAAAATAAAATAAAATAAAAGTCAGTAAATCGGTAATACTATAATAAATTAGCCATTACGGCGACTGCTGGTAGGAGGAGCGAACGAGTAGAAGTGCTGGTAAATATGATCCAGGTTCTCTGTCACTACATCCATAAAGTCGTGGAATTCCACACGGAGGGTGCTCAGCTCGCCTCTCAGATTGGTGACGTATGTCTGAACAGCTTCGATGGTAGCAACATGATAGGTGAGAGGTGCAGCAGATATAACTGGGGCATGTGATTCAGCATCGAAGAGATAATTGTCATAGTGGTCATAGATTTGGGGTGTCTCTGGAGGAGAAGGTGGTGCATCTGATGGTCCATCCAAATCATAGAGCCAGTTGTTCTTATCATGTACACTCGTCCTAGGGTCTGGCAGGGTAAACAGGTGCACTACTTCACGATTGATTAGAAATTCAAACACATATGGACCTAGGTTCCTAATGATACCGGTGTTGAAGCAAAAGTCAATATTCATTGGTCGTATTCCACCTAAAGGGATGAGCCTGATAAGTGGTTATCTCAGTCCGATGGAATTTGCTATCATGGTCACTAAGCCTCCAACTAAAATTGGTCCATAGTCCTTTTGTGCCATACGGTACAGATTAGCTATCATAAACGTAGCTGCGTTAACAAGTCGGACATGTGATGCACAGTACATTATGAAGAGTTCGTATTTAGTCACAAAGGTTCTGTTCTGTTCCTTTCCAAACAAGGTGTGGGCTAGAATCTTATGGAAGTAACGAATCGCAGGGTTATGGATGTTCTCTGAATGCATAAGGTCTGGCTCGGGATGGTCGTTTCTTGTGATGCTACCCCAGAAGAGATCTAATTGATGGTCTACTAGCCTTTCTTCCTGGGTAATGGTAAAGGTATCAGGACCATTAGGGAATCCTAGGAGTTCAACCATTTCTCTGCGGGTGTAGTGGTAATCGATATCAAACAACCTAAAGGTGATTAGGCATTTGCTAAGTCCAATACCATGGTTTGGAAGGTGCACTAGGGAGCTTAGGAATTCTAAAGTCAACCTACTGTAGGAACTAAATTTTCTCTTGATAGCAAAGGTGTCCCAACCTAGTTGGTTAATAAGGAATGTAACACTGTCTCTTATACCTAACTTGGTCATGGTGCGTCCATCAGGGTACAAGGTTAGTGTCATTTCTCTCTGAGCTAGAGCCTCAAAACGTCTCCTTTGAGCTCTACCTCTAAATACTATATCCATATAATCTACTTGTTGCATTGTGATAGTCAGTAGGTAGATAAAATCAAGTAGATAATAGCATTAAGTTAGTAATGGTTAATAATACAGAAATGTACCGATTAACTTTATGAGAAATAAATAAAGAAGAAAACAAAGAAATGAAAATTAAGCAATAGTAATAGTTATAAATTTGTGACAAAATTAATTAGTTAAAGACAGAGTGTGGGTTGTCTCCCACCAAGCTCTTTTTATTGTCGTAAGCTCGACAGAAATAGGATAGGCGATATTATTTTGAATGAGCGTGAGGCTCTGCAAGCTTAAGATTTGCAATGAAATCATTGTTATCAATGTTGTGGTAATGTTTCAAACATTGGCCGTTTACTATGAATAGTTCGCTCTTTTTTTCCTTTTATCTCTATTACTCCATTCGGAAAGATATTGGTGATTTCGAAGGGACTGGACCACCTAGAACGAAGTTTTTCGGGAAAGAGTCTGAGACGGGAGTTAAACAGAAGTACTTTGTCGCCTTGGTTATACTCTTTCCTTAATATGTGATTGTCGTGCCATTTTTTTTTCTTTCTTTATAGATTCGGGAATTCTCATAAGCATCTAGCCTAAGTTCTTCTAGTTCGTGGACATCTAATATTCTTTTCTCGCATGCGGCAATATAATTGAGATTAAGGGTGTTAATGGCCCAATATGCTTTATGTTCTAATTCTACCGGCAGATGACATGATTATCCATAAACTAGTTTAAAAGGTGTGGTTCCTATTGGGGTCTTATAAGCTGTCCTATATGCCCACAGGGCTTCTGGTAATTTTGAGGACCAATCTTTCCTAGAGGTGGCAACTGTCTTTTCTAAGATTTTTTTAATTTCTCGGTTTGAGACTTCTACTTTCCCACTCGTCTGTGGGTGGTAGGGTGTTGCTACGCGGTGCCGGACTCCATATTTTAGTAATAGCTTTTCAAAAATCCTTGAAATAAAATGGGAGCCACCATCACTGATGACAAGTCTCAACACTCCGAAGCTATGGCCTCAATCCATTTTGATACGTAATCGACCACAACAAGGATATACTTATTACCAAAAGAGGATGGGAAAGGTCCCATAAAATCGATTCCCCAAACATCGAAGACTTCTACTTCCAAAATGCCTTTAAGCGGCATTTCGTCGCGTCTAGATATGTTGCCATTGTGTTGACACCGGTCGCAATTTGTGATCGCGATATGGATATCTTTCCACATAGTGGGCCAAAAGAGGTCGGCTTGCATGATCTTAGTGCAAGTCTTTGAGGTGCTTGCATGTCCTCCATAAGGAGCAGAATAACAGTCGGAAATTACGTTTTCTACCTCATCTTCTGGGACACATCGACGGAAAATGCCGTCGGCGCCTCTCTTGAAAAGTAGAGGCTCATCCCAATAGTAGTGTTTAAGATCGTGGAAGAATTTTTTCTTTTGTTGGTACGTCAAGTCTGGCGGAAGCACCCTAGCTGCTAAGTAGTTGACGAAGTCACCGTACCATGGTAGTGTGGTTTGGGTGTTGATTGCTTCCACTACCTCGTTTGTTTTGGTATCCTTATGGGTTAATGCATCTTAAGCTGTATTGTTTTCCAATTGGGCTATGAGTCTTTCGTATGGAAAATCATCGTTATAGGCACTCGTTCAGGTTCAATACCTTCCATTCTTGACAAGTGATCGGCCACGAAGTTTTCCGTGCCCCTTTTATCCTTGATTTCTAGGTCAAACTCTTGTAATAGTAAGATCCACCTTAGGAGTCTTGGTTCGGCGTCTTTTTTGTTTAACAGGTATCTAATTGCAGCATGATCGGTATAGATAATTATCTTTGCTCCTACAAGGTAGGAACGGAATTTATCCAGAGCGAACAATACGACTAAAAGTTCCTTTTATGTGGTGGCATAGTTCATCCGTGAAGGGTCTAGGGTTCTACTTGCATAGTATATTGCATGAAGTTTATTGTCCCTTCTTTGTCCTAAGACTGCGCCTACAACATAGTCACTAGCATCACACATGATTTCAAAAGGTAATCTCTAATTAGGTGGTTGCATGATATGTGCGGTAATAAGAGTTGTTTTCAGTTGTTCAAACGCCGCTAGGCATTTTTCGTCAAAGATGAATTCGTTGTCTTTAATCAATAAGCCAACCAATGGTTTGGTGATTTTTGAGAAATCTTTAATGAATCGCCGATAGAAACCGGTGTGTCCTAAGAAGCTTCATATTTCTCTTACAATTTTCGGAGGATGGAGGTTTTCTATAACTTCTATTTTGGCCTTGTCGACTTCAATCCCCTTGTCAGATACTATGTGTCCGAGCATGATTCCTTGTCGGACCATGAAATGGCATTTTTCCCAGTTTAGCACGAGGTTCACTTTTACGTATCATTCGAGGATGAATCCTCGGTCAAAAATTTCACTTTTCCTTGATTTCCATGGCCACTTATCAATCCATCTCTCATATCCATCACCTTTTCTTCTTTTTCTTCTGCGAGGTGGTTTATCCTTCTGAACTTGTGGTGGTGGTTCTGGCTTTATCCTGAGAGCTAGCTTTTCAGGTTTAGGTTCAATTTTTTCATCCACCACCTCAAAGTATAATTTTCCCCTTTTAATACTAATGAGTTCCCTAGGTTCACGATCTTCTAATTTTCTCTTCTTATTCAGGGTCTCAAATAAGGGTGCATTGGTGTGGATATTTTCCAGTAGCTCCTCGTACCTTTCGAATTTGGGGTCTACCTTAACTTCCACAGACCTCCGCGGGAAAGGGATTTGTGATTTATAGGGAGGAGGGACAACACATAGTTCTTCCTTCTCTACCTCTTTGACAACCTCCCTCTCGGGTGGTGTTGGTGGTTCTTTCTCAATCTCTACTCTCTTCTCACCTGAACCCTCCTCATTATCTCTCTCCTTAGGATTTTTGGTAAAATTTTCACTGGTGATTGTTACAACATCCGCATGTTTCTCAGGGAAAGGTCCTAGAGGTGTCTGCGCAAGTAGGGAGATTTGAGTCTCCAATGCCTCATTGTGAGTGACGAGGGACTCGACCATAGTGTTCAGTTGCGTAAGGGTTTCATTGGTATAGAGAGTTTGTTTTCTAAATTCTTCATTCTGAAGTGTTTGTGTAGCCACAAAGCGTTTCATCATAGATTCTATCCTAGAGTGAGTTTGCGTCTCAATGAAATCCTCCATTAATATTTCCAGGTTGGATTTATAGGAATCTTGCGATTCCTCAAAATACTGGGAGTGATAATCACAGAGAAAATTTGGGTGATGCATAGTAATAGAGAAAAGAGCGCCTTAGTCTATACTGGGAAACACTGGAGTTACGATATCGACTAAATTAGTCCCCGACAACGATGCCAAAAACTTGATCGCGACTTAGTAAGTCTATGTGAATCGTGACTGCAAGTGCACAGTCCTATCCCGTAGTTTTAAAGATTATCGAACCCACAAGGACTAATAATCGAACGTATCGTGGTCTAATGTTGCTATGTAAATTTAAGGCTGATGATTGTTCTATGATTGGAGGGATGAATAGAAATAACTATAATGTAAATAGAAATAAGATATGGGATATAGGGGATATCAGTATGTAATACCTCAAACTTCGGGGATTCGATAGATAGTTGGTGTAATCTTATTCGTTTTTAAAATATTCTTCAGTAGAAATTATTTATAGAACGGACTTAGTCTCACACTCTCGTTTTTATTGACTCTGACCAAACTCCTAAACTAGAATGCTTGGCTCTCGCGGTCTCATTTTGAATTTAAAACTAATTTTTGAATATAAATAAAGTCTAATTAATCCTAAAGCGCTCTCGTTGTGTTTAGGATTAATGCCTAGTTTCATCTATCTGGTTAAAATCTCAAACTCTCGTTCTTGTTGACCGTAACCTTGGTTTGTTTTGTACTCGTACGAAAAACAGTTTGATTAAAATAAGATACTAAAACCAGAAAAATAAGTTTTATAAAAACTAACACCAATTCTTTATTGAACCTCGTCTTTTTGACGGTCTTTACATACTGATACCTAAGGGTTTAGCCGGACATGGATTCGGTAACAGACATGGTATTTGGGAAATTAAACATGCAATAAGGCATAAATAAAACAGTAATCAAAATAAAAACTGGATTGTAATTTAAGAACTGGAACTGAATCTTGAATTTTTGATTAAAATAATTCCGGCAGGCTGTGGCAATGAATAATCCTTACAATTGAATCCCTAATGCGAAAAAAAATAGAAAACCGTAATAGTCCCCGATGTGGAGAAACTATCACTTTTACAGAGTAAGGAAACTGCCTAGAAAACTAAAAGAAAAATAGTGCTGAATAAAAATTAATCGTGCACTTGAAAACTGGAAGAAAAGAGAGAGGGCATGCGAGTCTGAGAGTTCCTTTATATATATTTTCCATATTACTCATTTGTAGCAAAGGTGGGTGGCTTCTTGGCTAAAAAGGTGAAGAAAAGGGTGGAAAACTAGGTTGTGGTGGTTGCCACAACCCTAGCTTTTTAATGAGTGGCGAGCGCCACCTTTGTAGCAACAGAAAACCACTTCTCAAGGGTTGGTGGCGGGAACCACCTATCCCTTGGGCCAATGTGGCGGGCGCCATACTCCTTGGATAATTGGCGTCACAAGCTCATTTGCTTTGGTGACCCATTATCTCCTTGAAAGCTTCATTTTCTTCTCTTTTTCTTTCCTTTTTGCTATTTTCCATTTTGCTTGCGGTAAACCTTTTAATCGATAAATACCTGCAATAAACATAAAATATTGCATAATAATAAGTGTTAATCCAGTAAAAAGCAATGCATATGGAGCCAAAAATACGATACGTTTTCGCGTTATCAAGAGCCATAGTAAACCAAATCTTGATTGAACTCCTTGCACCGAGGGTCTTAAACCCTAGATGTGAGCTTGATAGATCAAAGGTGATCACGTGCTCTACCTACAAAAGAGTTAGTTTATACAAAGACATGTTTTTGGTTTTTTTGGTTAGTAAAAAATGATAAAATATAAAGTATGATACAATCAAATGGTGCTTGGTGATCTCTCCTAATGCAAACCCAATGAATGAGGGGTAAGGAGGATGCCAAGATGTGATCCCAATGACAATGCATATTATGAGGTAGCATGAGGGATCTTAGGGTCAAAATTGGGGTCTTACACATGCTAAAAAATTTCTCAAGCTAGTGGATTACCAGATTGTGAACGAAAGAGCATTTGATCTAAATGATTTGTGAGGATTTGAAGAGATTAGAGATAATTTGCAATAAAGTCAATGAGTAAGTTTTAATAATTTTATTCATGACAGTAATAAGAGTATTGATTTAGAATTTTACGCGAATGCGGCGTTTTATGCTTCAGATTCTTATACCTCCTATGTGCGAGGTAAGTACATTGACTATTCTCCTTCTACTATAAACGCCCTTTTTGATTTCAACCTTTTCCGGTTTGTGCTCTCATGAACTATAGGCAAGAGCACAAGGTCATAAACGAGGAGATGGCTCAGGTAATGTTAGATCTTTTTGTAGACCTGATGCGACGTGGGTAATTGAGCATGGGTTAGCACTATGTATCAAAACCGTCGAGTTTTTCCAAACTCCTAGGGTGTGAGCCTCTTATTTTGTTCAAACTTTAGAGGCCACATCTAATTAATCATAATTAATTATGAAGAGATGTTTAGGATTATTAGCACTTTTGATGGAAGAACCTATTAATTTAGGGCGGTTAATTGCTAAAAACATCAAATATATGGCTAACGCTGCACAAAAGGCTTGTGGGCATTTTTGTGTGATTAATGAATCATGTAGGAGAGAAGGCCTGCCAATATACCCTGATGATGAAATGCTCAATCCAAAAGCATTACTCAATGCTTCAACAATAAGGTAGTTGCAAAACATGTATCAAAGAGAAGTTGCTCAACATGATCAACAAGAAAATCAACAAGGTAATGATGAAGAATTCAACCAACCACAAGAACAACATCAACCACAGTCAGTGCAAGGTCAATAAGCATCAAAGTTTCAAATAATAATGGAAGCTCACTCCGTAGGAGTTACAAGGTGGATAATGGAAGTTTCACCCAATTTGTATGTCAAACCTCCCAAATTTGCACTCGTATTTAGAGACTTCTATGAACAACAAGAATACCATATTCTGACTCGGAGCTGAAGAGCCCGGTTTGCATCAGCTGAAGACACAGAGAATTACTTCATAGACCAAGATCAAGAGTAAGCCAGGAGAATATACCACATGCATGCAGAATGGACAAGGAAGAATAATAAATTCAACATCATAATGTATCATACGCATGACCTTTTTCACAACAATAACATATGAAAAGACATGTAGTTTGTTTTAATTTTTAGAAGACTTTATTTCTAGTTTTCTGTAACCTAGAGAAGAGAAATAGTTAGTATAAGTGCTTTTCCTCTCCCATTGTATTATCCAAATCAATTGTCTTTACTAAACAAGTTTGTAGTTGTTTATGTTTTTTTCAAATTGCAAGTTTAGCACTTTAGCATTGAACAAATGATCCAAGAGAAACTTGATCATCACAATAACAACTAGCAACTTGAAGGTGAAGGATGAGAAAATAATCAACAAAGTTGTACTCAAACTACAAATACCTCATCTAGTATGTTTTAAGCCAAATATTTCCATTGTTTAGTTTTCTTTCTTTATGAGTGTATCCATGCATTATTCTTTTATCTGGTTTGATTTATTTCCGATTAAGTTGTCTGGTTTGAACAACACACATTGAGGCAGTTTTTTGTTTATAACTTTGAGCCTTTGTAAACCACCCTTTGTGGACTTAGTGAGAATTTGCGTGAAAAAGGAGTAAAAAAGATTGAAGCTTCAGAAATAATCACATCCACCATCACGCACGCGATAAGGCATTAAAATCTGTATCGCACACGATGCAGGGTATCATGCACGTGATGGTCACTTTTGTGGGCCTTTTTCTAACGCGTTCTGGTCCATTATGACGCCTTTAAAATAGGGTTTTTAGCACTTTCACAAGGGTTACGATTTTGGGAGATTGAAGCACGAATTAGAGAGCACAAATGGTGATTTTTGGAGCATTTGAAGCCATTGGAGGCCATCTCTTCAAGAAACTTCTTATGTTATCATTGTTTATCAACTCTGGTATTTTTAATTACATTATGAGTAACTAAATTCTTCTAGGTTAGGTTGTGTTATGATGAACCTATTTCTCAATTGTTGGATTCTATGTTGACTTGACCACTATAAAAACCAATTGATCTATAATTTTATTCAATTGCTTCTTATTCATAATACATTTTATGTGAGATACTATTTTAATCTTATTTTGGGCACATGGGAAATACTAACCATTAGTCTATCTGTTGGACCTAGGGAAATTCTTGTACTTATGTTGGTTGAATAGGGATAAGAGACCCCGAGTAGTGGAATATAGAATTACTGTTCTATACATCTCCTAACCATGCTTATGTTGGCAGACTAGGAAAAGAAAGCTTCTGGTAGTGGTTAGTGAGTTATTTCATGAGGGATCGGCTATAACGGTTTTGTTAATTTGTCGTAAGGTTATAGTGATTAGATAATTCATACAAGGCATCAAACATCAACAAGAGAGGAATATGGGATTCTACAATATAACCTGACCTCTTTCGTTACATTGTTTACTCATTTATTTACTTTTCTCACTGAAACTTGAAACCCCCCCCTTTTTACTAGTTTTTCCAAATTGCACACATTTTGTCTTGCTTGGAGGCAGCCCCTATGGATTCGACCTTTTTATTACTTCGATAGTATCAGTACACTTGTTGAGAAGTCATAAGTAACCCGACCTAAATGACTGGAGATTCCAATAAATAGGTTCAATGGGTAATAGCAAGATGTGAGTAATTTGAGATGATCATGCTAGTATAAATAAGAGAAGTATGAATCCTAAAGCAATAAGAGGATAAGATAATAGAAACTCTTAATAAGATCTATACTCTATATGAGGGAGTACCTAGGCTACAAGATTACTCTTGATAGACTCACCTTTGTGATTGTGGAACTGAAGTTGGTTCTTATGGAAAAGTTATGTGCGAGTTTGATGTCTAAGATAGAGTTCAAGAAAATAGTGTCACTCTTATTAAATTATAATCCAACTTGTTACACAAAGGTTCAAGTCATAGACACCTTTATTTATGCACAATCTTAGAAATGTTTGATGTTACTTCTGAAACACCTTTTAAATTCAAGTGGAGGATTGTTAGAATATCATGTCAATATTCCAATATAGGGAGATGAATTTGAAAAAAATTCCATAAGTCCCACATTGTGTGTTAGTTGAAAAAAACTCCTTAGTCTCACATTGCTTAGGTGAGATATTTTAGCTAGTTCACTTGAATATATGAATAACTTCTTTGTTTCATTCTAAAACACACCAAAAACTCATTTTGTTGAGTTTTTCCTTCCTCGCTATCATAACTCCGTGTCTTTTGAATTGTCGAACCGCCAACTTATTTCCCTTTTTTTCTACTCGTTGAATTTTTCGAGTATTTTTTTGAATTCTCTTTGGAAAATTATATTAATTTCTCCTCGTTTGAGTTGAAAAATTATCAAGTATAATTTTTGAATTCTCTTTAAAGAATTATTTGAATTTCTCATTGTTTGAGAAATTATATTGAGTGGTCAAATGATCATTGTTGCATCTCGAAAAATACAATTCCTCGCGATGGTTATGGAAAAATAGTTCGAACAGAGTCGCCACAAAAATTTATTTATTCCAAAAAAGGAATAGGAAAACATCGATAAAACCTTTTGAAAATAGAATAATGGTCGTTGCAACCATATTCGGGTTCGGGAATCGATTATGCAAGGAGAAGGTATTAGCACCCCTCATGTCCGTTGTACTCAACAGGAACCTTTTAGTTTAATTTGCGATTTGAATGTTAGTTGATGTTGTTTGTTTTCTTCGAGTGATATGAATATTGAAAAGAGATGGATGGAAACCTCAAAAAGGAGAAAAGGGAGGTTTTTTATTAGTGTGCTCGCCAAGATCTTGCAATCTCGTGCCTATGTATCCTTATGGTGTAATAAGGAAATCAGAGCATTCGTAGTTCGGGGAACTACGGTTTGTCAGTGTCTTTTAGTGAGAAACTGTTTAGATTGCATTCTAAAGGATATATGTTGGCTTGTTTACTCTTGGCGGAGGTTTAAGCACTAGTTTGTTGTGTATATTAGAAAGGATTAAATAGTGTTCTTTCTGAAAAGTGTTTTGGTCGCACGAGGGTGACAAGTTGGATTAATATGTTTGATGTTTTGTTTGATTGGTTTCGATCGCACATGGGCGAGAAAAAGATAGATTTGATGTAAGATATTTTGTTGGATGACGATTACTCGGATAGCCGAGTAAAGCAACTCGTATCTTAGTAGTCGAGGAGAGGAATCGAAGGCTCTAGACCATCTCCCTTTTCATCCTTATTTGTAAAAAGGATTTGATAATAATTAAGGTGTTTTAAATGGGGGCTCGATACTGAATCGAGGGTTGTGATATTTTAAATGGTTTAATGATCGTGATGCTTGAAATGATTATAAATTTGATGTTGTTACAAAAAATGAAACATAATGCATGGTTTACATGAAACAAGAGCTCATACAAGTACATAAATCGAGCAAACGCAAGATAGTAACTCAAGCAAGTCCCTAAAAACAATTGAATGATTAACTAAATTGAATTGAATGAAAATAATTATAAATAAATAAATAAATAAACTTTTAATTAATTAAATAAAGTATTAATTAGTTAAATGAAATATTGGTTGGTTAAATGACATATAAATCATATAATTTAATCAAATGAGACCATCACATATTTTTTGCAAGAGCAAAGAAAAGAACAAGAAAATGGGCCATTTTAAGCACCCAAAGCCCATATGGGGCGCACAGTAGCAGGTAAGGAGTGTGAGCCTAACATCCAAAAGGCCCCAAGCAGGGGGCGCTCCAACTCAGCCATAGTGAGGCCCGGAGTTGATTCCAACTGAATCCCAAAAAAAACTGAACTCAGAAGAATATGAAAAGCCTATTCCAAATTCAACGATCTTGGTCAAAACAAAGTTGGTTTCCCAAGATATGCTGACAGGTGGCTTTGATTGTAAGATGGGAAACGAAAAAACCATATCTTGGGAAGTGAAAAACATCAGCATTAAAACACCCTTGGGACTTTCATCATGAACAAATCCTTATACTCCCAAACGACACTCAAAGAAACCACACGCGGACCCTCTCCGAATCTCTTTTCCCAAATCCTAATGAACCAATATTCTCTCTCTCCTTTGTTCCTAACATCTCTTTAAACACAGAAGAGAACAAGATCTAAAACTCTCCATTCCAAACCCTCCCAACCCCAAACCGGAAAACACTTTCAATCACTCCAATATCATATGATAAATCAAAGATCTACCTTGTACAAACCCTTAACCAAACTCAAACAGAAAAACAACCAAATCGAAACATCACAATCTAAACTACAACAAAGCTAACAAAAACAATCGTAGATCTAATCAATCATGTTTATCAAGTGTTCATGAAGTTGACAGCAAACATATGAACACAAGGTAAAGAAAGAAGCTGACTAAACTTCACCAGAATCTAACCTTGGGTGAGTACCTTTCTTCCTTCTTTGCCTTTCGAATATTTTTCGGCTTCCTTCGAGCTCCTTTCATTCCTTTATGTCGTCCCTTGTTTGCTAGAAACTACTATTCTTGTGGGGTCGCGCGGTTTAGCTTGAAGCGTACTCAGATTCTGATGATGAATCTGAATGGGTCAGTTGCAAGAGCTTTTAGTATAGGTTTTCTTTAGTAATTTCTCAAGAATTTCATTAAGGATTCTCTCGATGAATGAACGTTCTTGTTATTTATATGAGCAGGTCAGTGGTCCTTGATCTAGGTGTCACCAATGATGGAAAATCTTGCATCAAATCATACCGTTAGAGGGAATTTTCACAGGATTTTGTGGGGACCAGAGTAATTGTGACAGGTAATTCCCTTTTTGTCTATAGTGATAGGTTCTAATTCATTTCAGAAAACCCATGTGGTCCCTCTTATTATGACATCATCCGTTTATTTCAATTTATGCACGTAAGTATTTTTGATGGAATTTGCTTATGCGTTGAGGTTTTGTTGGACTGATATGGCAGGGTGATTCTGGTGTGCAGCTCGTCATTTTATGGGCAAGGTTCCGCAGCAGGTATGTTACAATATGGTTATGTTGTGCATTTCTCATGGTTTCTGTTTGATTTAGGTGCATGTGTATCCAATTTATGTTGGTTTAATATTGATACAGGAAGCTTACTGTACTGATTTTAGACCATGGTTTTGTGATAGGTAACCCGAGTTTTGGTCGTTCTGCTTATGTTTCAGCAGGTATGGAATGCAAAATAATTTTCCAGAGTATGGCCAAGGGCACCCATATGAAACTCATAGTGGGCATTCGCATCATATCCGGGAGGATACGAGAAGGTGGTTGGATTCAACTCTCTTAAGGTTAGCAGTCCTTCTTTCTGCAGGTACGGAAATATATGGTTGTAAGGCACAGGTAAAGAGTCAAGTTGCCTTCATGGTGGCCTTGGTTTGAACTGTCATTGAGGAATGGCATTTTGTTGTTGTCGTTTTTGTGGAGGTTGTTGTTGATAAACCTGTTGTTGTTGTGTTGCTTGTTGGTATGGTATGGGTACTACAGTAGTGACTTGGTCATATGACATTGGTTGCTTACCCTTATAACCCCTTGAGATGGCCTTTGTATCACCTTCTTTCTTCTTCTGGAAACCTCCAGAATACTTTTTCGGTGCATTGGGGGTCCCAACAGCTCCTTGAATTTTTCCATCCCTCAAGCCTTTCTCAATACGGTCTCTAATTGTTACCAGGTGAACAAAGTTTCAAGCTGCACTACTTACCAATCTATTAAAGAAAGGGTCCTTCAGCGTATCCACGAATATTCCAGTCATTTCCTTTTCAGACAATGAAGATTCAACTTGAGCCGCCAACTCTCTCCACCGTTGGGCGTATTCCTTGAACGATTCTCTCTTGTTTATGACCATTCCTTGTAGCTGCATATGATCGGGTTCCATATCCAGATTGTATTTGTATTAACGAAGGAAAGCATCAGCCAAGTTCTCCCAACTTTGGATTCTCCCTTACTCCAAACTCATGTACCACCTCAGTGATGCCCCACTTAAACTGTCTTGAAAACAATGTATGAGTAGCTTATCATTTTCAGTATGGGCAGCCATTTACTTGAAATACATCACCAAATGGATTTTTGGACAAGTCTGGACTTTGTATTTCTCGAAATCAGGAGTTTTAAATTTAGTCGGGATGACCAAATTTGACACCAATCGCATATTCATGGCAGCTGAGCCAAAGATATTGTTCCCCTCTATAGCTTTAATTTTCTTCTATAAGGCACGAAGCCTTTCTGCAGCGAGATCCGGAAGAGCCTTAGGTTTTGGTGGATCTAGTATGTAAAAAGCGTCGTATGGATCATCTCCTCCCACTTCAAACCCATGTTGAGTGGATGCATCAGAAGGCTCCACATGATCTCCATCTCCTTTGTTCCCTACCGGTATATGAACAAAGCTCTTCTTGGCATGAGTGAAGCTCTCATCCTGATTGACTATTCCTGACGTGCTAATGTGTTTGTCATTCTTCCTCATCCCATTTTCTGCCTTCGCAACCCTCTCTCTTTGGGCAATGTCTAGCATCGTCTCTAGTAATTGGTTCATATTTTCCTGGATAGCGATGATGTTTATCCTCATGGTGGCTTGGTGGCCTCTACTTGTTCCAACGTCATCCTAGAGTTATAGCGCGTCTCGTATCGGTGTTGATTAGTCAGCGTTACTGGATAGAGGGTCAAAAAGTCGTGTAAGTTTTTTTGAGTTTTATGGTGAATGATGCACAATGGGGATGCAAATGTCATGCGTCTTTTATTTCCAGGGAATCGTTCGAGTTTCATTAGTCGTTAGTAATCCAGAGAAGTAAGAAATATAAAAAATAGAGTGATAATGAAGCAACTTAAACATCATTCATTCAAGTACATAACGTAGGGACCTAAAGGCCCCAATTCAAATACATCGTCAAATAACAGAATACAAAAAAAATGAAAATTAAGTTGCATGCTTTCTGGCTTGAAGTTCTTCCAACTCCTTCTTGAATCTCCTTAATAATTCTCTACAGAGCATGATGAAGTTGATTATAGCAGGATGAGTGTTACCCTCTTTCAGTTCTTCAATTTCATCCCTTAGCTTCCACGATATGTCCTCGGCTGCCCAATTGTAGAACTCCACCAACCCTTTGAGCTTTGCACGGTACTTGTCTCTATCCCCTTGCAAGAAGTCGATGGTCTTTTTAAAGGATTCGTAATCTTCAACCACATACTCCCTTTCTCTCAACCATAAAGGGATGTCTTGGTGCAACGAATCTAACCGGCCCTTCCAATAACTGACAGACTCCTTAGTATCCCTTACTTCTCGACATTTCTCCTCCCATATTCTGGGTGAGACTCTAAAGGCTTCGATGGCTATATCTTTGAGTCGAAGTTCTTGATCTGCTTCGGCCTTTGCATGGCGAACAGAAATAGTGAGTTCTTTTATCTGAGCCCCAAATTTATCTCTTATCGTCTTGTTTTCGTTTGTGGCAAGGTGCCACTAGTGCTCGTTTTCTTGACATTCCTTATGGGCTTGTCTCAATTGACCCTTGAGAGTATCCAGACAAAGGTCAGCTTATTCTAGTCCCACCTTGATCTTTTTCCTCTTATGCTCTTCTTTGTTGAATTTTTCCATATTTGCCTGAAGTTGTACGTCCTTTATCTCGAGTTCCCATTTTATTGTGTTTTTCTCATTAGTGACTTGTTGGAGTTTCAACTTCAGCTCTTCATTTTCTTTCTCTAGTATTGCCATGGTGGCTTTAAGTTCCTCGACCTCCTCAATAGGGATATGAGTGGGTTTAGGCTCAGGAAGAGGTATAGGTATCCTAATGATGAATGACATTTTGATTACCTCCAGCTTTTCCTTTACCTAATGAAAATATGATTCTTTAGTGATCCCATTAATCCTCCCTAAATCAACTTTTCCTTTTCGATTAACCATTTTCCAAGCCTCCCTGATCCTTTGGAATAGGCTAGGATTCTTAACCCCTAGGTCAAGCAGCAAAAAGGCTTCTAAAGAGCTCGCATCTGGAGGACCTTCCATTGGGTACCCAAGTTGTCTTATTGATAAAACCGGGTTAGAATTGACACACCCTTGAGTTCCAATGAGTGGTAAATTGGGAAAGTCCCCACAGTTGAATATAATGTCCATACCAATATATTCCTTAGAATACCAAGAAAGATCATCGGATCGGAGTGATAGCAACCTCTGAGGCCAACTAGTGTCTGCCTGTTCCACAAAAACACTTGTCTTTGAAAGATGCTCTAAGAACCACTGGTATAAGAGAGGAGCACAACAAGCAAGCATTCCATTTTTCTTGGTATACCTATGTCTCATGTAGTAATAAACATATTCTAACAAGGTAGGCACTGGATTTTCGGGGAGGAAGACGCTAATAGCGGCCTTGTCTACAAAACCATCCATATTTGGGAATAAGATGATGCCATAGATAGCCAAAGTGATAGCAGAGTAACAAGCTTCCCAACTTTCTGCTTTCAACAAGGTATAATCTCTTTCCAAAAGGAATTTTAGTGAGAACCCTTTGGTATTTACTTTGACCTCTAGGTTAGCCTCAACCTCTTTCTTGTCCATGTGAAGAGCTTTAGTAATGACTTTGGGTTGCAAGGATTTGTCCACCCCTATAAATAACTGCTTATTCTTCATGGGAATCCTAACAAGATGCTCAAATTCTTCCAACATTGGTGCTAACTGAAAATATTGGAACGTGAAACACCTTAAGGGTAAGTCATAAAATTGAGCCAAGATGATCAACGATGTATAGTCCACCCTTTGGTTTAGGATGTTGAGAAAGTTGCCATAGTTCTTCCTAAAATTGATTATATATACTGGGTGCATTTGAGAGACCAAATCACGCAAGCTGCTTAGATTAGGCTCCTTGAACTTGAAAGAGTAAGTGCTTCTTTTGTTTGATTCCATGCCTCCTGAATTCCTGTAACTTATGATGCTCAGATTCCCTAGAAATAACATAATATGAATGTTATTTTATGAATAATGTTTTTATGCATGTTCTCAGTATCCCAAACATAGGCAAGTCAACATACGGGCCATAAGAATAGGTATCTCTGATCACTATAACCCCCTGGGGAAGGCACTAGAATGGGTAGGTTCCCAGAGTCATCAATTACTGTGTAGGAATGTTATTGCCATGACGAAGGCTTATCTGACAATAATGTCCCCAAAAGAGTCTCGTCTGGGTGAGGTCTTCGTATCGTCCCCAAAAGGAAGACTCTTTGTGGGTCTATACTACGCAACTCTCAAGTCCAAGGTTCTAATAAGGTTCTCAGAGTCATAGATCGAGGTTGGAAATATTACTGTAGAATAGTAATACGTCCAAGGGATCTCATCTGATTGGGGCTTTCATATTAACCCACAAAGTCTGCAACTTCGTAGGTTAATACTACATAACCTCCGGATAGAGTGGGTTAATAGGTCCCTAGAGTCATTGATCCAACTTGAAAATACCATTGTCGTGACGAAGACTCGTCGGACAATAATATCTCAAGAGAATCTACTCTAGGAGGAGACTTCGTATCATCCCAACAAGGAAGGATCCTTTTGGGCCTCCACTACATAACCATCATCTTAATCCTATGGTTTTTCTCAGACTCGGGTAGAGAGCATATCTCACAAAGTGCCAATGATCAGAGAACCCCGATAGCAACATAAGAATCAATCAATAAATCACAAAACAATAATTAAAAAAGAGTAATGATAACAAAGTAAAGATAAAAAACAACAAGGTCAATATTCAAATGGAAATTAAACTAAGTTAAGCTTGACTCTCTCTTGCTTGGAGCATATTTCCCCAGCAGAGTCGCCATCTGTTGCATCTCGAAAAATATAATTCCTCGCGATGGTGCGGAAAAATAGTTTGAACAGAGTCGCCACTAAACTTTATTTATTCCAAAGAAGGAATAGGAAAATATCGATAAAACCTTGAAAAATAGAATAATGGTCGTCGCAACCATATTCAGATTCGGGAGTCGATTACGCAAGGGGAAGGTATTAGCACCCCTCACGTCCGTTGTACTCAACGAGAACCTTTTAGTTTAATTTACGATTTGAATGTTAGTTGATGTTGTTTGTTTTCTTGGAGTGATAGGAATATTGAAAAGAGATGGATGGAAACCTCAGAAAGGGGAAAAGGGAGGTTTTTTATTAGTGTGCTCGCCAAGATCTCGCAATCTCGTGCCTACGTATGCTTATGGTGCAATAAGGAAATCAGAGCATTCGTAGTTTAGGGAACTACAGTTTGTCGGTGTCTTTTAGTGAACAACTGTTTAGATCGCATTCTAAGGGCTAAATGTTGGCTTGTTTACTCTCGACGGAGGCTTAAGCACTAGTTTGTTGTGCACATTAGAAAAGATTAAACAGTGTTCTTTCTTAAAAGAGTTTTGGTCACACGAGGGTGACAAGTTGGATTAATATGTTTGATGTTTTGTTTGATTGGTTTCGATCGCCCGTGGGCGAGAAAAAGATAGATTTGATGTGTTAAGATATTTTGTTGGATGAAGATTACTCGGATAGCCGAGTAAAGCAACTTGTATCTTAGTAGTCGAGGAGAGGAATCGAATGCTCTAGACCATCTCCATTTTCATCCTTATTTGTAAACAGGATTTGATAATAATTAAGATGTTTTGACTAGATGAAGAATACTCGGATGATCGAGTAAGGCAACTCGTATCCAAATATTCGGGAAAGGGAATATAAGGCTCTAGACCACTTTCTTTTTCATCTGAGTGATTATGAAAATAGGTTGATGTATGGTTGATGTATTTTAGATAAAAGACAAGTATTTGAATGGCTAAGTAAGACAACTCATATCCAAGTATTTGAGGAGAGGAATCGAAGGCTCAAGATCATCTCCCTTTTCGTTTAGTTTATTATGAAAGTGATTTGATTTAATCAAGTTAGAAGTTTATAAAGGAATGACAATTATCTAACTAACCGAGTAAGAAAACTCGTATTCAAACAATTGAGGAGAGGAGTTGAAGGCTAAAAACCATCTCCCTTTTCATTTCTTATTATAAAAATGATTCGATTTAATTATGTTTAGACGGATTGAAATGACAATTATTTGACTAACCGAGTAAGAGAACTCGTATTCAAATAATCGAGGAGAGGAGTTGAAGGGTCAAAACCATCCCCCTTTTCATTTCTAAATGAAGTGATTTTTAATTGTGATTAGGTATTTTAATTTAACTTGAATAAAAATTCTTGATGTTGGATCGAAGTTTGAATATGTGTTTGCGAATAAATTAGATTATAGTGAATCAATCATCTTCTCGATTAATTAATAATCGAATAGGTATCATTGTAAGAAAGCCCAAGAGTAAGCTATTTGAGGTTGATGGCGATGCTAAAAGCGATCTACTTACAAAGGTATGGAAATGGGGGCTCGATATTGAATCGAGGGTTGTGATCTTTTAAATGGTTTAATGGTCGTGACGCTTGAAATGATTATCAATTTGATGTCGTTACAAAAAATGAAACGTAATGCATGGTTTACATGAAACAAGAGCTCATACAAGTACATAAATCGACCAAACGTAAGATAATAACTCAAGCAAGTCCCTAAAAACAATTGAATGATTAACTAAATTGAATTGAATGAAAATAATTTTAAAAAATTAAATAAATAAACTATTAATTAATTAAATAAAATATTAATTAGTTAAATTAAATATTGGTTGGTTAAATGACATACGAATCATATAATTAAATCAAATGAGACCATCACATATTTTTTGCAAGAGCAAGGAAAAGAAAAAGAAAATGGGCCCTTTTAAGCACCCAAACCCATATGGGGCGCACAGTAGCAGGTAAGGAGTGTGGGCCTAACATCCAAAAGGTCCCAAGCAGGGGGCGCTCTAGTTCGGCCATAGTGAGGCCCGGAGTTGAGTCCAACCGAATCCTAAAAAAACAAACTGAACTCGGAAGAAAATGAAAAGCCTCTTCCAAATTCAACGATCTTGGTCAAAACAAAGTTAGTTTCCCAAGATATGCTGACAGGTGGCTTTGATTGTAAGATGGGAAACGAAAAAACCATATCTTGGGCAGTGAAAAACATCAGCATTAAAAGACCCTTGGGACTTTCATCATGAATAAATCCTTATACGCCCAAACGACACTCAAAGAAACCACAAGCGGGCCCTCTTCGAATCTCTTTTCCATAATCCTAATGAACTAATATTCTCTCTCTCCTTTGTTCCTAACGTCTCTTTAAACACAGAAGAGAACAAGATCTAAAACTCTCCATGCCAAAACCTCTCAACCCCAAATTGGAAAACACTTTCAATCACTCCAATATCATATGATAAATCAAGGGATCTACCTTGTACAAACCCTTAACCAAACTCAAACAAAAAAACAACCAAATCGAAACATCACAATCTAAACCACAACAAAGCTAACAAAAACAATCGCAGATCTAATCAACATGTTTATCAAGTGTTCATGAAGTTGACAGCAAATATATGAACACAAGGTAAAGAAAGAAGCCAGCTAAACTTCACCGGAAAACAACGTTTCGGGTGAGCTTGGGAAACAGAATCCAACCTTGGGTGAGTACCTTTCTTCCTTCTTTGTCTTTCGAATATTTTCCGGCTTCCTTCGAGCTCCTTTAGTTCCTTTATGTCGTCCATAGTTTGCTAGAAACTATTATTCTTGTGGGGTGGCGCGATTTAGCTCGAAGCGCACTCAGATTATGATGATGAATCTGAGTGGTTCAGTTGCAAGAGCTTTTAGTATTGGTTTTCTTTAGAAATTTATCTAAAATTTAGTTAAGGATTTTCTCGTTGAATGAACGTTCTTTTTATTTATATGAGCAGGTCAGTGGTCCTTGATCCAGGTGTCACCAATGAGCTGGAAAATCTTGCATCAAATCAAACCGTTAGAGGGAATTTTCACAGGATTTTGTGGGGACCAGAGTAATTGTGACAGGTAATTCCATTTTTGTCTGTAGTGATAGGTTCCAATCCATTTCAGAAAACCCGAGTGGTCCCTCATATTATGACATCATCATTTGCTTTCAATTTGTGCACTTAAGTATTTTGGTGGAATTTGCTTATGCGTTGGGGTTTTGTTGGACAAATGTGGCAGGGTGATTCTGGTGTGCAACTCATGATTTTATTGGCAAGGTTCCGCGGTAGGTATATTGCAATATGGTTATGTTGTGCATTACTCATGATTTCTGTTTGATTTAGGGGCTTGTGTATCCAATTTATGTTGGTTTAATATTGATGCAAGAAGCTTACTGTACCAGTTTTAGACCATGGTTTTGTGATAGGTATCCCGAGTTTTGATGGTTCTGCTTATGTTTTAGAAGGTATGGATCATTGGACATGTTTTTTTGACCAAGGCTTCAAATAATATTCAACTTGTGTCCTGCAGGTCTAGCAGGTTTTGTAGTTTATCCTGATTTTCATTCCAACTTTGGTTCGGTAGTGTTTATGCGTTGGGTTTTTCTTGGCAAGGCCGCAGGAGTTAGTAACATAATTAAATCATGTATGCTATTACATTTGGCTACATGTCTGAATTGGGTTACCAGCAAGTATGTCATGAGCAAGAGGCGGGATTTTGAGCGATGTTTCCTTGTGTTGCAGGCCTTATGTTGCTGGTTCGGTAGCGAGTCTTGGTCTTGTGTTGGTGAGTTTGTGAGTTGGTTCGTATCATGGCTTATGTGTAGAGGGGTAGTTTTTACCTTTAGATTTATTGACTAAATCAAAAGTAAATCATACAATTCGAGTCGCCACCACACTTCTATTTATCCAAAGGAAAGGTTAGAAAGCGAACAAAAACCAATTAAGAAGTTTTATCAAATCAAAAACTAATAAAAATGTCAGAGATCTGGGTAAGGGGGTTGGTTATGAGATGGGAAAGTTTTACGCATCCAAAACATCCTTAGTAGTCTAAGGGAGCCCTTTTTGCAAATGTGTATTGTAGGTTGGTATTTGTGAAAAGATTTGTGCCTTTTTGGTCTTTCCATGTCTGAAAATTTTGCAAATAAACCCTTTTGAGTTCCTTGAAAATTTTCTGATTTTTCTGATGACATGAATGCAGATGAATGCATGAATGCATGAATGCAATAATCACACTCAAGGATCAAGCAAAGCACACCAAACAAAGGTCATGGGAAAGCTCATAGCATCCTTAATATCAATCATCCATTTTGGTGGATTATGGTTTTCACCTTATCGACACCCAAGTTCCATTGATATTAACGATACATGAACCGACTCAATCATCCTTAATATCAATCATCCATTTTGGTGGATTATGGTTTACACCTTATCAACACCCAAGTTCCATTGATATTAACGATATCTGAACGACTCAACCATGAATCACAGGTTTGTTGAGAGTCACGAGCATGGAGTCTCGGTTAAGAACCACCCAAAGGGAGTGTACTAGGGTTTAAACCTGCCAGACATGTTCTACCAGAGGTTCACATAGTCATCATCTCATCTTTCGGATATTATCGGAGGAACGAATACTCGTATTCCAAAAATATTCTCAAGAGAGACTCTTATGAGTGTAGTATCGCGTAACAATTGCATCAGATCTTACATCTGAACGACCTCCGCACTACGTCCTAAAAATAGGCCACGATGGGCTTGGTAAACTAAGGTCCTTGGCTTCTAAGGCACATGATTGAAAGAATAATGCCTAACCACAAATAACTTGTGTGACATTATTAGTCCAACATGACCTCCACCAAGTGAATGGGCTCGCAAGTCAACTTGCTAAGGAATACTCCACACAAGTCGACAAGACTATGCCATTCTCCTATCCTAGAGTGCACTCGAGTTCGGGTATAGAACTCATCTCACAGAGATCACCAAGCAAACAAACAATTGTATATCAAGCAATTCAAACATTACAATCAATACAATAATCCCAAATTGTACAAAAATATGTCATATAACAAATAAACAAATATCATACAACAAGGGTGAAAAGTAGGCAAAACCACCAAGGAAGGTCTAATGTTATGTCCCCAGCAGAGTCGCCACTTTTCTGTAGCGGTGTATTCGTCACTTTATGATTTATTGATTAAATCAAAAGAAAAGTATACAAAGATAGAGTCGCCACCGCACTTTTATTTATCCAAAGGAATGGCTAAAAAGCGAACAAAAGCCTAAGAAGTTTTACACATAGAAAACTAATGAAAAGGTCAGAGATCTGGGTAAGGGGTTAATTACGCAATGGGAAGGTGTTAGGCACCCAAAACGTCCTAGGTACTCCTAGGGAACCTCTTTTCACACTTGTTGTACAAAATGTTTATTTGTTTATGAAATATTTTATTGTGCAAACATGGATTGAAGGGATGAGAGAAGAATACACAATTTTTATTGTTTTTGTGTTTGAACGGATGAACCCGTTGCCTACGTACCTTTCCATGGAAGGTAAGGATCAAAACGCCGTAGTTCGGCTAAAAGATTTCCAAAAAGTAAGTGGATTGATTTTAAAACAAAAGCCCTAAGGTCTTTCATTATCCACGGGAGAAAACTCAACCTATGCAAACAACACGTCCACCATGTAAGAATAGCTTCGACATACTAGAGGGGTTAACCCTGTTTTCAGTATGGAAGTCTTACAGTTCGATCACTAAGGACAAAAGGCGAGATTAACATCAACCACTAAGATAATTGAAACCTATGGCTAATGTGTGAAAATTTGATTAAGAAGTGGGCAAAGCCACAAAAGCAATTGAGTGAGTGAAATTTACCAGTTTGGAATATTCACAAAAGATGGTTAAAGTATGATTAGAATTCAATTCAGAAGAAGTATTGTGAAATTGGAGTTTGAAAATCAAAGGCCTAAAGCCTAGGTTTCTAATTTGAAAAAGAAGTGAAAATGTTTGCACAAGAGTTTTCAGGTTTTTGATTAACATGCACATGGAGGTTTAAAGAAACAAAAGGTGGGAGTGTGAGGAAGTAAAACTTCTTAGATGTTCACCTCTTGAAATCATATGTAGATGATCCAAGTGATTCCTTTGGAATAGGCAACAATGCAAATAACAGATAAACAGAGTATCAGGCAAAGCTAACAAAGGTGGATACCGGATGCCAATCACTGGACTTATACCAATCTCCTAAAAGCAAAGAAATAGTGATGCCAGAGGCCAATCAATGGACTTATACTAGTCTCACAGAGAAACAAAAGATGGATACCAGATGCCAATCAATGGACTTATACTAGTCTCACAAAGAATGATCATAGGAAACAAATGCCAATAACTGGACTTACAATTGACTCCTCACAAAAACAGACAAAATGCAATAAGCAAAGAGGAAACAAGTTGCCAATGAATGGTCTTATACTTGACTCCTACCAAATCACAGGAAACAACTGCCAATAGCTGGACTTACAATTGACTCCTCAATGGTCATAGGAAACAACTGCCAATAGCTGGACTTACAATTGACTCCTCAAAGGACAAAACAAGAATGTCACAAAGCAATGAACAATGATTATGAAATGAGTTACAAGTAATGATGATAAATGCACAAAGGCACACATAAGCAGATATGCACAGATGAAAACACACAAGTCAATTAGCACACACTATATACAATCAATCAGGCTCAAGCAAGGTTAGGCTTTACAGCCAACTGGAATGGGGTATTTTGTGCTCTTAACCCTAACATTGAGAGTTAGGGTGAAGCAGATGAAATGGAGATGAGGGGTGTGCCTCATAGCTCTTATCCCTGGTCAGGGAGATCTTTGATCAATGGAAAGTGTGGGAGTTCAGAAAGTTGGAACTCTTCTCCACAAATGATTTGACTCTATAAGATCTTGGATTATTATCCACAATGCATCAACACATGATGTGAGCAAAGTGGATGACACACTGAGTAGCAGGAGATGGATTACACATCTCTTTTATCTGCCAATTGCCTCATAAGAGGACTTTTCCTGCTTGGCACAAAGTTAAACACACAAAGACATGGCCTCTTAAGGAGGGCTTCAGACAGGTGCCTGCCCACATAACAGGACAGGTCTTCCAGACTACATGAAGATTAGGGATTATACCTAAGTGGTTAAGCAACCAAGCAAAGCAAAGTTCAAAATGAACTTAAAGCAACTTATGTACCTGTGGAAACATCAAACAAATCAGTACAAAGTTCAGACAATCAAACAACAGTCAATAAGCAATCAACAATCCCAATGTACAAAATGTGTAAGCCAAAGGTCAAACTCAAATGAGTCAACATCAACCTATAGAACACACAAAGATTAGTAATCAAAGGCAAACATCAATGCTCAAGTGATGGAGCATCAACAACTATGGAACTTGGATGTTCAACCTGAAATCAAAGCTCAAATGTGAGAGGCAAACCACTAGGTCAAAGCCTAGGGTCAAAGATGGGGAAAAACTTCAAAATAGAAGCTAAAATTTAACATGAATCAACTTCAAACACATCTTGAAACAATCCAAAAGGTCTCACATCAATATCATATACCAAAAGCATTTCATGATCAATTGAAGTTCAAGGCAATTTTAAAGCTCAAATGTGATCAACCAGAATGAAAAATCTCAATTAAATCAGAAATGATTCACAAAAATCTGGAAAAGTTCATGCACATTCAAGACATCTCATATGATCAGCATGCAAAAAATCAGGATAATTGGAGATCATTTGATAGGGTAAACACATAGTACAAGTTGAACATTCAAAGATGTGACACAAATTGTCACACCAACTTAACATGATCATAAAACAGAAATGATAAATGGTAAAAATACCAAATCAACACCAAAATGTTAAGCAATGTGTCTAGTTTCATCATGCAAATTTTCAAAGTCATTGGATCAAAGACCAGCATTTCACAAAGGCATAAGCATGGCAAGGTCAAGTAAGCATGTATGTTCAAACATTCTAGGGCAAAAAATTATCCAACCAAACACAACTTGAGAAATCATGGTGATAAAATACTAGAGAGATCAAGGATCATAATGCAAAAACCTGGTATTTTTTGGAGCAATATTCAATTTGTTTTGATTTTTTAAAGTTTAAAAATGAAATGAAATAAAATGTGACAAGATAATATGAATTAACATGCAATATTAATTTAAATATTTGAATAATGGCGCCAGGCTTGAAACGCCGCGTTTCATTAAACGCTGGCCCAGTCAACACGGTCAAAGCCACGGACAGCCAATAGGAAGCGTGCATGGAACTTGCATGGACCAATCACGTGCAAACCCTAAGAAACACAATAGGCAACGCTTTATCGTGGCAATAGGAATCAGAAAACCGTGGCCAAAGACCTGCATTTCATCTTCTTCATCGTGCAACAGAGGAACAGTGTATTGTTCATACACTCAAGAACAAATTCTCCAGATTTTAAAAATAAGCACATCAACACACAGCATATTCATCATAGGTCACGAATCCATGCATGGCTAAGCATAAAACATCATAATCAATTGGAATCGAGCAAATCAAATTTTAACCATGGAACTTTAATCTAACATATCTAACTCAATTTTGCACGAAAATTTGTGATTCAAAGCTCAGCATAACCAGCAAGTCAAGATCTATAATAATATCACAATAATTTTGAGAAAAGAGAGATTCGATTCAATGACCTCTTGAAGAGCAGATTTGGAATTCGTGTGATTCAGGCCTTGTGATGCTCCAAACTTCCTCTATGCAGCTTGTAGAGTTGATTGGATGAAAGCTTGAAGTTCAATTGTGCACGAATCAACCAGAATTTGGATTCACCATTGTTGCTTCCAAGCTTCAAGTATGAACAAACAGGCGCGGATTCTCTTGGTTCTTCCTTCAAACTTGCTCAAAGATGCTTCCAGATGATGAATCAAGTAATGGATTGTGATTTGTTTGAAGAAATTTGAAGAAAATTTGAGAGAAAAAATTTCAAGAATTTGGATCTAGATCTGAAAAAGTGATTGTTAATGCTGAAAACAGTTAGGGTTTTCCTTATATATGTGATGCTAATCCTGTTTAAATCATGTTTAGGCCAATGCTAATTGAGATTAGTGAGTTTGGAGGTGTTTGTGCAAATTTGGTTTTCACCTCCATGCATGAAATGCATGTGTGAACAGTGCACAAAATTAATTGAATTTCACTTAAAATGCATTTTTAAAATCATTGGTAATGGCCAAAAGTTCAAATAATTCACCAAATTTAAATATTGAAATTTCCCTCCAAAAATCCAAAATTTGCAAGTGATCATGTGATGATAATTGATGTAATGTGATGCAAGATTTTGAAATTAGAGGTCATGATGAGAATGTAGCAAAAAGAGCCATCCAATTTGGAGCTTTGGTTGAGAAGTTAAGCCCATTTGAATCTTCAAGTACACTTTGCCATGTTTTGATCATATCTCCTTAACCACACATGAGAAATTGATGATCTTGGACTTTGTGGAAATGGGAGAGAAAGATCTACAACTTTCATGTTCAACAAAATTTCATTTGAAGCCTTCTTGATGAAGTAATTTGAAGTTGAAGTTAGGCTAAAACCTTTCCATTTTTGGCAAATTCAAATTATAGGTCACTTTCTATTTTTGGAAAGTTTTGACCTGACTTTAAATTCTTCATTGTTGATGTTTGAAATGTCAAATGAGACTTGTTTGAACATGAATGAAGTATTTCTAATCACTTCCCACCTCCAAATCCACTGTTGACTTGGCAGTTGACTTTCTAGGGTTTCAGATGACTGAAGAATGCCTTGATGAGATTCAAGCCTCTACCACTTGGGATTTTGATTCAAAATGGCATCATAGCTCATATGAACTCTTGATAATGATTATGGGGTCCAAATTCTCAAGAATGGCCACCATCTATTGCCCAATGACTGCCTTTCAATTGCTTTGACCTGTGATTGCTTTATCTACAAGACAAAGGTTAGATGACATATTTTTGTACTTTTGGTTAGTGATAAAAGGAAAGCAAATGATATACAAATGCGAAACATGCTTGGTGATCAAGAACCACTCTAAAAAAGATAGCCAACCCATAGGGAAGGAAGCAAAGTGCACCATGATCCTTGAGGCAATGAAATGATATGATATGATGCCATGAGGGATCTTAGGGACAAAATTGGGGTCTTACAGATGCCCCTATTTAAGGTCATTCTAACCGGAGAAGTGAAGTTTAGAAATCTTCATCTTGTCGCGGTAGAATGGGCTTAAATAACCATAATGAGACAAATTTTGGTCCCTGAGAGACCTCATGATGCAAATGTATGAATGCAAAATAAACTATCTCTGTGGGGATAAGGGTCCACAAAGAAGAAAAGACGATCCATCGGAGTAATACACTCGCCAGGAACAGAGACTCTAACAAGACTCTCATGGGGACAAGAAAAAGAAATGCGTGAACAGGACACGACTCTGATTTGGGGAAAACTGATTTGACATTGCGTGAGCAGGGCACGACTTGAAACTGAAGACTAAACTGGGGAAAAGAGGACTGAAAACTGGGGGAGAAAGAGTTCCAAAGGAAGACACATCCATTGGAACGACTCAAGCTGACTCAAAAACATGCGTGTATTGGGAGAAGCGCCAACACAGCAAGACGAGAAAACACAACTCCACTGGGGAAATCTAGTTGAAGATTTTCCAGGGGAAGCCCAAAGGAATGAGATGTTACCGGTTAGTGAGTAACATGCTCGGGAAGAATGAATATCTAAGACCTGTGTACGGGTGAGAGATATCAGTCGACCAAATCATCTGAGAAAACCTGAAAAAAGTAAACTCAGGGAAATCTGACTCCACAGGGGACCAAAGTCGCAAAAGGGAGCAGACAGGAAGGAACACCAAGGATACCGGGTTGTAGGTATGCAACAGGTGACCGACCAAAGCGTGAATTGGTGTGTGTTCCAAAACACTCATCATCCTGAAGTAAGCTGGAAAAGCAGACTTGTTTATAGGATGGATATTTGATTCTGTAAAGAATGCAAATCTTACTCAATTGGGGAAACAAACAAAGGATTCAACCAAAGAGTGCATGAGACATATTATCTATAGCCGTCAAAACGTAGATAATATACTCGCAAGGAAGATTATCCACAACCGGGTTGTAGGTTGTTAAAGGATAGATTGACCGAAATCGTGAATTGTTTTGTGTTCCAAGACACTCATCATCCTGAAGAAAGCTAGAAAAGCAGACTTGTTTATAGGATGGACATTCGATTCCACAAGGAATACGAATCTTACTCTGCTGGAGAAAACAATCGAAAGATTGACCCAAGAGTGCATGAGATATATTATCTATAGCCGTCAAAACGTAGATAATATACTCGCATGGAAGATTATCCATAACCGGGTTGTAGGTTGTTAAAGGATAAATCATCCGAAAAGAAGGGCATCGGGATACCAAACTAGGTATATAATGATGACCGATCAAAAGGAGCAACAACATTACCAACAGAAGGGTAGATGAAAGAAGACTCGCTGGGAATACATTGATGAAAATCAATGATCCGGGGAACGTAATCACTGGCAAACGGTGAAAGGACCCACTGGGGATAAAATTGCTAGCATACAACAATTATCCACAAAAGACTTGCTGAGGATATAAGTGCTTAATCAAGCGATTATCCAAACAAAGGGAGAATCAACATCGAACGTTAGATGAAGATAACCACAAAGAGGGGATTATATCTACCAAAGATTGGGTAGAAAACCACAGAAGAGTAACTGTCATCGGTTGGGATGAACAACAAAGTTAACTCTGCTAGGGGAGAAAGTAGGGCTATAACTACCGGGTAGTAGGTAGGAAACCGCACAGATAGGACTTACGACTGCTGGTTTGTAGGCAGAGGGCCAAAAGTTCCACTGAGGATAAGATGAATGAGCGCCGGTTAGTAAGCAGCTATTCGTTTATACCACAGGGAAGCACAAGAGACAGTTGAAAAAAGGGCCAATTTAGGATAGAACCAAAAAGGCGAACTGAATCAAGACTTGTCCTAATGAGGATAGAACTCAAATAGGAAACCCATCCCAATATGTGTGTTGTGAGGAAACAGAAGCAACCGTCATCCACGAGGATGTATCTCAGTGGGGAAATGGCAGGAAAGAATTTGACACTTTCTGCTTAGGGGCTGACTTTATATTGAGAGATTAAACACCTGACATCTGCTTGGGGAGATCTGTTGGAGAGATCTGTATCACCATTAGCAGGAGACAACAAACAAAAGATATATGGCAAAGAATGCAACATGAATATCTGTATGTTTATGATTATGCATGAATATGCGTGATTTATGTTTGATGAATGCTGACAAAACAGACATTGTTAACACAAACAGGCCCAAGGAACAAACGCTCGGTACTACACCACCAGAGGAAAAAATCCAAGAAATCCAACTGGAAGGCCGATCTGCTGGAGATCAGAATGCTAAAAAGCAAAGATCTACGAGGAGCAAGAGATCAGAGATATCAAAGGAAACACCAAATCTCTGAGCAATGGATCAATAATCAACCCAACTGGGGAACAAAAGTTCACACCAGGCAGAAATTGCCACGGAAGCAATTCTGTTGGGGATGTAGAGAAATCACAAGATTTCTGCAAGAGATATCATCAGTCTCAGCTGGGAAATAAGGAGTTCACTGCACAGGCAAAAACTGCTGAAGAGGACAGAAATCACGAGTAGAATCTGGCTGCACAAGTAATTCTACCGGAGGTACTGTTAGCAATTCCATTGGGGAACAACCCACTGAGGGAGAAAAGATCACACAAGTAGATTTTGCCGTACAAGCCACTCTACTGGGGATCAGAACATCAGGAAATCACCTGAATCTCTGCAGGGGAAGAAATCATCCATCACGCAACCAATCTACTGGAGATTTGCCTGAGAAAGAGAAGGAGAGCTGGGAATCAACCGCCAAATACTGATCCTTCACAGAATACCACAACTGCTGAGGAGGAAAGAAAATCACTGCTCTGCTGAAGGGAAGGGAGGTGAAAACCTCAACAAGCACTTCTGATGGGGAGATATCAACAACTCCGCTAGCGACTTCGCCGGGGAGGAGGATAAAGTAACAGGGTGTCAACCCACCAACTACTGAATCTTCCACAAGGAAAACGAACGTGCTGAGGAGAGAATACTGCTGGAGAAGGAAAAACGAAGTCTTCCACAAGCGCTCTGCTTTGGGGAATACAGAATCTCAACAGAAACTCTGTTTGGGGAGAAATCCCAATAACAACTCTACTTGGGGAGAAACCCCAATAGCAGTCTGGAGAAAAAGATATAGCCATGCCAGGAGTAATGAACGAATGTCTTACCCGATTGGAAATCATGCCACCCTTGGGAGAGCACTGAGAGATTCTTAAGTATCCTTTCATCATTGTGAATGTTCACTTTGTTTGAAACTATTTTTTTTTGAAAAATTTGTTTTGTTTAAAACAATGACATTTTATCAATTAAAACATGCAAAACATTTGTTGAATTGAAACAAATAAGAGTGCAAATAATTGGATAAAAGCTCAAATTGATTTGATGGAATGGTAGCCTGCAAATGGCAAGACTCCATAGATCTGTACAAGTTTGAAATCAGTGATATATATTGGAAGAGGGCTACATTGAACATAATGATCCTTTCTCTACCAATTTGAATCTCGATGTATTCGAAGCTTCAGTTGACGATGAATCGAGAGTCTCTGACGAAAAGAACAGCTGCGGAACAGAAAGTCTTGTCAGGATGCAGTTACTTGCCAAATCCCTAATTTTTGCCTAGATTGCCCCAGGGTGAGGTACTCAATCTAGCGGGATGCAAATATTCTTTTTCATGTCTCTAATTTTTGCCTGGATCGCCCTTGCGGGTTCTCCACCGAGACGCTCATTTTTGCCTAAGCCGCCCTTTCGGGTTTTCACCTTAGCGAGCTATTCTGTTTTTCTTGATTTGCATATACTTTGTTTTTTAGGCAAAGTATTTCTTGACTGCATCTGAATTCACAGGACGAGTGAAATCCTCCCCATCCATTGTTGTAAGCATCAAAGCTCCGCCTGAAAAGGCTCTCTTAACAACATATGAACCCTCATAGTTTGGAGTCCACTTGCCCCTGGAATCGGGCACGAAAGACAAGACTTTCTTGAGCACGAGGTCACCTTCTCGGAACACACGCGGCTTGACCTTCTTATCGAATGCTTTCTTCATTCTCTGCTGATATAACTGACCATGACACATGGCAGTCAATCTCTTCTCTTCAATCAAATTCAACTGGTCATAACGACTCTGAATCCATTCAGCATCAGTCAACTTGGCTTCCATCAAGACTCTCATTGATGGGATCTCCACCTCTACTGGGAGAACAGCCTCCATGCCGTAAACAAGAGAAAAAGGGGTTGCCCCTGTTGAAGTGCGGACAGATGTACGATATCCATGCAAAGCAAATGGTAGCATCTCGTGCCAATCTTTGTACGTAACAACCATCTTCTGGATAATCTTCTTGATATTCTTGTTAGCAGCTTCAACAGCCCCATTCATCTTGGGTCTGTAAGGAGAGGAGTTATGGTGTGCAATCTTGAATTCAGCGCACAAGTCTTCCATCATCTTATTATTCAGATTAGATCCATTATCAGTAATGATCTTATCTGGCACACCATAACGGAAAATAAGTTGATTCTTGATAAACTTCACGACCACCTGCCTGGTCACATTCGCATACGATGCGGCTTCAACCCATTTGGTGAAGTAGTCAATTGCTACGAGAATAAACCGGTGTCCATTGGACGCTTTCGGTTCAATCATGCCAATCATGTCAATTCCCACATAGAGAAAGGCCATGGTGATGAAATCACATTCAGAAGTGTCGGAGGAATATGAATCTTGTCCGCATAAATCTAACACTTGTGGCATTTCTTCACATATTTGCAGCAGTCAGACTCCATTGTCAGCCAATAGTAGCCTGCTCTCAACATCTTTCTAGCCATGGCATGTCCATTGGAATGAGTACCAAATGAACCCTCATGGACCTCAGTCATCAACAGGTTTGCTTCGTGTCTATCCACGCATCTGAGCAAAACCATGTCAAAATTTCTCTTGTACAGCACTTCACCGCTGAGGTAGAAACTGCCTGACAACCTTCTCAAAGTTTTCCTATCTTTCACAGATGCCCCAGGTGGGTAAACCTGGTTCTGGAGGAAATTCTTGATATCAAAATACCAAGGCTTGTCATCATTCACTTCTTCAACTGCAAACACATGAGCTGGTCTATCCAAGCGCATCACGGTAATGTTGGGGACTTCATTCCAATACTTCACTATAATCATGGAAGCAAGCGTGGCAAGAGCATCTGCCATCCGATTATCCTCTCGAGGAATATGATGAAAGTCAACTTCAGTAAAGAACGTTGAAATCCTCCTCGCATAATCTCTATACGGAATGAGACCAGGCTGATTCGTCTCACATTCACCCTTAATTTGATTGACAACTAGGGCCGAATCACCATACACATCAAGATGCTTGATTCTCATATCAATACACTCTTCCAGTCCCATAATACAGGCCTCATACTCAGCCATATTATTCGTGCATTTGAAAGTTAGCCTTGTTGTAAAAGGAATATGTGTGCCATGAGGAGTAATGATTACTGCCCCAATTCCATTTCCATACTGATTTACAGCGCCATCAAACACCATCGTCCATCTGGAACCAGGTTCCGGACCTTCATCAAGTGTAGGCTCATCACAATCTTTCATTTTCAAATACAGAATCTCCTCGTCTGGGAAGTCGTACTGAACAGACTGATGATCTTCAATCGGCTGATGCGCTAAATGGTCAGCCAAGATACTACCTTTGATAGCTTTCTGAGCTCGATACTCGATATCATACTCAGGCAATAACATCTGCCAACGGGAAATCCTCCCAGTTAAAGCAGGCTTCTCAAAGATATACTTTATTGGATCCATTCGGGATATCAACCAAGTTGTATGATTTATCATGTACTGGCGTAAACGCTTAGCAGCCCAAGCCAAAGCACAGCACGTCTTCTCAAGCATTGAGTATCGAGACTCACAATCAGTAAACTTCTTACTGAGGTAGTAGATAGCAGATTCTTTCTTCCCTGATCCATCTTGTTGACCGAGTACACAACCCATCGAGTCTTCAAGAACAGTCAGATACATGATCAGAGGTCTTCCTTCCACAGACGGAGACAAGATCGGAGGTTCAGACAGATACTCTTTGATACTGTCGAGAGCTTTCTGGCAATCCTCGGTCCAATCAAGAGATTGATCTTTCCGGAGGAGCTTGAATATCGGCGCACATGTGGCAGTCATGTGGGATATAAATCTGGAAATATAATTCAAGCGGCCAAGAAAACCTCGGACTTGCTTCTCAGTTTTGGGCGCAGGCATCTCTTGTATTGCTTTGACCTTTGCAGGATCAACCTCAATACCTCTCTCGCTGACTATAAAGCCCAACAACTTGCCAGAACGGACTCCAAATGTACATTTGTTCGGATTCAGACGAAGCTTGTACTTCCTCAAACGCTGAAAAAGCTTCAACAAATGCTCAATATGTTCAACTTCCGTTCGGGACTTAGCAATCATGTCATCGACATAGACCTCTATCTCCTTGTGCATCATATCATGAAACAAGGTAGTCATAGCTCGTTGATACGTGGCTCCGGCGTTCTTCAAACCGAAGGGCATCACTCAATAACAGAATGTTCCCCAAGGTGTGATGAATGTTGTCTTCTCCATATCCTCGGGTGCCATCTTGATCTGATTATATTCGGAAAATCCGTCCATAAAGGAAAAGACTTTGAATTTAGCTGTATTGTCTACCAACATATCAATGTGTGGTAGAGGAAAATCATCTTTTGGACTAGCTTTGTTCAAATCTCTGTAATCAACACACATACGGACTTTTCCGTCTTTCTTAGGCACAGGCACAATATTGGCCACCCATTGAGGATATGTAGAAGTCACCAGAAACCCCGCATCAATTTGCTTCTGAACTTCCTCTTTGATCTTCACTGCCATATCTGGATGAGTTCTTCTGAGCTTCTACTTCACAGGCACGCACTCAGGCTTCAAAGGCAGGAAATGTTGCACAATATTTGTATCTAGACCCGGCATGTCTTCGTATGACCAAGCAAAGATATCAGAATATTCTCGTAGCAAACTGATCAACCCCTTCTTGACAGACTCTTCAAGAAGTGCCCCAATTCTGACCAATCGAACGCAATCTTCAGACCCCAAGTTGACTGTTTCCAGATCCTCGAGATGCGGCTGAATGATCTTCTTCTCGTGCTCAAGGAGACGGGAAATCTCATCAGGAATCTCTTCAACATCATCTTCCTCTGCTTCAAATACAGGGAATTCAAAGTTGGGAGATGGCGTTGGATCATTATGTTCAATGGTTTTTAGAATCAACCTGCATAATGATTTTGGATAATAAAAACTTTAGAATTTAAACAAGCAAATCATTATGCAGATGAAAAAGATTGCTTTATTCTTGTTTTTTATGGTTTTTTGTGATCACTGATTTCATGCAAAAGCAAAAAGTGAAAACAAATGGAAAAACAAATGTTTAACAATGCATTAATTGAATGAAATATCATTGTATAAATGCTGCCAACAATGTCATCACTTCTCCTTTTGGCATGGGAGAAGGGTTTTGAACAAAGTGAACATATTACGCTGACTTATGAATGATCGTAGGAACATCCACAGCGACCCAATTATGGCAGATCCTGCCAGGGATAACAAAGTTGCTCAAATCCTCTGCATCCTCTTCCAGAATAGCAGCAGTCTCTTCAGCCTGATCGGCGTGGATGAAGCCTCCACTCTTGAACAACCCTTGCTCATTAAATGCCCCAGAAGAATAGCCAATGCCAGCCCGGGATTTGTTATCTTCAAGCTCGATCATCTTCCCTAAACCAGCAACTGCACCACATTCAATGGCCAGTTTCGCATCACGGTAGGAAGCAAATGAAGGAGACTTCTTCTCAATCGGCTCAGCGATAGACAAAGCTTGGAAAGGCGTTCCAACTTCGTCCTCAGCATCAATGTATGAGAAAGAAGACAAGTGGCTAACCAGGAGAGCCTTTTCGCCCCCTACCACAACCAGTTTCTTGTTCTTAACGAATTTCAGCTTCTGGTGTAGGGTGGATGTCACGGCGCCAGCCTCGTGAATCCATGGTCTACCAAGGAGACAGCTATAAGATGGGTGGATATCCATAACCTGAAAGGTAACTTGGAAATCACTTGGTCCAATCTTGATTGGGCGATCAACTTCCCCAATCACGGTCTTGCGCGACCCATCAAAAGCTTTCACAACAACACCACTCTGCCTCATGGGAGGCCCCTGATATGACAATCTCGAAAGAGTGGTCTTCGGCAGTACATTCAAAGATGACCCAGTGTCCACCAGCACGTTGGACATGGCGTCGGTCTTGCAATTCATGGAGATGTGTAAAGCCATGTTGTGGTCTCTTCCCTCCTCAGGGAGATCAGCGTCACAGAAACTCAAAGTGTTGCACGCAGTGATGTTTGCAACGATACTATCAAACTGTTCAATCGTGACGTCGTGATCGACATAAGCCAGGTCCAGAACTTTCTGCAGAGCCTCTCTATGAGGTTCTGAGTTCAGAAGCAAAGATAACACGGATATCTTGGACGGCATTTGTAGAAGTTGATCTACAACATTGTACTCACTCTTCTTGATGAGCCTCAGCATCTCATCACAGTCTTCATTCACAGTGTCACTCGGGCCAACAGAAGAAGCAGGAGTCTTTTGTACAGAGGAGGGTTTGGCAACAAGTGTCGGATTCAGAACATTCACCGCAGTCCCAACAGGGCGCTCAGCAGAATCCGAAACAACGTGAGACTTCGGGGGTGCAGAGAACACACGACCGCTACGGGTCAACCCGCTCACATCAGCAATGTTTACAACGGAGGATGAAGGCAAAGGCACTTCTTTCCCATCTTCGACAGCAACAGCACTGTAACGAAAGGGAATCGCTTTCTCAGAAGAATAAGGCACAGGGCCTGCAGGCTCGATGACCAGAGAAGGAGAAACCTTCTGTTTGCTGCCATCATAACGGATGACAACAGGCTCAGGAATCTTAAACACAGGAGAAATCACGTTCACCTCCGGTTCGTCTTCATCAACATTTCGATTCTGCAGAATCTCAATGGTGCCATCGTCTAGCAACTCTTGAAGATCCTTTCGCACTTTGCGACAACCCAACCTGTTGACGGAGCAGATATGGCATCTGTCATGGTCGTGCTCTAAATGACTGTAGTCACATAGCAGGCGATGCAAATCGACCAATGACTGTCGAATATGGCTTACATATTTGACTTTATATTTACCAGGGCAACCCTGGACCATGTTAACTGACTTCCCATGCTCGGGCAATGGGTTCTTCTTAACATTAGGGCCTGAGTCCTCGAAGCTCAGGATGCCGCATCTCATAAGGTCCTGAACCTTAGTCTTCAACTGAAAACAATTCTCTATATCGTGGCCCGGAGCGCCAGAATGGTAGACACAGTGAAGATCAGGCTTATACCACCACTGAGGGTTAACCGGTATAGCCGGAGGGTCTCTCGGAGTAATCAGCTTCCGCTCTATCAAAGAGGGATACAGCTCTGCATACGATACAGGAATCGGATCGAAAGTGATCTTCTTCCTCTCAAAATTCTGACCAGCTGGATTACTACGAGGCTGATAAGCCTGCTGCTGAGGGCGATGCTGTTGTTGATGATAAGGTTGAGAAGATTGTTGTTGATTGTGTTGCTGATGATGATATTGTTGATGTTGTTGATGCTGATAAGGCTGAGGATTATCTCTGAAAACAGGTGCTACACTAGCCACCTGTTGCTGATGACGCACAGGCCTCCTCTTATCAGAGGGTCTTCTAGGTTTAGCATGGGACTGCACAGCATGTGCCTCCCCATCTTTCTTCTTAAACGCCCCATATCGTTTAGAAGAGCCTTCATCTTTAGACAACCGTCCTTCCCGGACACCTTCCTCCAAACGCATCCCCATGTTCACCATCTCGGTGAAATCAGAGGGAGCACTCGCGACCATCCGCTCATAGTAAAATGAACTAAGAGTCTTCAGGAAGATCTTAGTCATCTCTTTCTCTTCCAGCGGAGGAGTAATCTGAGCTGCCAGCTCTCGCCACCTCTGGGCGTACTCTTTGAATGTCTCTTTATCCTTCTGAGACATGGCCCTGAGTTGATCACGGTCAGGCGCCATATCAACATTATACTTGTATTGCTTGACGAAGGCTTCGCCAAGATCGTTGAAGGACCGGATGTTTGCACTATCAAGGCTCATATACCAACGAAGAGCCGCACCGGACAAACTATCCTGAAAGTAATGAATCAACAGTTGATCATTATCGGTCTGAGTCGATATTTTCCTGGCGTACATGACCAGGTGAGCGAGAGGGCAGGTGTTCCCCTTATACTTCTCAAAGTCGGGGACTTTGAATTTGAGAGGTATCTTCACACCGAGAACCAGGCATAACTCGGCAGCAGACTTGCCGAACAGATCCTTCCCTCGGAGGGTCTTCAATTCCTTACGGAGCTCGAGGAATTGGTCATTCATAGCTTCCATCTTCTCATTAACATCTGGGCCCTCAGACGGCTCAGAATGATAGATGGTGTCGTCTACCCTGGTGTCGCATCCGCGAAAAACAACCGGCGGGCTGAAACAAAACAACACAGAGCCGCCACCGTGCGTTATTTATCCCAAAAGAGGGAAAGGAAACGCTCAGAGTAAACCTGGGAAAAGCATGGTCTCGCGACCAAAGAGAATGGGATCGGGAGTCGGTTACGCAAGGGGAAGGTATTAGCACCCCTCACGTCCGTCGTACTCGACGGGATCCACGCTCTAAAGATAGGAAAAAGGTTGCTAAAACAAACATCACACACACACACTGAAGATAACACAGGTGGGGAAAGAGAGGAGAGGGCTCGCTAGGACATTGCGTCCTATGCCTACGTATCTCGTCTGGAACGAGAATCAGAGCTGCCGTAGTTCGGCTCACGCACGCCAAACAAGACACACACAAACACAGGCAAACATGGAACCCGAATGCCAATCGCTGGACTTACATCGGCTTCCGAACCAAACAAACACAATCAGGATACGGACAGCCAATCGCTGGTCTTACATCCATATCCTGACACACAAGAAGAAACAAACAACAACAAGTCACTAAGGAGTCAGGCACTCGAGCCTAGCAACTGTCAAGCAAACACACACAAAAAGAAAAAAAAAGTGCCCGGAGAGACCTCGCACGGTCTCCTGCCTACGTACCTCATCTGGTATGAGGATCAGGGCGACGTAGTTCCCCTTAACAGGGGAGAAATTCTAACCAGACCAGAGACAAAGGAAGACACACTACTAGGGAGCTGGACTCGAGCCTAGGTGTTATCATGCATCATTGCCCTATGTTATGGTTTCTACCTACTTGCACAACAGCAAGCTAATCCTAACCAGGAAGAAGCAAAGCATGCAAGCATAAACAAAGCAAATCAAACATTCACAAGTAGCACACACTATATCCAGTCAAGTGAGGCTCAAACAAAGGGTCAGACTGCCAAGGCAAGTCATATGTACAAGGGTAGTGTTGGCTCTTAACCCTGACATTGAGAGTCAGGGTGAAGCCAGATGAAAGGTGAGTGAAGATTAGACTTCACAGCTCTTATCCCTGACCAGGGAGAGCTTCAGAAAAAGGAGTGTGGGTTCAGAAAGGAGGAACCCTTCTACACTCATGACTCTGACTCAACTGATCTTGGGTTAATGTCCCAATGCATCAACACAGTGGTGTGAGCAGAGGGACGACTCAACAGAATAGCGGGAGATAGATTGCGTATCTCTCTTATCCGCCAATTGCCTTAATCAAGGTCTTTTCCTGCTTGGGGACAAAGTTAAACAATCACAAACATCGCCTCTTAAGGAGGACTTCAGACAGTTGCCTGGCCAGGTAACAGGCCAGGTCTTCCAGACTACATTGAGACAAGAGAGTCTACCTCAATTGGTTTATACAACCAAGCAGCAGCAAGCAAGTTCTTAAAGAACTGAAGCGACTATGGTACCTGGAATCAATCAAGCACAGTCAGTATACCAGACAAACCAAAAGTAAACAACAAATGTTAATCTGTACAGTCAAACACAAGTTAATGCACACAAGTGCAAGCCATGAGCTTAAACTCAAGCATCAAACCCTACAACACAAAGTCAATGTTAATCATAAACAATTCACAAGTCAACTTAATTAACTTGAAGCAATCTCCTTAAACCATTTGCATCTCAACCTGAAAATCCAAACCAAACATGAGAAACAAGACCACTAGGCCAAGCCTAGGGTCCAAAGGAGATGAAAAAATCAAAATAGCAAGTGAAAATTATCCAAAATCACAATCAAGCAATTTAGAAACAAATGCAATTAGTCCCATGCTCATATCAATCACCATTATCATTTCATGCACAAAAAGGTATCACACATGCAATTTGCAACTTCAAAAGACCAAACAGAATGATCAACATCAAATCCACACCAAAACAATTCAATTAATTCCACAAAAATTCAAGTCTAAACAGAACATATCCAATGAATAGCATATCAAATTTCAGCTCATTTGGATCCAGGGAAGTAGGTCAATGAAATTCATAAAGTTCAGACAAGTTCAAACAAGCCAACACAAGGCATCAACACAAGCATCAACTTCCAAAAATCATAAAACAGTGACAATACATGATAAATGAATGGGATCAAAACCACAATGGCCTATAATGTGTCTACAATTCACATGTCAAATTTCACATCCATCCAATTAACCATGAGAATTTCACAAATCAAATGGTAACATGTGTCACAAAATGTCACAAAATGATCCAACAGAAGAGAAAATTCCAATCAATTAGGAAATGCAAGCAATAAATCCAGAACAAATCACATGTGATCTCAACATACATATGTTCATTCATGAAAAAAATTAGCTCAATTCAACATCCCTAAGCATATCAAATAAAATCATGAAGTTCATCAAGCTTGGTGTGACACAAATTGTCACACCTCTAATAAAAAATTCATATCTCAACAACCAAGTATCCAAAAATTACAAACTCTACATCAAAACCACCATCAAAGTGTCCAGAATATGCACAAAAAATTTCATCCATTTCTTTGAAAGCATCATCATTTTATGAAAGATATGGCAAAGCATGTACCAATGTGACACTACCAAGCAAACCCTAGGCATTTTAATTTTTTACACGTGCACAAAAATCACAAAAATCATGATTAAATTCTACACATTACAAGGAGAATCATGCAAAAAGTCTCACTAATTTTGGACATAAAATGAATTAGATATGAATTTTACAAGATCATGAACCAAAATGAAATAAAAAATGAAAAAGAAAAAGAAATGAATTGAATATAATTGGAATAATGGCACGGTTGTAATTATCCTACAACTAATCAAAACGTTGTGTTCCTCATTTAAACGTTGGCAGCGCACGATTGGTGGAAACTAGCGGGAAACACCAATTCAAACCAGGCCATGGCAAACAAAGATCAAACGCATCCTCATGAGTGTTCTTCATCAAGAACAAACTCAGAAATTCCAGAAAATGACGAACAACCAATCTCAACCAAAATCAGCAAACTATACATCATCGTGACCGTCTAAGCTAGCACATCATGAATATGTAATTGATTTTTCCTAATTCTTCCTAGGCTAAGCAAATCGAACGGAAATAGATTGCACATCAAAACTTCAGTTCAAGATTTCTCTTCCAATACTTAACCAAATCAAAAACCAAAAGCATCATGTTATTCTACAATCCAAGACCTACAAAAGCCATCTAACAATTCAAGCAATGGAGAAATTCGAAACCTAACCTCTTGGAGATGGCAGACGCGAATTTGTGCTTTTCCAGGTGCAAAAGCCAAAAACAGATGAAGCTTGAGGCTATGGAAGGTGATTGCAATGCTTAGCTCGATCCAAAATAGCTCCAGATGCAAGAACTAGCAAAAGGCCATGGAAATTCAAGCTTGCAACAGTCCACGATCTTCAATGGTGTGGCGATGGATTGGTGAAACAGATGTGTATTAAGGCTTGTGGAGAGTGAATCAAACAAGAATCGTCCAATTTGATGAAGAATTCATGATGAAATGTTGAAAAATGTGTGATGAGATCTTGGAGAATTTGAGAGAATTGGAGGGAAAAACAGTTACAAATCTTGAAGAATGTGATGTGTTTAGCAATTCTGTTACAGTTAAGGCTTTATACCAACTTCTTAATCCATCTCTTAATCAGAATTAACAAAATTGGATGAATTAGTGTTAATGCAACTTTAGTGAAATCTCCAAAATGACCTTTTCAAATTGGCAATGTAACAGTACCATGACAGTTCCAACAAGTCATATTTGCTATTTGGAGTGTGTTAGAAGTGGTTTCATATGCATAGGCCTTGTAAATCTCAAATTCACTATCTCACACCAAAAATTCAAAAGGATTCACTTGAAAAATGACTTTTTGCCTTGACCATTTTTGATGAATTTTGATTATGCATCATGAAAGTACATGTGAAATGGGGTTTTCTCAAAGAAAGATCAACCAAATTGGCCATTCCATGTGAAAGTTATGCCACTTTGAATTTAGGCATTTTTTGAAGTTGATTGGACCATATCTTGCTAACCATACATGGGAATTTCAAGTTCTTGGACTTTTTGGAAAGGTGAGAGCAAGATCTACAACTTTCATGTTGAACAAAATTTCATTTGAAGCATTTTTGGACACGTAGTCTTGAGGTGAAAAACTTTCCATTTTTGGAAACTTTCATTACAAGTCACTTGCTATTTTTGGCAATTTTTCTCCTGACTTTATTTTCTTCATTCTTGATCTTTGAAATGTCAAATGAAACTTATTTCAACATGAATGAAGTGTATCTCACCCTCTCCAACCTCCAAATCCATAAAATCAAGCACAGTTGACCACAGTTGACTTTTTCAACTGATAGATGAATTTGGCAATGCACTGATCAAGTTGAGCCTCAAACTCCTGATGAAATGGCTCAATGATGAAACCCTAGCTTCCATAAGCTCAATATAATCACATGATGATCCCCATATCCATTGTAGATCCCATCTCCTTGCCAAGCCCTGATTGGCCCAATGCAACTGATTAGGGTTGACCAGTGGTCAAAACCCTAATCTCAAGGTATCTGATCAATCTCTTGAATCTCTGGGATGATGACAAAACCATGATGATGATGATGTACCATTTCAACCAAGATCAAGACCAATCTCCTTGAGAAATCCTGAAACCCTAATTTGATACACCAACCTTCAGATGATTAGTGATCCATTCATTGAAACCCTAGCTTGCATATATCCACCTCTTTATCTTCTGATCAAGACTTAGGAGGATGATTCGCACAATGTAACCACATGATATGCAATATGCTAATGACTAATGACCTAAGAAATGCAATGCAATATGTTAAGCTAGTCCCAAGAGAGGAGGGCAAATTTTGAGGTGTTACAGCTGCCCCTATTCAATCCACTGTGAACCTATCGATATGAATAGCCTCGGCTTTCAGATGATCAGGATGAAGAGTGATTGAATACCAAGAACAGACGAACAATTTGCACTCTGATGGGATAATAATTAACAATGCCTGTCAGAATCGGCAAAGAAACAATCTTGAAGAACAATCCGTCTGGAACGGAGAAAGTCGGCCTGATCACCGAAACAGCAACGTCGACCTGGATACCAAAATAAATGGTAACGCAGGGATAACCATGGCCTGAACACCACACATCCGCTGGGGATTATTATCTCTTCTTTTTAATGCTTTTCTTGAACCCCGGAAATTTTAATAACCTTTTTTTCATTTTCTTGAACCCCGAAAATTTTCTTTCGCGCAAATGATCCCGGATCACTGCATTTGAACCCCGACACCTTGTTTGCCAAAATATTGAACCCCATTCTCCGTTTGAACCCCAGTCGCCTGACGATAACTTGTGATCGCCATTGTGAACCCCGATCTCCAGAAAATGTCTCAACATTTCCTTTTCTCCATGTGAACCCCGCTCTCCAGAAAATGTCTCAACATTTCCTTTTCTCCATTTGAACCCCGCTCTCCAATATCTCGTGATAATTCCGCTGGCAACGTCGGAAATAACACCAAACACCACTCTGAGGGCGACATATCAGAGGGTACACCTTCACAAAAGGAAGGTAACATGTGCATCTCTTCTTCAGAAGACACCTATAACGACTTCCATTGGCCTCCGCCAAAGTCTAAGGTGACACATGAACAGAAGATAATCCTGCGGACCTCATCCCGGATATAATCTTCAACTCCAATCTCCATTTGGACCCCGATCTCCAGAAAATGTCTCAACACTTCCTTTCTCCATTTGAACCCCGATCTCCAGAAAATGCTTCAACATTTCCTTTTCTCCGTTTGAACCCCAATCTCCAGAAAATGTCTCAACATTTCCTTTTCTCCAATTGAACCCCGATCTCCGCGCTGATCGCGTAACGCCCTTTGATTTCCTTTCCATCTTCGTCCGACGGAAAAGATTTCCTCCAGTATCGCACTACTGGGGAACATTGCTGATCTGACAACATGATGCTAGACTCCTCAGAGTAACATCTTCCAACTTCCGTCTCGCATGACAGAAATCTCCTCCAGCATCGCACTACTGGGGAGTACCTTTGATTAAAACCATGTGGCTAAACTCCCCGGAGTAACCTCTTCACCTTCAGGCAACCACTTCTCAAACGGTAACCACGGTCTGAGACTAGCTCATGCTTGCAATATGATGCATGATCGATTTTTCTGCGTAATGCTCCACAATTATGGAAATGCTACGCGATTTATTATGCAATATGCTATGCTATTTACATGATGCATGTATAAAAAGGCATCCCCCTCAAGGGACTCTTCTGAGGAGCTCGAGACACTCTGCTGAGGAACTCGCCAATACTCCGATCTCCACCCTGCTGGGGAATAGCACTGCTGCTGGGAATAGGCATCCCTTGCTGGGGAAAAACCTCCTTTGCACCCAATCCGCTTGAGGAATTGATGGGGAAAGAACCACCAATGCATTCTGTGGGGATACAACAGTCTTTGACTAGCTGGGGATATCAATCCCGACTCCGCTTGGGAAACCACCACACACAGATACTTCCGCTGGGGAAACTGCAATCCTCAGGCCTGGCGACTGGGGAAGCATCGATCTGAAACCTGCTGGGGATAACCATCCTGACCCTGCTAGGGAAGTCACAGACCTTGAATCTGCTGGGGAATTAGTCCTCACGACTCTGCTTGGGAAGATGAGGAAACCCTGGTACTGAACACCCGTCGACTCGTCGAACCAGGATATTCATATCCAACTCCCATGTCAGCTTTCCAATTTTGAGAACTCCCAGACTCATCTGGACTTTTCTGCTCCATCATCTTGTATTCCAAGTCGCGCCGAGCTCGACGGAGAGCAAACTCCTGGGATTTATACAAACTTTTCAATCTTCCGACTTTGAAGAGTCTTCTTGATTATTTCCAAGGATCGTCGTACGTCTCGTCGTCGTCCCTGCACCATTCTTCTATTTATTCGTCCCTGACCGGACTCTGTGGGGATTTGTTTCGTCAATAGCTTCCACATCACAACCTGCAAGTGAGTGAAAAGATCTAACAATACCTGCAAAACAGATCGTTAGATAAAACCGTGCCCCAGGCGTGTCAAGATTTCAACACTTGGGTCACTCATCCTTCCGAATAAGATTTCAAGTTTCAATCTTATATACATGCATTGGAAGGGACCTGTATGTCTTAAAATGCAAAGATTCTTCATCAAAATAATCGGATGTTTTTGCAATCAAAACGGTAATGAAAAACAAAAACAAAATTATTTGACTGAATATGCATTTTATTGATTGAAAAGTGTGTGGCTCAAATTGAGCAATACAAAGGAAGCAATTCCTGAAAAGAGGTAATTGCGCACAAAAGGAAAAATCTATCCTAATGGCAATATGAAACCCGTGATCTCATCGAGTTTCAACTCGATTACACCCCATATGTCCTCAGACTCTCCGTGCTTTCTGCCTTCTGAACAAGACGATTCCGACTGATCCCTACCGGGTATTATCCATGATGCCTTAACCAAAGCAAACGATCATGCTGGACGCAGTTGTTCGTTTCAATCCCTCTTTTGCCCGGACCGCCCTTTCGGGTTTTCAGTCCACCGGGATACCCTTTTTTGCCCAAGTCGCCTTTCTAGGTTTTCGACTTGCCGGGTGTACAATTTTCCTTTTTATCCCTAATTTTTGCCCGAACCTTTCTTTCTGTTTTTTGGTTCGCCGGGATGCCCTTTTTTGCCTGGACTATTTTATTCTTTTCGTCCAGCGGGTCTCTTTATACGAAGTATTTTTAACTGCGTCCGCATTCACAGGGGATGGAAAATCCTCACCATCCATGGTCGTTAACAACAAGGCTCCACCAGAGAAAACCTTCTTGACCACGAATGGACCTTCATAATTGGGTGTCCATTTGCCCCTACGATCGTTTTGAGGAGGAAGGATCCTTTTCAGCACCATATCACCAACGTGATATACCCGAGGTCGTACTTTTCTGTCAAAAGCACGCTTCATCCGTTGCTGGTACAACTGCCCATGACAGATAGCCGCCAGCCTCTTTTCCTCAATCAGGCTTAACTCCTCATACCGGGTCCTTACCCATTCAGCCTCTTGCAACTTTACGTCCATCAGGACTCTCAAAGAGGGAATCTGAACCTCAACCGGTAGCACCGCTTCCATTCCATATACCAACGAGAAAGGCATTGCCCCAGTAGATGTACGCACCGATGTTCGATACCCATGCAATGCAAACGGCAACATCTCATGCCAGTCTTTATAGGTCACCACCATTTTCTGCACAATCTTCTTAATATTCTTATTGGCTGCCTCAACCGCCCCATTCATCTTCGGACGATAGGGAGAAGAATTGTGATGTTCAATCTTGAATTCCCGGCACAATTCTGCCATCATCTTATTGTTCAAATTAGAACCATTATCAGTAATGATTCTCTCGGGAACCCCATATCTGCAAATGATGTCTCTCTTGAGAAACCTGGCCACGACCTGCTTGGTCACGTTCGTATAAGAGGCTGCTTCTACCCACTTGGTGAAGTAATCAATAGCCACTAATATGAACCTGTGCCCATTCGAAGCCGTAGGCTCAATCTTTCCGATCATATCAATGCCCCACATAGCAAACGGCCACGGAGACGACATTAAGCTCAACGGATTTGGAGGCACGTGCACCTTATCAGCATAAATCTGGCATTTATGACACTTCCGCACGTAATTGAAACATTGGGCCTCCATTGTCATCCAGTAATAACCTGCCCTTAGCAGCTTCTTCACCATTGCATTCCCACTGGCATGGGTACCGAACGATCCTTCATGAACCTCTTTCATCAATTGGCTTGCTTCTCTATCATCGACACATCTGAGCAAGACCCAATCAAAATTCCTCTTATACAAAACCCCATCCTTATTCAAGTAGAACACCATGGCCAACCTCCGCAGAGTCTTTCGGTCCTTCTTAGATGCTCCCTCAGGATATTCTTGAGTCTCCAGATAGCGCTTGATATCATAATACCACGGCTTCTCCTCATCAGACGTTGTATCAACAGCAAACACATAAGCCGGTCTATCCAGACGACCTACTTCAACACTGGGGAACTGATTCCACCACTGCACCTTAATCAAGGCGGCCAGAGTAGCCAAAGCATCTGCCAAAGGATTCTCTTCTCTAGGCACATGATGCATCTTCACCTTGGTGAAAAACATCAACAATCTCCTCATATAATCCCGGTATGGAACTAAATGAGATTGATGCATATACCATTTTCCGTTAACCTGATTTATAACCAGAGCTGAATCTCCATATATGACAAGGTTCTTGATCCTCAAATCAATCGCCTCTTCAATCCCCAATATGCACGCTTCATATTCAGCCACGTTGTTGGTGCACTCAAATGTTAGCCGGGCAGCAAAAGGAATATGGGATCCTTTCGGCGTAACCAAAACAGCACCAACACCGCTTCCATTCACGTTAACGGCCCCATCAAACATCAGAATCCATTCGGATTCAGGGTCAGGCCCCTCCTCCGGGATTGGTTCCTCACAATCTTTCGATTTGAGGAACATGATGTCCTCATCAGGGAATTCAAACTTCATCGGTTGATAATCCTCAATAGGTTGCTGGGCGAGGTAATCAGACAATACACTCCCCTTGATTGCCTTCTGAGAGGTATACTGGATATCATATTCAGTTAAAATCATTTGCCACCTCGCAACCCGTCCGGTCAATGCTGGCTTCTCAAAAATGTACTTGATTGGATCCATCTTGGAAATCAACAAAGTGGTATGAACCAGCATGTACTGCCTTAGTCGGCGAGCAGCCCAGACCAAAGCACAGCAAGTTTTCTCGAGTAGTGAATATCTTGTTTCACAGTCGGTAAACTTTTTGCTAAGGTAGTATATGGCATGCTCTTTTCGACCAGACTCGTCATGCTGCCCCAATACACACCCCATAGACCCCTCGAGGACCGTCAAGTACAGAATTAACGGTCTTCCCTCCACAGGAGGCATCAGAATCGGAGGCTCCTGCAAATATTCTTTTATCTTTTCAAATGCCGCTTGGTAATCATTATTCCACCTGACCGTTTGATCTTTTCTCAACAATTTGAATATTGGTTCACACGTGGCCGTTAAGTGAGATATGAACCGTGAGATATAGTTCAATCTACCTAAGAAACCACGAACCTCCTTCTCCGTTCTCGGTTCAGGCATTTCTCTTATTGCTTTTACTTTAGCAGGATCAACCTCGATTCCTTTCTCGCTTATAATGAACCCCTGCAATTTACCGGACCGCACTCCGAACGTGCACTTGTTCGGATTCAACCTCAGTCTGAACTGTCTCAGCCTGTCGAACAACTTGGCCAGATCTACCAAATGCCCCTCTTCTGTTTGGGACTTTGCTATCATGTCATCAACATAGCATTCAATTTCATGATGAATCATATCATGAAATAAAGTCACCATGGCCCTCTGATAAGTAGCACCGGCGTTCTTGAGACCGAATGGCATCACCTTGTAACAAAAGGTACCCCACGGTGTAAGGAACGTTGTTTTCTCCATATCATCTGGCGACATTTTGATTTGATTATAGCCAGAAAAGCCATCCATGAAGGAAAACACCGAGAATTGAGCTGTATTATCTACCAACACATCAATGTGAGGTAGTGGAAAATCATCCTTCGGACTAGCTCTGTTCAGATCTCGGTAGTCCACACACATTCTCACCTTCCCATCCTTCTTCGGGACTGGCACAATGTTTGCGACCCATGGCGGATAATTAGTGACAGCAAGGAAACCAGCATCCCACTGCTTCTGCACTTCCTCTTTGATTTTCATGGCCATGTCAGGTCGAGTTCTGCGTAATTTCTGCTTCACTGGAGGACAATCTGCTCTCAACGGTAGCTTATGCACAACGATATCGGTATCCAACCCTGGCATATCTTGATAAGACCAGGCAAAGATGTCGACATACTCTTTCAACAATACTACCAATCTGCTCTTGACACTTTCCTCCAAAGCAGCCCCGATTTTCACCTCTTTCTTGACCTCGTCGGTACCCAGATTCACAACCTCAACCTGCTCTTCATGCGGCTGAATCACCTTCTCCTCTTGTTTCAACAACCTGGCTAATTCCCCTGGCAGTTCACAATCTTCTTCGCCTTCTTCTTCAGCATGATAGATCGGATTGTCGAAGTCATATGAGGGTGTAACCGGATTGTTATCAATGAGATCCGGAGAATGATCGCATCTGCATGAATGTGGATTCATGCATTGCTTAAAACCGAAACGAGTCAAAACAAAAAGAAAAAATGAAAACATTGCCATTTTTATTTTGTTTTTATTTTTAAACTGCAAAAATAAATGAAAAACAGGGAACACCGCTTTTAACTGAAAAACATCCTTTTATTGATGATGCAAAACTTGCAGAATTAAACATGAGGTGGCCCTTACAATGGACCATTACGTGTCGGGCAACACATATGGCTTTCATGCATATAAAATCAAAACAGGAAAAATATTACTCTTCCAGCAGAGTGACCCGGATGATCTTTTCAGCCTTCCAGTTCTGGATTCCCATCCCTGGTGCGCACGGCTTTATCCATCGGTCCATTTCGCAGTCGCTATCAGCTTCATCACTCATCATGCAGACGTGATCCGGATCCAGCATTCCGGCACTAGTGAATGTGACTGACGTACGACGACCTCTGCCTTGTCCTGAGCCTCGGCCCGGCTGGTACCCCACTCCGAAGCGGTCTTTCTTGGTAGAGATATTCATCATCCTGCCCCAGCCAGGAGCCTCTCCATTCTTTACCACCTCAGCGGCCTGCTTGTACGAAGATATGGACGGTTTCTCTTCCTCCTTGGCAAAAAGAGCATTCTCCACCTTAACGGTTTCGAAGGCTTGACTTGGCGTCTCCCAGATTTCGCCGTCCATTTCAACGTATTTGAAAGATGACAGGTGGCTGACAAAGATGTCCTCCTCTCCGCAGACGGTGACAACCTGTCCTTCCCAGATATATTTCAGCTTCTGGTGCAAAGTCGAGGTCACTGCCCCAGCAGCATGGATCCATGGGCGACCCAACAGGCAACTGTATGCCGGCTGAATATCCATGACATAGAAAGTCGACTTGAACACCTCTGGGCCTATCTTCACCGGAAGCTCAACTTCTCCAAATACAGCCCGCTTCGACCCGTCGAACGCCCGCACTATCAGATCGGTCGGAGTCAGAATCAGCCCATCACAATTCAGCTTAGCCAGAGCCTTCTTCGGCAACACATTCAATGAGGAGCCGGTATCAACCAGCACATGCGAAAGCACGGCTCCTTTGCATTCCATTGCAATGTGTAACGCCCGGTTATGATTTCTCCCATCTACAGTCAGGTCCATGTCAGTAAAACCCAACCCATGGCTGGCATGCACGTTAGACACAACCGTCTCCAACTGGTTAATGGTTATCTCTTGGGGAACATAGGCTTTCTTCAAGATCTTCATCAAAGCCTCTCTATGCCCCTCAGAGCTTAACAGCAAAGATAGAATCGAGATTTTGGAAGGAGTCTGCTGCAGATGGTCCACCAGCTTGTACTCAGATTTCTTGATGATCCTTAAGAATTCCTCTGCATCATCATCAAGTTTTTCTTCCGACCCCACCGGCGTCGGTGTCACATCAGGAGTACCATCACCAACCACTGCTTTCCCTTTCGCCCTGGCTAAAGCCTCGGCCTTTTCTTTTTTCTCTTTCTCTCCCTCTCCTCCCCTCAAGGCATCTGGAGCAAACAGTCTTCCACTGCGAGTGAAACCACTGGTACCGGCATTATCCACCTTTGACACGGTGGTTTCACTAGCAGTCTGATCTTCCACCTTCTCCCCATTGCAATATACCTTTCCACCATAATGCCAAGGCACGGCATCATCTTTGTCATACGGAATTGGCCCAGGTACCGTGATGGTAACTGGAGCCGCCTCAGCTAGATTTGACAAATCCACCGGGTCAAAATAAATTGTTATGGTGGAGACCTCTTCTTTTCCCAAATCAACCTTCTCGATCAGAATACTCCCATTGTCCATCAGACCCTGAACAGTCCTCCTCAACAATGAACACCCATTCTGAACAACAGTGCACTCAACACAATCAATACCGCAGCCCGGATGAACCCCATTCAACAACAACTGCCTCTTAACCTCAGTCAGAGGAGTCTTCAACTGATCAACAGTAGACAGCCCAACCCTGTTCTCCTCCGAAATTGCATTCACCCCCCTCTGGCCATGCGCGGGCATGGGATTAGCATTCACGTTGGGAGATGGTGCGAAGTTGATAGCTTTCGAATCCACCAGGTCTTGAACCACGTGCTTAAAAGCTTTGCAGTTCTCTACGTTATGTCCGGGCGCACCTGAGTGAAATTCGCATTTTGCATTCTCATCATAATTGGCTGGCCTTTGATCAGGTCTCAAAGGTGCCAAAGTTCTGAGTTGTACCAGCCCCAGGTCCATCAGCTTTTTGAACAGGAAGGAATAAGTCACCAGCGGCCTGTCAAACTGCCTGTCAACTGCTCTTCCCCGCATTTGATAACCAGCCCTCTGCGGCCTCTGCTGAAAGGGTTGTCTTTGTTGTTGAGGTTGTTGTTGTTGCTGTGCAGATTGATGCTCAGCAGGAATAGTTACCGCAGCAGTGTGCTGAAAGTAACGATCCCTACTGGGTCCTCTCTGTGCATAGACCGCACTGGTATCCCCCTCCTTCTTCCTCTGGCCATTCCCAAAAGGCTTTTTCGACCCTGAAGAAGAAGCGTTACCCTGTATCTTTCCAAGCTTCAGCCAGCTCTCAATCCTCTCACCAGCCACCACTATGTCTGAAAAGTTGGTCACCGGACAACCAACCATCCTCTCAGCATATGCCCCTTGCAGGGTCCCCATAAAGAGATCAGACATCTCCCTGTCCACCAGTGGAGGTTGCACTCTGGCAGCCAGTTCCCTCCATCTCTGGGCGTATTCTTTAAACCCTTCGCTATTCTTCTGAGACATACCCTGCAGCTGGGTACGACTCGGAGCCATATCAGCATTGAACTGATACTGTTTAAAGAATGCGTCCCCAAGATCTTGCCAATTCTTGATATCTGAGGACTTAAGCTTGGTGTACCACTCCAGTGAGCCTCCGGACAGACTGTCCTGGAAAAAATACATCCACAGCTTTTGATCCATGGTGTAAGCTGAGATCTTGCGAACGAACGCTTGCAGATGAGTTTCGGGGCAGGAACTCCCATTATAGCGATCAAACGCGGGCGCTTTAAACTTTTGCGGGATCACAATCCCCTCCACTAGCCCCATGTTTGACATATTGACCACCCCAGGAGTGGCATAGCTTTCCAAAGCTCGGATCTTCTCAGCCAGCAGCTGAATCTCTTTGTTCTGTGGTGGGGCACCATACTGACCAAACGGTTCATTATGCATCGAGAACTGATCGGCCTCTCTATCTTCCTCTCTGTCGTCATCAACACCGAAGAAAGGAGGGAACAAACTGTCTTTCAAGTTCTGACCCGGTTGACCACCCGCAGCACCGAAACCAGCGGCATTGTTCACTATACCCACTGTTGTCCTCTTGCCATCATCTCGAGAACCACCCAGCCCCTGGTTGGAGACACCATCCAGGTTCACACCACTGTTTGCCGCTGAAGCCCGCTCGAGCTTCTCAACTTTATCAGCTAGAGCCTTTTGACCAACTGCAAAACCCTGCATGATGTTGATCAGCTCATTCATCTTGTCCTTCAGCTCGAGGATGTCTGTATTAGGGAGATCCATCAGTCTGGGAGTATTGCGCCGCGTGAAGTATTTGTGAGGACGGGTTGAGTGCAAAGGTACAGTTCTGCGAGCACGAGCAATGATTCCTGAAACAATCAAGCACGTTAGCAACAGATACCTGCAAAATAAAACCACGTTATTATGATCATGCGTGAATGCAGTGTTTATCCACATGAGGAACACTTTGTCTCTTGATCCTGGTTTCATCGAGATAGATAATAATCCGACAGCAATATTCTGATATTCAGCATTTGATTTCATCATACAGACCAGAGATATATGATTTAGCAAAATACCCCCAACCATGTGTGTGTGCTGTGTGAGTGCATACGGTAAAGCAAATAAAGCTTGAAGATCAATCACTGAATGAAAATAATCATCACATAGCAAAATTGCACAATAAGTGCCAAAGTCATACATCAAATCAGATACAAGTCTCCAGAATCGGGAAAGAAATACAAGCAAATGAATTCCGTCAACAAGCCTGACGGTAATCCACACAAGTGATAAAGCTAGCCTGATGAGGGTCCCACAGATGGCCCTATCTCATCAACCATCTTCGCGAACTCTGCGGCGAACCTGAGCTCGGTGTTCTCTTGCTGTAATCTCCCCACCTCCTTCTGGTGAATCTTCATCTGCCTGAAGTAATGATCTCTCTCAGCCATGTAATGATCTCTCTCGGCGATGATCCTTGCTTTCTCCGCTTCCCACTCTGCAGCGAGGACTCTGGCTTTGTCATCCCTCTGATCCCTTACGAGAATTTGCCTCCTCTTCTCATCTTCAATGACCTTTGAAGCTCTAGCCAATCTCTCTTTGGTGATGTCGTGCTCCTTTGTTGAAGATGCCAAAGCCTGACTAACCTTCCCATAGTAGGCGGTATCCATCTCAAAGCGCTTTGCTTCCAATGCATGTCGCTTGTCTTGATCTTCCATCCTCACTCTAATCTCCTGATTAGCCATCTGAATCCGAGCAACAGTCATCTCCAATTCCGCTTTCTCCGCTAGCAACTGATCTCTGGCTCTCTTCATCTCGAGGAATTCTTCCATACTGACAGAAGAACGCGGACCCTCAATCATAGGACACCAAGGATCACCCCCCGGAAATGGTAGATGTGTGATCTCGATCCTCTTCCGAAGCCAATCATCAAATAGAGGAGAATACCGACAGTTGACCTTGCCATAAGGAACTTTACCCTTTCGCTGAATATCACGCCACTCATCCAACACGTGCCTCAGCTTGGCCTGATTGCCCTCAATCGGGAAGTAAAAGGACTCCTGAATCTCTCGCTCGAGAGGAGGACCCTCTACAGCAAACCCCATCTGTCTCCTAAGAAGCGTCGGGTTGTAATTAATGCAACCCTGAACACCTACAAGAGGTACATTGGGAAGACTCCCACAACTGTATATGAAATCCCGTCCTGCCATACCATTATGAGTCCATGCTATATCAGCAGCCCGCAAACCCATCAATCTGAATGACCACTTGACAGTCGGATCAAGATGAGCAAAAGCACCTCGGGAAGGCAAATACCCCATAAACCACCTGAATAGCAACTGAGCACAGCACCGGATCAAACCCCCACGTCGCTTCTCGTTCCTGTTATGAACCGAGTAATAGACATCTCCGATCAGAGTAGGAATAGGGTTTCTCTGCATGAACAATCTGATAGCATTATGGTCCACAAAACTCTTCTGATTAGGAAACAAAATGATCCCATAAATGCTCACAGCAATCAAAGCACAGACCGTCTTCCAGTTACCCGCTGCAGCATACTCCTTGGCTTTAGCCTCTAAGAAACTCAAGTGAAAACCTGGTAATCTTCCCTTCTCCTTCAAACCCTCTCTGACCATTTCCGGACTCAAATAAAGAGCACGGGAAATCCCAAGGATGTCAGGCTCCACCCTAGTAACATGGAAAGGAATCTGATCACGGATCTGCATACCCAGAATGCTAGCATAGTCCTCCATCAGAGGTCCCAACAAATAATTCGGAAACACGAAACATCTCAGCCCCGGGTCATAGAACTGGAGAAGAGTATGAATGGCGCTTCTGTCACTGTCAGTGAGTCTGAAAACCATCTTCAGAATACTACCGTATGCCTCCCTGAACATCCCCACATGGTCGGGTGTAATCAATGCTATCATATCTCTCAACTCATCAATCTCTGGGTTGAAGAAGCTGTAGACAACATCAGGCTTCAAACCGGTCCTCATATTCGAGCAGAAAGTCTCTCAACCAGGATCTCGATCAAAATGTCCCTGCATATGGATAAACATGTGTTAGATGCAGGTAAATGCAATGTTAATGATGCTGATGAATGAATGCAATGCATTGCCATCCTCCAAGTCATCTGATCATCTATTGCACTGAAACCCTGATCTCTGAACTGATCATAACCATCTGAAGGAATATGCGATCACAAACCCAACTCAAGGGTTCCGAAATAAACGGAAAACAGATACATCATCATCACCATCACCAAACAATCTCGGAGCAGATAACCATAATCCTCTGAATCGGCCAGGGGAATCCTGAAATAAACGGATCCCCACTGATAAATAACTCGGACAGCACTCCGGCGTCTCAGCAATGAACCGCCATAAATCCGACTTATAAATAGGACTCTGATCAACGGAACCAATAGTCACCATCAAAGTCGCCATCTGAACATGCATCTGAAAGAAATCACCCTCCCCTCACAAGTAAATTCTAATCAGGTCATCCTAAGGCGGATAATAGTCTCGACAATCGGGCAGAGATACTCAATGGGTTTGCCCTTTCGGGTGTGCCATTGTAGCTCTCCTGAGATCGTCTAAACCAAAGATCCGGGAAATGATCGGTCACCGAAGTCAATAGCTCAGATGAAGTGACTCAACCAGAGTGGAGTACCCCACAAAGGAAGAGCACTGTCAAATGAACCTCGTCCGGCTTGTGGTACATCACATTGCCAAGCACATGTTAACCTAACATGAAGGAGGCAACATGAGACCACACTAATCCTAGGTGTATACTCGGGCCTGGGTTTTAGCCCCACTCAGAACACCCACCCCAAACAGAGGAACCACCTGCACAGAGGACGGCAACATGATAGTATGATGCATGCAAGTATTTATGCAAATATATACACTGGTTAGAATAATAAATGCAATAAATAACAGCACAAGCAACCTAGACTATCCTAGAACGCTAGGAGAGACTCGCTTAGGGAAGATGGACCAGCACAGGTCAACTTCTATAAGTCCCCAGCAGAGTCGCCAGCTGTCGCATCCGCGAAAAACAACCGGCGGGCTGAAACAAAACAACACAGAGTCGCCACCGTGCGTTATTTATCCCAAAAGAGGGAAAGGAAACGCTCAGAGTAAACCTGGGAAAAGCATGGTCTCGCGACCAAAGAGAATGGGATCGGGAGTCGGTTACGCAAGGGGAAGGTATTAGCACCCCTCACGTCCGCCGTACTCGACGGGATCCACGCTCTAAAGATAGGAAAAAGGTTGCTAAAACAAACATCACACACACACACTGAAGATAACACAGGTGGGGAAAGAGAGGAGAGGGCTCGCTAGGACATTGCGTCCTATGCCTACGTATCTCGTCTGGAACGAGAATCAGAGCTGCCGTAGTTCGGCTCACGCACGCCAAACAAGACACACACAAACACAGGCAAACATAGAACCCGAATGCCAATCGCTGGACTTACATCGGCTTCCGAACCAAACAAACACAATCAGGATACGGACAGCCAATCGCTGGTCTTACATCCATATCCTGACACACAAGAAGAAACAAACAACAACAAGTCACTAAGGAGTCAGGCACTCGAGCCTAGCAACTGTCAAGCAAACACACACAAAAAGAAAAAAAAAAGTGCCCGGAGAGACCTCGCACGGTCTCCTGCCTACGTACCTCATCTGGTATGAGGATCAGGGCGACGTAGTTCCCCTTAACAGGGGAGAAATTCTAACCAGACCAGAGACAAAGGAAGACACACTACTAGGGAGCTGGACTCGAGCCTAGGTGTTATCATGCATCATTGCCCTATGTTATGGTTTCTACCTACTTGCACAACAGCAAGCTAATCCTAACCAGGAAGAAGCAAAGCATGCAAGCATAAACAAAGCAAATCAAACATTCACAAGCAGCACACACTATATCCAGTCAAGTGAGGCTCAAACAAAGGGTCAGACTGCCAAGGCAAGTCATCTGTACAAGGGTAGTGTTGGCTCTTAACCCTGACATTGAGAGTCAGGGTGAAGCCAGATGAAAGGTGAGTGAAGATTAGACTTCACAGCTCTTATCCCTGACCAGGGAGAGCTTCAGAAAAAGGAGTGTGGGTTCAGAAAGGAGGAACCCTTCTACACTCATGACTCTGACTCAACTGATCTTGGGTTAATGTCCCAATGCATCAACACAGTGGTGTGAGCAGAGGGACGACTCAACAGAATAGCGGGAGATAGATTGCGTATCTCTCTTATCCGCCAATTGCCTTAATCAAGGTCTTTTCCTGCTTGGGGACAAAGTTAAACAATCACAAACATCGCCTCTTAAGGAGGACTTCAGACAGTTGCCTGGCCAGGTAACAGGCCAGGTCTTCCAGACTACATGGAGACAAGAGAGTCTACCTCAATTGGTTTATACAACCAAGTAGCAGCAAGCAAGTTCTTAAAGAACTGAAGCGACTATGGTACCTGGAATCAATCAAGCACAGTCAGTATACCAGACAAACCAAAAGTAAACAACAAATGTTAATCTGTACAGTCAAACACAAGTTAATGCACACAAGTGCAAGCCATGAGCTCAAACTCAAGCATCAAACCCTACAACACAAAGTCAATGTTAATCATAAACAATTCACAAGTCAACTTAATTAACTTGAAGCAATCTCCTTAAACCATTTGCATCTCAACCTGAAAATCCAAACCAAACATGAGAAACAAGACCACTAGGCCAAGCCTAGGGTCCAAAGGAGATGAAAAAATCAAAACAGCAAGTGAAAATTATCCAAAATCACAATCAAGCAATTTAGAAACAAATGCAATTGGTCCCATGCTCATATCAATCACCATTATCATTTCATGCACAAAAAGGTATCACACATGCAATTTGCAACTTCAAAAGACCAAACAGAATGATCAACATCAAATCCACACCAAAACAATTCAATTAATTCCACAAAAATTCAAGTCTAAACAGAACATATCCAATGAATAGCATATCAAATTTCAGCTCATTTGGATCCATGGAAGTAGGTCAATGAAATTCATAAAGTTCAGATAAGTTCAAACAAGCCAACACAAGGCATCAACACAAGCATCAACTTCCAAAAATCATAAAACAATGACAATACATGATAAATGAATGGGATTAAAACCACAATGGCCTATAATGTGTCTACAATTCACATGTCAAATTTCACATCCATCCAATTAACCATGAGAATTTCACAAATCAAATGGTAACATGTGTCACAAAATGTCACAAAATGATCCAACAGAAGAGAAAATTCCAATCAATTAGGAAATGCAAGCAATAAATCCAGAAAACATCACATGTGATCTCAACATACATATGTTCATTCATGCAAAAAATTAGCTCAATTCAACATCCCTAAGCATATCAAATAAAATCATGAAGTTCATCAAGCTTGGTGTGACACAAATTGTCACACCTCTAATCAAAAATTCATATCTCAACAACCAAGTATCCAAAAATTACAAACTCTACATCAAAACCACCATCAAAGTGTCCAGAATATGCACAAAAATTTTTATCCATTTCTTTGAAAGCATCATCATTTTATGAAAGATATGGCAAAGCATGTACCAATGTGACACTACCAAGCAAAGCCTAGGCATTTTAATATTTTACACGTGCACAAAAATCACAAAAATCATGATTAAATTCTACACATTACAAGGAGAATCATGCAAAAAGTCTCACTAATTTTGGACATAAAATGAATTAGATATGAATTTTACAAGATCATGAACCAAAATGAAATAAAAAATGAAAAAGAAAAAGAAATGAATTGAATATAATTGGAATAATGGCACGGTTGTAATTATCCTACAACTAATCAAAACGCTGCGTTCCTCATTTAAACGTTGGCAGCGCACGATTGGTGGAAACTAGCGGGAAACACCAATTCAAACCAGGCCATGGCAAACAAAGATCAAACGCATCCTCATGAGTGTTCTTCATCAAGAACAAACTCAGAAATTCCAGAAAATGACGAACAACCAATCTCAACCAAAATCAGCAAACTATACATCATCGTGACCGTCTAAGCTAGCACATCATGAATATGTAATTGATTTTTCCTAATTCTTCCTAGGCTAAGCAAATCGAACGGAAATAGATTGCACATCAAAACTTCAGTTCAAGATTTCTCTTCCAATACTTAACCAAATCAAAAACCAAAAGCATCATGTTATTCTACAATCCAAGACCTACAAAAGCCATCTAACAATTCAAGCAATGGAGAAATTCGAAACCTAACCTCTTGGAGATGGCAGACGCGAATTTGTGCTTTTCCAGGTGCAAAAGCCAAAAACAGATGAAGCTTGAGGCTATGGAAGTTGATTGCAATGCTTAGCTCGATCCAAAATAGATCCAGATGCAAGAACTAGCAAAAGGCCATGGAAATGCAAGCTTGCAACAGTCCACGATCTTCAATGGTGTGGCGATGGATTGGTGAAACAGATGTGTATTAAGGCTTGTGGAGAGTGAATCAAACAAGAATCGTCCAATTTGATGAAGAATTCATGATGAAATGTTGAAAAATGTGTGATGAGATCTTGGAGAATTTGAGAGAATTGGAGGGAAAAACAGTTACAAATCTTGAAGAATGTGATGTGTTTAGCAATTCTGTTACAGTTAAGGCTTTATACCAACTTCTTAATCCATCTCTTAATCAGAATTAACAAAATTGGATGAATTAGTGTTAATGCAACTTTAGTGAAATCTCCAAAATGACCTTTTCAAATTGGCAATTTAACAGTACCATGACAGTTCCAACAAGTCATATTTGCTATTTGGAGTGTGTTAGAAGTGGTTTCATATGCATAGGCCTTGTAAATCTCAAATTCACTATCTCACACCAAAAATTCAAAAGGATTCACTTGAAAAATGACTTTTTGCCTTGACCATTTTTGATGAATTTTGACTATGCATCATGAAAGTACATGTGAAATGGGGTTTGCTCAAAGAAAGATCAACCAAATTGGCCATTCCATGTGAAAGTTATGCCACTTTGAATTTAGGCATTTTTTGAAGTTGATTGGACCATATCTTGCTAACCATACATGGGAATTTCAAGTTCTTGGAGTTTTTGGAAAGGTGAGAGCAAGATCTACAACTTTCATGTTGAACAAAATTTCATTTGAAGCATTTTTGGACACGTAGTCTTGAGGTGAAAAACTTTCCATTTTTGGAAACTTTCATTACAAGTCACTTGCTATTTTTGGCAATTTTTCTCCTGACTTTATTTTCTTCATTCTTGATCTTTGAAATGTCAAATGAAACTTATTTCAACATGAATGAATTGTATCTCACCCTCTCCAACCTCCAAATCCATAAAATCAAGCACAGTTGACCACAGTTGACTTTTTCAACTGATAGATGAATTTGGCAATGCACTGATCAAGTTGAGCCTCAAACTCCTGATGAAATGGCTCAATGATGAAACCCTAGCTTCCATAAGCTCAATATAATCACATGATGATCCCCATATCCATTGTAGATCCCATCTCCTTGCCAAGCCCTGATTGGCCCAATGCAACTGATTAGGGTTGACCAGTGGTCAAAACCCTAATCTCAAGGTATCTGATCAATCTCTTGAATCTTTGGGATGATGACAAAACCATGATGATGATGATGTACCATTTCAACCAAGATCAAGACCAATCTCCTTGAGAAATCCTGAAACCCTAATTTGATACACCAACCTTCAGATGATTAGTGATCCATTCATTGAAACCCTAGCTTGCATATATCCACCTCTTTATCTTCTGATCAAGACTTAGGAGGATGATTCGCACAATGTAACCACATGATATGCAATATGCTAATGACTAATGACCTAAGAAATGCAATGCAATATGTTAAGCTAGTCCCAGAGAGGAGGGCAAATTTTGAGGTGTTACACCTGGGAGTAGTATGCACGACAGGAGGAGGCATTGCAAGGACCGGGCTAGATGCCGGCATAGAAGCAAAAGTTGGAGCTGGAAGATCAGGCATAAAACCTGGAGGCATACCCCACGGAAACCTGGCTGGCATGGCTGGCATGAAGTGAGCACTGACGGCTGGCACAGTCGAAGAAGCAACCTCTGAAATAACAGTCCTCTGGGGAGGAGTTGCAGGCGGTAGAGACGGTTGATTCTGAGCAGCCAAGAGTTGCTCCATCAAAGCGCCTAGTCTGGCGACCTCTTCTTTCAGCTCTCTGTTCTCTTGTTCTAACTGATCCATCACTCTTGCAGAATTGGCTCTGGTATAGTATCGGTGAGTCAGCTTGTCTTCAAAATAAATGAAGAGCACAGAGGTAGGCCACAGACAAGAAGACCAGAACAACACCTGCTTATGCAAAATGATGCATGCAATGCTCGTGCATATGCTTTGTTTTTATTTCAAGGAACTTTTAGGGTTCTATTTGGAAATTTTGAATATTTAAAGCATTTAATCGCATATGGAAAATATCTCATTAAATATATTCGAGACAAAGAAGTACAACATTGTTGATCATATTACAAGGGAAAAGGAAAATAAACATCCTATGGATCCCTAGAAACTCGAGATGCTGGAAGACGAGATGCGCAAAGCTTCTTGATCTCTCTCTCATACGCCGCTTCCATATCCGCTTTCTCCTTCGCGAGTCGATCATACTTCCTCTTCCAGAATTTGGAAGACTGAGGAAGTAGAGAAGTCCATGTATCATTCGGATCATCGATCACCTGATGCTCGAGGAACTCGATCAGAGCGTCCTTCTCCTTGATTTGTTGAAGCAACTCTTCTCTTTCACGGATCCAGGCACGTGAAAGGTCTTCATCTCTCAACTCCTCTACGCCTTGGTTAGGGAGGGTTGAAGGCCCAGCCACAACCAACGGCGTAGGTCTCGGATAATCATATGGCATAAGATACTCAGAAGCTCTCTGTCTGACCCAAGAAGTATAAGGCTCCAAAGCAATGCAGTTCTTCGGACCCAACTCATTTCTACCCTTCTTGTGAATCTTGCGCCAAGCGCGGACTATTCTGGCTTTCAGGCCTTGGGGATCTTTACCCTCCTGAAAGAATACACCTTCTAACAGAATGTTATGAGGTTTATCCTTTAGGGGGAACCCAAGCTGACGACGTGCTAAGATAGGATTGTAGCTGATCCCACCACATGTACCAAGAAGAGGCACATTAGGGAATTCACCACAATAATCAATGATCTGAACAGTATCATACACGCGATCATACCAAGAGATATCATCATTAGTGAGAGACATAAGTCTCGTAGACCACCGTAGACATCCCTTGTTCTCCTTGAAAGCAACCGTCTGCGGTAAGTGAGAAATAAACCACTTATACAACAGAGGCAAACAACACACAATAGCTCCTCCACCCTTTGCATTCCTCAGATGCAAAGAGAAATAGGCATCACCCAACAGAGTCGGAACGGGATTAAGAACTGAAAAGATCCTAATGGCGTTCACATCCACAAATTTGTCGATGTTGGGGAACAATACCAAACCATAGATGAGCAACACGAATAGAGCCTCAAAGGCATCCTCACTCATGGTCTTCCCATAAACGGTAGCTTGAGCGACGAGGAAATCAGAAGGAAGACCCTGAATTCCACCTTTGGTGGTCATATGCGCCTCAATAAGGGATTCATCTATGTGCAACAAGTCTGCGATCTCCTGAGAAGTCGGAATACTCTCCAAGCCACTGAACGGCACCTGATCCAGAATCGGAATACCCACAAGATGAGCATACTCTTCGAGCGTAGGCAACAGCTGAAAGTCCGGAAAAGAGAAGCAGTGATACAGAGGATCATAGAACTGCGCCAAAGTACTCATCAACCCTTCGTCAACCTGAGTAGTCAACAGAGGCAGAAGCTTCCCATAACGAGCTTTGAAACCCAAGGGATCTAATACATAAGATGTCAGATTCCTTAACTCTTTCAGATCGGGCTGTCTAAAGCTGTACTTCTTTGTATGCCTTTTTGGTCTTTCCATGTCTGAAAATTTTGCAAATAAACCCTTTTGAGTTCCTTGAAAATTTTCTGATTTTTCTGATGACATGAATGCAGATGAATGCATGAATGCATGAATGCAACAATCACACTCAAGGATCAAGTAAAGCACACCAAACAAAGGTCATGGGAAAGCTCATAGCATCCTTAATATCGATCATCCATTTTGGTGGATTATGGTTTTCACCTTATCGACACCCAAGTTCCATTGATATTAACGATACATGAACCGACTCAATCATCCTTAATATCAATCATCCATTTTGGTGGATTATGGTTTACACCTTATCAACACCCAAGTTCCATTGATATTAACGATATCTGAACGACTCAACCATGAATCACAGGTTTGTTGAGAGTCACGAGCATGGAGTCTCGGTTAAGAACCACCCAAAGGGAGTGTACTAGGGTTTAAACCTGCCAGACATGTTCTACCAGAGGTTCCCATAGTCATCATCTCATCTTTCGGATATTATCGGAGGAACGAATACTCGTATTCCAAAAATATTCTCAAGAGAGACTCTTATGAGTATAGTATCGCGTAACAATCGCATCAGATCTTACATCTGAACGACCTCCGCACTACGTCCTAAAAATAGGCCATGATGGGCTTGGTAAACTAAGGTCCTTGGCTTCTAAGGCACATGATTGAAAGAATAATGCCTAACCACAAATAACTTGTGTGACATTATTAGTCCAACATGACCTCCACCAAGTGAATGGGCTCGCAAGTCAACTTGCTAAGGAATACTCCACACAAGTCGACAAGACTATGCCATTCTCCTATCCTAGAGTGCACTCGAGTTCGGGTATAGAACTCATCTCACAGAGATCACCAAGCAAACAAGCAATTGTATATCAAGCAATTCAAACATTACAATCAATACAGTAATCCCAAATTATACAAAAATATGTCATATAACAAATAAACAAATATCATACAACAAGGGTGAAAAGTAGGCAAAACCACCAAGGAAGGTCTAATGTTATGTCCCCAGCAGAGTCGCCACTTTTCTGTAGCGGTGTATTCGTCACTTTATGATTTATTGATTAAATCAAAAGCAAAGTATACAAAGATAGAGTCGTCACCGCACTTTTATTTATCCAAAGGAATGGCTAAAAAGCGAACAAAAGCCTAAGAAGTTTTACACATAGAAAACTAATGAAAAGGTCAGAGATCTGGGTAAGGGGTTAATTACGCAATGGGAAGGTGTTAGGCACCCAAAACGTCCTAGGTACTCCTAGGGAACCTCTTTTCACACTTGTTGTACAAAATGTTTATTTGTTTATGAAATATTTTATTGTGCAAACATGGATTGAAGGGATGAGAGAAGAATATACAATTTTTATTGTTTTTGTGTTTGAACGGATGAACCCGTTGCCTACGTACCTTTCCATTGAAGGTAAGGATCAAAACGCCGTAGTTCGGCTAAAAGATTTCCAAAAAGTAAGTGGATTGATTTTAAAACAAAAGCCCTAAGGTCTTTCATTATCCACGGGAGAAAACTCAACCTATGCAAACAACACGTCCACCATGTGAGAATAGCTTCGACATACTAGAGGGGTTAACCCTGTTTTCAGTATGGAAGTCTTACAGTTCGATCACTAAGGACAAAAGGCGAGATTAACATCAACCATTAAGATAATTGAAACCTATGGCTAATGTGTGAAAATTTGATTAAGAAGTGGGCAAAGCCACAAAAGCAATTGAGTGAGTGAAATTTACCAGTTTGGAATATTCACAAAAGATGGTCAAAGTATGATTAGAATTCAATTCAGAAGAAGTATTGTGAAATTGGAGTTTGAAAATCAAAGGCCTAAAGCCTAGGTTTCTAATTTGAAAAAGAAGTGAAAATGTTTGCACAAGAGTTTTCAGGTTTTGGATTAACATGCACATGGAGGTTTAAAGAAACAAAAGGTGGGAGTGTGAGGAAGTAAAACTTCTTAGATGTTCACCTCTTGAAATCATATGTAGATGATCCAAGTGATTCCTTTGGAATAGGCAATAATGCAAATAACAGATAAACAGAGTATCAGGCAAAGCTAACAAAGGTGGATACCGGATGCCAATCACTGGACTTATACCAATCTCCTAAAAGCAAAGAAATAGTGATGCCAGAGGCCAATCAATGGACTTATACTAGTCTCACAGAGAAACAAAAGATGGATACCAGATGCCAATCAATGGACTTATACTAGTCTCACAAAGAATGATCATAGGAAATAAATGCCAATAACTGGACTTACAATTGACTCCTCACAAAAACAGACAAAATGCAATAAGCAAATAGGAAACAAGTTGCCAATGAATGGTCTTATACTTGACTCCTACCAAATCACAGGAAACAACTGCCAATAGCTGGACTTACAATTGACTCCTCAATGGTCATAGGAAACAACTGCCAATAGCTGGACTTACAATTGACTCCTCAAAGGACAAAACAAGAATGTCACAAAGCAATGAACAATGATTATTAAATGAGTTACAAGTAATGATGATAAATGCACAAAGGCACACATAAGCAGATATGCACAGATGAAAACACACAAGTCAATTAGCACACACTATATACAATCAATCAGGCTCAAGCAAGGTTAGGCTTTACAGCCAACTGGAATGGGGTATTTTGTGCTCTTAACCCTAACATTGAGAGTTAGGGTGAAGCAGATGAAATGGAGATGAGGGGTGTGCCTCATAGCTCTTATCCCTGGTCAGGGAGATCTTTGATCAATGGAAAGTGTGGGAGTTCAGAAAGTTGGAACTCTTCTCCACAAATGATTTGACTCTATAAGATCTTGGATTATTATCCACAATGCATCAACACATGATGTGAGCAAAGTGGATGACACACTGAGTAGCAGGAGATGGATTACACATCTCTTTTATCTGCCAATTGCCTCATAAGAGGACTTTTCCTGCTTGGCACAAAGTTAAACACACAAAGACATGGCCTCTTAAGGAGAGCTTCAGACAGGTGCCTGCCCACATAACAGGACAGGTCTTCCAGACTACATGAAGATTAGGGATTATACCTAAGTGGTTAAGCAACCAAACAAATCAAAGTTCAAAATGAACTTAAAGCAACTTATGTACCTGTGGAAACATCAAACAAATCAGTACAAAGTTCAGACAATCAAACAACAGTCAATAAGCAATCAACAATCCCAATGTACAAAATGTGTAAGTCAAAGGTCAAACTCAAATGAGTCAACATCAACCTACAAAACACACAAAGATTAGTAATCAAAGGCAAACATCAATGCTCAAGTGATGGAGCATCAACAACTATGGAACTTGGATGTTCAACCTGAAATCAAAGCTCAAATGTGAGAGGCAAACCACTAGGTCAAAGCCTAGGGTCAAAGATGGGGAAAAACTTCAAAATAGAAGCTGAAATTTAACATGAATCAACTTCAAACACATCTTGAAACAATCCAAAAGGTCTCACATCAATATCATATACCAAAAGCATTTCATGATCAATTGAAGTTCAAGGCAATTTTAAAGCTCAAATGTGATCAACCAGAATGAAAAATCTCAATTAAATCAGAAATGATTCACAAAAATTTGGAAAAGTTCATGCACATTCAAGACATCTCATATGATCAGCATGCAAAAAATCAGGACAATTGGAGATCATTTGATAGGGTAAACACATAGTACAAGTTGAACATTCAAAGATGTGACACAAATTGTCACACCAACTTAACATGATCATAAAACAGAAATGATAAATGGTAAAAATACCAAATCAACACCAAAATGTTAAGCAATGTGTCTAGTTTCATCATGCAAATTTTCAAAGTCATTGGATCAAAGACCAGCATTTCACAAAGGCATAAGCATGGCAAGATCAAGTAAGCATGTATGTTCAAACATTCTAGGGCGAAAAATTATCCAACCAAGCACAACTTGAGAAATCATGGTGATAAAAAATTAGAGAGATCAAGGATCATAATGCAAAAAACCTGGTATTTTTTGGAGCAATATTCAATTTGTTTTGATTTTTTAAAGTTTAAAAATGAAATGAAATAAAATGTGACAAGATAATATGAATTAACATGCAATATTAATTTAAATATTTGAATAATGGCGCCAGGCTTGAAACGCCGTGTTCCATTAAACGCTGGCCCAGTCAACACGGTCAAAGCCACGGACAGCCAATACGAAGCGTGCATGGAACTTGCATGGACCAATCACGTGCAAACCCTAAGAAACACAATAGGCAACGCTTTATCGTGGCAATAGGAATCAGAAAACCGTGGCCAAAGACCTGCATTTCATCTTCTTCATCGTGCAACAGAGGAACAGTGTATTGTTCATACACTCAAGAACAAATTCTCCATATTTTAAAAATAAGCACATCAACACACAGCATATTCATCATAGGTCACGAATCCATGCATGGCTAAGCATAAAACATCATAATCAATTGGAATCGAGCAAATCAAATTTTAACCATGGAACTTTAATCTAACATATCTAACTCAATTTTGCACGAAAATTTGTGATTCAAAGCTCAGCATAACCAGCAAGTCAAGATCTATAATAATATCACAATAATTTTGAGAAAAGAGAGATTCGATTCAATGACCTCTTGAAGAGCAGATTTGGAATTCGTGTGATTCAGGCCTTGTGATGCTCCAAACTTCCTCTATGCAGCTTGTAGAGTTGATTGGATGAAAGCTTGAAGTTCAATTGTGCACGAATCAACCAGAATTTGGATTCACCATTGTTGCTTCCAAGCTTCAAGTATGAACAAACAGGCGCGGATTCTCTTGGTTCTTCCTTCAAACTTGCTCAAAGATGCTTCCAGATGATGAATCAAGTAATGGATTGTGATTTGTTTGAAGAAATTTGAAGAAAATTTGAGAGAAAAAATTTCAAGAATTTGGATCTAGATCTGAAAAAGTGATTGTTAATGCTGAAAACAGTTAGGGTTTTCCTTATATATGTGATGCTAATCCTGTTTAAATCATGTTTAGGCCAATGCTAATTGAGATTAGTGAGTTTGGAGGTGTTTGTGCAAATTTGGTTTTCACCTCCATGCATGAAATGCATGTGTGAACAGTGCACGAAATTAATTGAATTTCACTTAAAATGCATTTTTAAAATCATTGGTAATGGCCAAAAGTTCAAATAATTCACCAAATTTAAATATTGAAATTTCCCTCCAAAAATCCAAAAATTTGCAAGTGATCATGTGATGATAATTGATGTAATGTGATGCAAGATTTTGAAATTAGAGGTCATGATGAGAATGTAGCAAAAAGAGCCATCCAATTTGGAGCTTTGGTTGAGAAGTTAAGCCCATTTGAATCTTCAAGTACACTTTGCCATGTTTTGATCATATCTCCTTAACCACACATGAGAAATTGATGATCTTGGACTTTGTGGAAATGGGAGAGAAAGATCTACAACTTTCATGTTCAACAAAATTTCATTTGAAGCCTTCTTGATGAAGTAATTTGAAGTTGAAGTTAGGCTAAAACCTTTCCATTTTTGGCAAATTCAAATTATAGGTCACTTTCTATTTTTGGAAAGTTTTGACCTGACTTTAAATTCTTCATTGTTGATGTTTGAAATGTCAAATGAGACTTGTTTGAACATGAATGAAGTATTTCTAATCACTTCCCACCTCCAAATCCACTGTTGACTTGGCAGTTGACTTTCTAGGGTTTCAGATGACTGAAGAATGCCTTGATGAGATTCAAGCCTCTACCACTTGGGATTTTGATTCAAAATGGCATCATAGCTCATATGAACTCTTGATAATGATTATGCGGTCCAAATTCTCAAGAATGGCCACCATCTATTGCCCAATGACTGCCTTTCAATTGCTTTGACCTGTGATTGCTTTATCTACAAGACAAAGGTTAGATGACATATTTTTGTACTTTTGGTTAGTGATAAAAGGAAAGCAAATGATATACAAATGCGAAACATGCTTGGTGATCAAGAACCACTCTCAAAAAGATAGCCAACCCATAGGGAAGGAAGCAAAGTGCACCATGATCCTTGAGGCAATGAAATGATATGATATGATGCCATGAGGGATCTTAGGGACAAAATTGGGGTCTTACACCACCCTATAATAAGCATGAAATACTTATAGTCCAATCACTAAGGATAAGGTGAGGTTTACATCAACCACTATGATAACTCAAACCTATGGCTAAGGTTTATGCAAAAAAAGTTTTAACAAAGGTGGTCATTGGAACCACAAAAACAACTTGAAGTGAGTTGTATTTACAAGTTAGAAGTATTCACAAAATGAGGTCAAAGTTGACTTAAGATTCATTCAAAATAAGTATTAATGAAAAGATTTTGAAAATCAAAGGCATAAGGCCTAGGTTTCTAGTTTGAAAATAATGTCAAAGTTTGCACATAAATGAGTTTGGCTTGGATTAGAGTGGAGAGAAGAAGAGAAGGCCTAGGTTTCTAGTTTGAAAATAATGTCAAAGCAACAATATATTTATATACAATAATGAGCTCAAATGAGCAAAAGGAGAATGGCGTAAACATAAAATATGAGCTCAAGTGAGCAAAGTGAAAAGGCAATATGAATAAATGAGCAAAAAAGTAAATTGCATTAAAGTAAATTGCAAGAAATTAAATGCTTGAATTAAAGTTAGTAGTTAATGGTTAATGTTAGTGTGTCATAAGACAATTTAGCGCTATGTTAAGCAATCGTAAGTGGACTAATGTAGTAGTCACACCTATCTGAGGTCGGTCAATAAAACTATAGGCAAATAAACACAAGTTAGAGATCATGAATAGTAAGCCAAGCTCCTACAACTTGCCATGCCAAAACAAAAGAAAAAGACCTTGTATGGATTTTAGGTTCTTTGCTTGACCAAGAAGCAACCTATCTTGGACACAAAGCAACTCACTTGATCTTTGATCAAGTTGAGTTTGATTTGGATCAAAGAAGGTTAAGTCTCTCATATGTCAAGACTAACCACAAATCGTTAACTCATTGGCCAAAATAAAAAGAAGAAGATGAAGATGAAATGAAAATGGATGAAAGGAGAATTCAAAATGACATAATCAAAACACAATGATCCAATATGAACCAAGACATCATCAACCAATGTAAAACAGAAGAGAAATGAAGATTAGAAGTCAACAAAGTCAAACATATTTTTTGGTATTTTTGAAATTAAAATAAATGCAAAAATAAAATGGTTAAAATATGGTCAAATCTCAAATTTAATTCAAATCAACTTCAACAAGTCCAATTGAATCATCATAGGTCTAACATGGTCAAACAAGGTTTGACAAATTTTCTCAACATTTTTTGAAAACAGAAACTATTTTAAATCAATTAAAAACAAATGAAAAATAACACAAATGAATTAAAATCTCAAATAAATCTCAAATCAATTAAGAAATTGATGAGAATATTTTTCATAGACTTATCATCATCCGTATGTGTTAAGAAAATATTTTTGGAATTTTTGGATATCAAAAAGTAATTAAAATGAATTAAAAATTATTAAAAACAAAATAATTCACAAAAAATATTAAATGGAATCACAAAAATAATTAAAAATCAGATTATGAAACTAGATTTTTCAAGAAAATTTTTAGTGTTGGTCTCATATTTTTGTGATTCCAAATAAAATAGTTATGAATTTTTGAAAATAAATGGAATAAAAGAAAAATAAAACAGAAATTAGAAAATAAGAAAAATCAGGGAGCGCTAGATGTAAATCATTAATTGACATGGACACATCTAATAGTCCAGAAGCGCGCTTCCATGGTAGGCATCAGTCAAACGTGAAACACATTGAATTAAAAAAGGTCAATAGAAACAAAGGCCAGGATTAGATCATTTAATCACCATCCAATGGCCTAGGCGCATCCACATGGGAACGGTGGTGGAAACCACCGTCTTCTCCGGTGGACTAACTAATTCCGACCACCAGTTGCAGGTTTTTGATCCTCAACTAAAATGCACGAGCCTTATACCAAAATGAAGCTGGGGTGATGTACATCACCCCTGTAACATTGGATTTCTCTTAAGATCTATATGGAATGAGAAATCTGAGCTTGAATTTCCAAGTATGCAAACTGAAATGCTTCAATTCATAAAATCAAAGCCACCATTGGCTTGCCTCTCACACGAGGACTTCAGAAAACCATTTGAACACAAGCAATTCACATCATATGAGGAGATTTAGATCAAAACAGTTTGAGCATCTACCTTTGAAGAGCAGCTTTATGCAGCACGATCCACTCAATCTCTTGCTTCCAAATTGATCTTGAGATGTGATATGAGTGCAAGGTTAAGGAATAAGTCTTGAAGATCAACTGATTTTGTTGAAATTCAAGCTTGAAATGAGAAAAGAAAAATCAGAATTCCTCTAGTAATGGTTGGGTTTTCACTTGTGCAGAGTTTCAGGTAGCCTTCAGGTTGAATTTAGAATGAGCATGGCAGGGTATTTATAGCTGAGCTGCAAGCAAGCAAGTGTAGAATCTGTGTGCATGAAGCTTTGGGTCCTCTATGCATGGGCCTGTACAGGCGCATGTGAGGCCCAAACTTGATTGGAAATGAATGTTGAGCTCATTCCAAGTTGAATTGGACGTGCAATTTGCCTTGTGTTTGCTTGTGCATGAAGATTCAATGTGAATTCCATATTTGGTCACAAATGTTCCCCTCTTCGAAAGTCCCATATAGAAAATCCAAATATAGGCATGTGAGTAATGGTTGGAAAGGTCTTGACATAAGGAACAAAAGCTATGTTGGACAAAAATCCATTTGGAGTTTGTAAAATTGTGAAAATTGATCATGAAGTTTGAGGTACAAAACATGCCTTTAGAAAATTTGGCAAAAATGGCCAACTTCAAACCCTTCTTTTTCAATGATGCAAGCCTCAAATGGAAAAACCTCCAACATAAAAGTTGTATATCTTTTCAAGATAATCAATTTAGACTTAAATTTGGCATCATTTTGATCTATGATGAGAAAGTTATGTGCACTTGAAGTTGGACTTTTTCAACATTCAATGGCTTTGGTCCAAAGTGACCTATAATGTTTTGTATTATCACATGTGTTTCTTTTAGGATTATGAAATTTTGTCCAACATAACATTTAAATTAGACATCTTAATATTTCCAATGCAATTGGTATCACCTCAAAGTCATAAAAAATGAAGAAGTTAGGTCCTTGGGAAGTTGACCCAAAATTAGGGTTTCAGTCAAAATGACCTATAATGTTTTGACATGAATGATGACCTTCCAAGTTTCAAATGAATTTTTGATGAACATGAAAGTTGTTCATATGGTTATTAAGAAGAATGTTTCTCTTAGGGTCTTCTTCATTTGACAAACACATCAAAGTTTAGGTCTCAGTGGATCTCAGATTGGTCAAATGACTTGACTGGTCAACTTCTCCAGTCCAAACTTCAAATCTTGATGAATGAATGATTGAGGATACTAAAATAGGCTTATATATGAATGAAATAAAGAATGAAAGAACTTCCCTTGATTTAATTTTATCATAGGTTGAGGTTGCTTCATGAGCAAGGCACAGTCAATGCACAGTTGAATTAGGGTTTCCTTGGGAAACAATCCTCAAGCCCTTTGGTTTATCTTGATCAAACTAGAAAATTGAGATACTTGGGATACATATATTATGATTTAGATAATTTTGAACCATTGTCATGCTTGCTTTCATCTTCATTTGGCCACTCCATTGAGCATAGGAGCCTCCTAGGAGCAAGGGCACATCTGATTGCTTGAGCTTCAAAACAAAACAAGTTAGTGACATATTTTTGTGCTTTTGGTTAGTAAATAAAATAAGAAAAGCAATAATATAAAATTCAAGCATGCTTTGTGGTCTCAAACCAACTCACACAAGTCTCAAACCAATTCAAGCAATAATATACAATTCAAGCATGCTTTGTGATCTAGTATGCCATGAGGGATCTTATGGTCAAAATTAGGGTCTTACATTATGCTCCTTTTATCATGATGAGCCATGTGCATTATTTGTCATTTACTTTACTTACTTATGACTTTGTTTTCATCATGTCATGGATTATGACTTATGACTTATGATTCACTTTGGCATTTTTGGGGTGTACAGGTCTTGATGCAGGTTCATGTCGTGGCATAAATATGTTGACTCCCTTGTTAAATGTTCAGGTGTTCTCATTCATAGACTGCACCCATATTCTTCATCACCAACATTTTTAACATTTCTAATTTAAGGGCATATTTGACTATCTTAGACACCTAACCATCTGTCACATTTAAAGGGCACAAAACCAAAAAAGGCCCCTGTGACAACTGGTACACTTTCAAATGGCTTAAAAAATGAGGTAGTTTGCAGTGTCATAAGGTTCGGGTTCAGTACTGAAAGAGTTAAGGATAGATTCCTGCTTTTCTTAGTTGCATTACCAAATAGGAATAAATCTAACATCAGGCTCTAGGCATACTAGAACTAGAGGTTTTGTCAAATGCATAAATGAATAAAAAAGTAAGGAGCTTCACTAACAGCATGCTATAGTGATTGATAATTTGAGGTTCCAGAAGATAATGCAACTAGCTTTGGAAGTTCTTTCCTTAGTATTGACATGTGGACTCTTTTTGCAGACTAACAAGTGACTAACACAATTGTCTCAGCGTAAGTTGTCAGCACTAAACTTCCATACTCCATAAGCCTTGATTTAGTTCTTCGAAGCATAACGGCAGCCAATACACTTCTCAGGATTTGAAGTCGCTCCTTAACTTTTGGAGAATCATTAAGCTCGACAAGTTTTTTAGCCTTTGGGTTTCATCAACGATTGCATACTGCCATGGTATTTGAGAAAGAAAATCCTTGTCCATCAGTGCAATGTCATACGATGTTAACAGTGTGTCAAAAGGCAAATAGGCATCATGTGTTGACTTGTAGCATGACATTGATAATTTGTAAATTGATGACACATTGTAACATGGTTTTCTTGGTTATATTTTTTAATACCATGGTTTGTCTTGGATTGTAGTGGTAACGGTACATGATTTAATGCTTGGCGTTTTTGCAGGTTCAACATTTTATAACAGACTTATTCAAAGCTTAAAAAAATAAGATGAGCACAAATGATCGGGGACTTTGGTAATGAAAAAAATGGGCAATTGGGACTTTGGGTTTTAGGAAATGGTTGAAATCGGCTTGTTGACCTTGGCTAACCTTTGTAGAAATTTTCCAATTCTCTATAATTTTAGTGTGTATTGATGATCTGTAATTAATGGAATTTAGTTTATATGAATGGATGGATTTGAATTTTATTAAAATGATTGGTGTACTAAAATGAGCATGACTTGAATACTCAAACCACGGTATGGAAGGAATAGTATTGAAAATGGAATTGAATGGACCATTCTAAATCTCTTGAAATCATCTCCTAAATGGAGTGGATATGATAAAATAAGACTTTTGATTAACCGCATTAGCATAGACTAATGGACAATAATTATTACCTTACCAACAAATGTGTTGTGGATGATACAAGATTTTGATGAAACCTTAGGTCTTAGCAAGGACCAAATGAGATTGCATGAACTAATAGACACAAAATGAGAAAACCAAGGATAAACCATGTTCTTGAAGTGACTTAAACAAAATGAACATAAACAAGACAATAACAGGTCATGGGTTATGAATGAGGGAATAATCAGATAAAACGTCATAGATGAAGGAAAACAAATGAAATTTTATGGAACCAAAGACTTGGACTAGAACCAACGGATGAACAAGTAAATGTTGAGTGAACTTTTGGTCAAGCAAATGAAGCCAAGCACCATGAAGGATGAAGAGCTGGAGGAAATTAAGGTCAGAAGGCCACACAATGAATGATATACCTAATTAGGGTTTTTGGAGCCTTAATCAAGTAAGGACCCCCTTAGGTTAGGGTTTTAGGTTAGGGTTTTGCTACACAAGCTAGGGTAATAACAAAAGAAACCTCCTGATAAGACCCCTAAGTTTTGAGTCTATACATCATTCCCTATGGTTATAAACACCCGGACAAAATGGGGTATGACAATCATTATTGAATTCTCCTTTTGGAGAATTATTGGAATTTCTCTTGATTTGAGAAATTATTACGACTGGTCGTTATGCCAAATAGTATGAGTGATATTTATACCATATTCAAATGGTATTTGTATAATTAGATGGTGTATTTCTAGAGTGATTATCTATCATGCAATTAGTAATCGTACAATATATAACTGAGATGTTTTATCCTGGAGACGACATGATAGTTCGACTGCTTTGCATAATTTTAGGCAGTGTCGCGAAACGTCTTAAAGAGAGTGAACTGTTCCGTGACTCATCCCAGTAACTTCTTCTGTGGATTTTTCAAATTCCAAAAACATTAAGTTCGCATTACAATTTTTCAGCAGTACAATACAATTACCCAATTGTGTTTATTGGAATTTGCTGTATGTTGTGAGTTTGTTGTTTCAAGTTTGATTTTGGAAAGACTTATTGTACACCTTCTTTCCGGTTTTATTGCTCTCTGGTGATGATGCTTATTTCGTAAAATTAGTTGGGTGCGATTGAATGCAATAGTGATCTCGCCCCTTCTGTTTTGCAGTATGTCGATGTGGCATAGGGACCAGATAATTCCTTTTAAACGACCTTAAATCCTATGTTTATACTTGGACTAGAATGTAGGACTGATGTTTTTATTTATTTTTCTCCATCAACTCTGTTATGCTTGTTGTTGATAAGGAGAAAATCAAGTTGCTTCCAGGTGGTTTGGTGGAGGAGTTTGCTCTAGTTTTTATGTTGTTAAGAGTGTTTCCTGGTCTTGGAATATGATGTCTAGATAGGTTTCATTGGCTAGTTAGAATTAAGATTTTCCTTGTATTTAAAGTTGGGGTGTTTATCTTTAGAATTTGGTGGGGTCTCTTTGTTTCAATATCTTATTTATTGTCATCCCACAGTGACAACAAAGAGTAGCCAAGGGATTACTATCTTGATTTAATACAAAAAATCCAAGCATACAAATGAGAGAGAAATTTCCAACAAACTACATATACCTCTATGGCTTCCGACAGACACTCTTCAGCCTCAACTCTCTTTGAGAGACTATAACAAAGTTTTAGAAGAAAATACATCATTTGGGAACTTTAAATAAGAATCTAAAATAATAATTCTCTAGAAGTAATATGAATTGACACAAAATACCATTTTTTTAACTCTTGATTCTTTATTTCTGATGGCTTCCCATAAAAAACATATCTAAATATCACCATTGAAAAAATTAAACTCCATAATATAGAATATAGTACTAACAGTGACAAAATTGAGAGAAGATCATAGAATGGGATGATGAAAAATTGAATACCTTCATACCCATTATTGTGTGTGTGGATGTGAAAATTTGCACTGAAAATTTTGGTTTAAGAAAATAACATTAAACATTAACAAAAAAGAAAAGTGATTAATAAAGAACATCAGGGTTCCATAACCATAACATAGAAAGAAATAAAATACAACGTGCGTAAACCCTAAATATTCAAAATTTTAAATCAAAATGGGTAAATAAATAATGTGGAAAAACATAAAATAAAAGGTGATCCAAAATTTGAAGTTGAAATAACATGAAACATATAAAAATGAAAATGTAAAGAAAAAAATGAAGCAAAATAAATGACATGTATATGAAAGGTTAGAAGATGAAAATGAAAATGGGAGTAAGGATTAGAGATATGGGAGAGGTTGCAATGAGACATGAAATGTGGAAATGCCAACATGAACTTTTTTTCAATTTGCATATGTAGCAGGGTTTTCGTTACCTTTAGGTTTATTGACTAAACCAAAAGTCAACATACAATTCGAGTCGTCACCGCACTTTTATTTGTCCAAAGGAAAGGCTAAAAAGCGAATAAAAGTCAAGTAAGAAGTTTTTTAAATCAGAAACTAATAAAAATGTCAGAGATCTAGGTAAGGGGGTTGGTTACGAAATGGGAAGGTTTTACGCACCCAAAACATCCGTAGTACACTATGATAACTCAAACCTATGACTAATGTTTTTGAAAGGTTTTAACAAGTGGCCATTGGAACCACAAAACAACTTGAAATGAGTTATATTTACAAGTTAGGTTTATTTACAAAAATGAGGTCAAAGTTGAATTAAAGTTTATTCACAATGAGTATTTATGAAAAGAGTTTGAAAAATCAAAGGCTTAAGCCCTGGGTTTCTAATTTGAAACAAAGTCAATTTTTTGAAAATGATTTTTGGCTTGGTTAGAGTGGGGAGAAGAAGAGAAGGGTTAGTCCTAAAGCATACAAAAAATAACCGAGGAAAGATAAACCCTTGGAGTTCCTTTTCTTGGAATCATAGAGATGATTCAAGATGCTCATTTTCTTTGGACTTAGCAAACAAACAAGCAATCAAACAATTTGAATTCAAGCTCCTAGGATCTCCACTTGGCTTGGCTCTTAACTTGGCTACTCATGACAATAGTCCTCTTTTCACAATCTCAAGATGGGATCCCTATCACACAAGTGCAAACATCAAAAAGTTCACAACACAATAAGAGGAATGGACAAAGGATAAGTTTGGAGGAGAAGTCTTTTGAGGTCAACTTTGAATTTTAGCATTCTAAAGGCATGAGGCCTAGTTGCTCTTCAATAAGTTTTGCATTCTAAAGGCATGAGGCCTAGTTGCTCTTGAACTCCTTTAAGCATAGGTAAGTCCTAATTTTAGGTCCTTTCTCTTTTTTTGCATTTGGTTCACACAAAACAAACACAAGGCAAACACAAGATAACAATGCATATATACAGTAATGGGCTCAAATGAGCAAAAGAAAAATGACATAAACATAAAATATGTGCTCAAGTGAGCAAAGAGAAAATTAATATGAATAATGAGCAAGAAATAAATGACATTAAAATTAAATGGCAAGGAATTAAAAGCTCAAATTAAAGTTAGTAGTGAGTAAGGTTATGTTAGTTTGTCATAAGACAATGTAGCGTTATGTTAAGCAATCGTAAGTGGACTAATGTAGTAGTCACACCTATCTGAGGCCGGTCAATAAAAATATAGGCAAATAACACAAGTTAGAGGTCATGACTAGTAAGCCAAGCTCCATAAACTTGCCATGCCAAAACAAAAAAGGGAAGGGTCTTGTATTGACTTTAGTTTATTTGCTTGACCAAGAAGCAACCTATCTTTGACACAAAACAACTCACTTGATCATGGATCAAGTTGAGTTTGGTTTGGATCAAAGAAGATTAAACTTCTCCTTTGTCAAGACCAACTATAAGACTGTAACTCATTGGCCATTTGATGGAAAGAAAGGGATGAAGATGAAAGGGAGGGAAAAAGAAGATCACAATCAAATCCAATTGATCAAACATGAATCAAATCAACATCAACCAACAACAAACAGAAGAGAAATGGAGATAACAAGTCAAAGAGTCAATGGTATTTTCTTTGGTATTTTTTGAATTAAAATAAAATGCAAATAAAAAATAAACAAATAAGGTCAAACCTCAAATTCCATTCAAAACAACTTCAATAAGTCCAATTAAATTCTCATAGGTTCAACATGGTCAAACAAGCTTTGACTAATTTTCTCACAAATTTTTGAAACCAGAAAGTATTTAAAAATAATTAAAAACAATTAAAAATAGCACAATATGAATTAAAATCTCAAATAATCTCAAATCAAATAATAAATTGATGAGACTATTTTTCATTGACTTATCATGATCCATAAATGCTATGAAAATATTTTTGGATTTTTTAAAAGTCAGAAAGTATTTTAAAATGAATTAAAACTATTAAAAATCAAATAATCCATGAAAAATATCAAATGAAGTCACAAAAATAATTAAAAATCAAAATATGAAACTAGATTTTTCAAGAAATTTTTTGGAGTTGTTCTCATATTTTTATGACTTCAAATGAATTTTTTATGAATTTTTGAAAATAAAAGGAATTAACTGAAAATAAAATGAAAATAGAATAAATGGAAAAAACCAGCGCCACAGGATGTAACTCATTAATTGACGTGGCATTAATGGAAGATCCATATCATAGGGAACACGGTATGCCTGAGTCAAGCGCGCCACAACGTGAATTAAATAAAGTAAACACAATGAATGAACAAGATTAAAACGTGGCAAGGTGATCCAATGATTCAAGTGTGCACGCGTGGTGGTGGTGGAAACCACCATCTTCTCCGGCCAGACAACCAATTCCGGCCACCAGTTGCAGAGAAAAAAGTTTTAATGAAAATGGAAAACAAGGACATGGAAATGAATCTCGTGTGATGGAGGTCATCACTGTACCATTGGATCTTCCTCACTCTTCCTATATTGAGAAAAACGTGAAGAAGAAGATCATGGTGTTCAAATTGTAAGCTCATGAAATGATGAATTGAAAGCACGAATGGCTTGCCTCAAGTGTGAGGACTTCAGAAAACCACACAAACACAAGAATGCTACACTAAATTAAGAGTTCTAGATCCAAAAAGTTTGAATGTATACCTCTGAATTGAAGCACTTCTGGCCACAAATCCTCCAAGTTTCTTGCTCCTCTTTGATCTGTGGAGGTAGGGGTAGTGAAAGGCTAAGGAATTAGGCTTTGAAGATCAGCTAATGATGTTGAATTTCAAGCTCGAGAGTAAGAACAAAATTTGAACAATTCCTTTGGTATGGCTATGGTTTCAATGCTGCAGCAATTCAGATCTCCAAAAGGTTGATGAATGAAGCTCTTGAAGTGGTTACGCATAGCTGAAGATATCAGATTACACGCTTCTTTCATGTGCATGGCAAATTGAAAATTGGATGCATGGGCTTGTACAGGAGTGTGGGAGGCCCAATGATGAATGCAAAAGCTTACTAAGATCAAGTGAAGGGTAAATGGTCGTGTGCATTGGACTGAACAAGCTTGCATACTCAAGTTTCATCATAAAATACCAAAATGCACATAAATGAAGATAATTTTGAAACTCACAATTGGTAGGTCCAAATAAGTAATGTGAGTAATGGTTGGAAAGCCCTTGAAATAAGGAACAAAAGTCATGTTGGGAAAAAATTCATTTGACATGTGAAAATTAATGAAAATTGGCTTGGAAAATCCAAGTACAAAACATGTTTAAGTCATTTTGAAAATTTTCCCCAAAAGCAAGCTAAATCAAACCCCTCTGTCTTCATGATACAAGCTTCAAATGAAAAACCCTTCAACATAAGAGTTGTATATATTTTCAAGATGATCAATTTAGACTCAGAGTTTGAATCATTTGGATTTTATATGACAAAGTTATGGGCATTTGAATTTGGGTACTTTTTCAAATTCAATGAATTAGGTCCAAAATGACCTATAATGTTTTGTATTATCACATGTATTTATTTTAGGATTATGAAATTTTGTCCAACATAACATTTGAATTAGATATCTCAAGATATCCAATTCATTTGATCTCACCTAAAACTCACAAAAATTAAGGAAATTATGCCCTTGGTAAGTTGACCCAAAATTAGGGTTTCAGTCAAAATGACCTATAATGTTTTGAAATGAATGATGACCTTCCAAGTTTCAAATGGATTTTTGATGAACATGAAAGTTGTTCATATGGTTCTAAGGAACATGTTTTTTCTTTGGGTCATCTTAATTTGACAAACACATCAAAAGTTATATATCAATGGTTCTCAGCTTAGTCAGATGACTTGACTGGTCAACTTTTCAAGGCCAAACTTCCAATCTTGATGAATAAATGATTGAGGGGCCTCAAATAGGATAAAATATGCATAAAGTGATGAATTAAAGAACTTCCATTGATTAAATTTGATTTAGAGGTTGAGATTGTTTCATGGGTAAGGCACAGTCAAAGCACAATGGAATTTGGGTTTCCTTGGGAAACAATCCTCAAGCCTCTTGGGTTATCTTGATCAAATTGGAAAATTGAGATACTTTGGAGACATATATGATAATTAGGAACTTTTTGGACCATTTTCATTCTTTTTCTCATCTTCATCTAGCCATTTCATTGGGCTTATGAGCCTCCTAGGAGCACTGGAGCACATGATCACTTGAGCTTCAAAACAAAAAGAGTTAGTGACATATTTTTGTGATTTTGGTTAGTAATAAAATAAGAAAAGAAATAATATACAATACAAGCATGCTTTGTGGTCTCAAAACACTCAAACAAGTTCCAACCCTAGGGTTAAGGAGCCAAACATGCCATGATCCTTGAGGTAATGCACTTGTGCAATAACATGATGCCATGAGGGATCTTAGGGTCAAAATTAGGGTCTTACAACATAATGAAATATTGGGAATGAATAATTATGATGAAATTGTAGAATATTGACTTGAAAAAATGTTACTTTTGAAGTTAAATTAGTCTTTTAGTTGAAAAGGCAAGATGAAAACAAATGGAACCAGTTTGTTTCATGAAATAATTGGTCAGCATCAGACAAAAATGAAGGCCCAGTAAAAAAATGGTTGAAGAAGACAAGAAATAACCATAAATCATTGACGTGGAAGTTAAAGAAGAAATAGCTATTTGGGAAAATCTAGGACATTTAACTTTCTTATATTATAGATTATCTTAATATGGCGAAGTTAGTGTCTTTACTTTATATATACAATGATTCTTGTTTAAGATAGTTACACCCTTTATATTGAGGTTAATTATAGTCCATAACTACCATAACTAAGTATCAACTATCCTAACTAATATCTAATACTCACCTTCAAACTCATGGTGGTTTGAATGAAGAAACTTTGAGTTTGTCACGAAAGTCAATGAAGAGATTAGTAGGTAACGGTTTTGTATGTACGTCAACAATTTGTGCGTGAGATAGAACATGTTTGATCTATAGCCTTTGTGCCACAACTCTCTCGCATACAAAATGAATGTATAACTCAATGTGTTTTGTGTAAACATGCAAGACTGGATTATGAGACATCTTCATTGTGCTGAGATTGTCATAGAGAAGCGTAAGCAAAGAGTAATTGATATGCAACTCATTCATGAGAGATTCGATCCATATCAATTCATATGTTGTGTGTGCTAAAGCTATGTACTCAACCTTCATGTTGGATCGTGCTACAAGGGACTGTTTCTTTAAACTCCAACCAATTATATTTGGTCTAAAGTAGTCACATGAGCCAAATGTTGAACGTCTATCATCTGGACAACTAGCCAATCTGAATCACTATAGGCTCTTAGTTAGAATTTCAAAAGGGAATTAGCAGGTGTTGAGATGAGACCATGAGTTATCGTGCTACTCAAGTACCTAAGCATCTATTTTACCACACTCCAATGTGACTCCAATGGTTCAGCCATGTATTGGAAAGCTTTGTTGACACAAAATGCAATATCAAGGCGTGTGAGAGTAACATATTGTAAAGATCCCACTGTGGACCTTTAGAGAAAAAGATATGAGAGTTTATTATGACCATGCTTTCTTAGTTTATACGAATTCAACACATGAATGCTCACACCATTTACTTCATCCATATTGACTTTGGACAACAAATCATTAATGTACATTGTTTGAGTCAGCAACCTAGATCCATTCTCTTGGTAGTGTGCTTCAATACCTAAGAAATGTTAAGGAATTTCCAAGCTTTTTGAGGTAAAATTTCCCATGAAATTTGGTAATCAGACTATGAAGCAAGGTAGAAGATGACCTTGTGAGTAGTATGTCATCAACCTACACAAGAGCATACAATGTAACATTTTGATGATTGTAGATAAAAAGAGAATGGTCACATTTTCTTAAAGTGAAACTAAAATGGATCAGAGTCTGATGTAGCTTTTCTACCAGGCTCTTGGAGTCTATTTCAAGCTATATATGCCTTTCTTTAATCAGCATCCCAGGGGAGGATCTGAGTTAGTGAAGCCTGGTGGTTGTTGCAAGTACACCTCTTCATGCAGGTCACCATTTAGAAATGCATTGTTAATATCAACTTGTTGAAATTCCCATTTGTATGTGAGAGCTAGGGTCAGGATAATTGAAATTGTTGTTGGCTTAACCACATGTAAAAAGTCTCATGAAAGTCAAGCCCATATTGTTGATGGAATCCGTTTTACACCAACTTTGCCTTATACTTCTTGATGTTACCATCTAAGTTTCTTTTACTTTAAAAACACACTTGCAATCTATGGTCTTTCTGTAAGGTGGTAATGATGTAAGGACCTAAGTACCATTATTGATAAGTGATTCATACTCAACGTTCATGGATTTGTACCACTCAAGTTGAGAATGAGATTGTTTTACAGATGTAGGTTCTTAGTGAACTAGAAAAGCTTTTGGTTTGAACTTCCCTGTCTTGGCCCTTGTGAGAATATAATGATTTGACCAAAAGAGGGTCCTGATTAGACTGGGTAAGGAATGCTGGTGAGAGTTGTAACACCTCGATTTTTATTAATTTAAATTTAAATTGCTCTAGTTGATTTAATTATTACGGAGGGGTAGAGTTTATTTAAAAATTTAATTAATTTAATTATTTTAAATAATAATGGAAATAATATAAAATGTAACATAATAAGAAAGTAGAAACGTAAAAATTTAAAGGTAGAAATAGCGAGAGAAAATTGGATTAAGGAGAATTATTAAAATAAGGATTGAGGTTTTGTTAAATAGATGAGTTGAGGCCTCTTGATAATGCAAGAGTATGAGTATGTGACTTTTGTTGATTTATATTGACCTTGTATATTGATGCGATTGGGACCTAAATAGGAGAATCAAGTGAGTTTAGAATGAATCAGTTCGGAAAAAATTAGAAAATTCAAAAAAGTCAAAAAAATCAAAAAATTGCAAAACTCGAAAAAGTCGAAAAATTGGATATAAGGGGTGTAACACCCGAGGCCGAAGAGGGCGGAGAATGAATGTAAAACTCGAGATCGAAGAGGGTGGATAGTGGTCGCCAAATTCACATCGGAGTGAGAGGGATCTTGAGGTTATGCAGGGAATGGACAGAATAGTTAAAAGAAGGCTTATAAGAATTGATTGATACTGCCTATACCAACAAGATGCATCTTTTTTTCGATAGCCTAATATATAAGAATTCCATAACTAAGCGTACTTGACTTGGAGTAGTATTTTGATGGGTGACCTTCTAGAAAATTTTTTGGAAAGCATATGAGTGAGAATAAAACATGCTGAAAAGACCTGTGCTGGTTTATGGGGTCAGTCGGTAATCCTGAAAGCAGTCTGGGGCGTTACAAATAGTATCAGAGCCAGGCCTTTCACAGTACGATGTGGTTGAAGGACGAACCAAGCGAAAGATGGTGTGCATGCAACACCCGAGACCGAAGAGGGCAGAGAGTGAATGTAACAATCGAGGCCGAAGAGGGCGGATAGTGGTCGCCAAATTCACATCGAAATGAGAGGGATCCTGAGGCTATGTAGGGATGGGACTGCATGGTTAAAGAAAGACTTACAAGGATTGATTGGTACTACCTATACCCACAAGATTCGTCTTCTTTTAAGTAGCCTAATAAATAAGAACTCTAAAATTCTAGTTATCAGACTTTGAATGTCACACTGGTTGTTATGACATCCAATTCTGCACAGACAGGAATTATGCAGAACTTAACAGTAAGTGCAGTAAATCACACAAGTAATTGTTTACCCAGTTCAGTCCAACATGACCTACATCTGGGGGCTACCAAGCCAGGGAGGAAATCCACTATTAGTAGTATCAATTCAAAGCTAAACTCACCCGTTTACAACTTATCACTTAATCACTACCCAATGCAATTTCAATCTTAACCTAAGATCAGAGTTCCTACTCACTCCCCCTCAATCACCTCAGTGATTACTATCTTTAAACAATATTAAAGACAAGTTGAAGTCACACTTCAAACAACTCTTGATTGTGCTTCACAGCTTTAATCAAGATACACAGCACTCACGCTTAAAAGCTTTGAGTGACACAACACTTACAACTCAATGAACACCCTATGCCAAAGCTATCATCTACTTGATAATGGCTTGGCTTACAAGATACGTCTAATACAAGACTCACAAAAATACAGCAGTGAAGTATGATGGACACACAAAATCTTCACGCCTCAAAATCCCTGAAACTGAATGAAGGAACGCCTTCCTTTTATATTGCAGTATCCTGGGCTTTTGCACCTGTATTCTCCTGAATTTAAGGTCACGCGAGTTCCCATAAATTCAACATTTAGGTTACTAACAAATAGGCTATTTGTTAGGTTCATTGAATGTAGCTTGGTTGTTGATTTCCTGGATTTTCTCTCAGTAGTTGAATCCCTGAAGAATAGCCTGAGAAAAAGCTGAAACAGAAAACTGAACAACCTACAATATAGCATATGCTGTCAGGCATGAATGTCACGACATTCAGCTTGACATCAAGGTCCATATGCTGAGTCTGTTTTTCCAGAAAACAGACTGTACAATTTTGCTGACCTGTACATAATCAAAAAGACCATACTACAGTAACAACTTACATTAATAAATGTCAAAGTGTCCAACTTAACATTTACACATTTGGCCTTAAGTTAGTTCTGTTATTCTCTTGAAGAACAAACTAAGTTACACGCTGAATTATAGCAGAACACCACTCTGTCTAATGTTCAGTAGCTGCTGTCAATGATGAATGTCATAACATCCAGTTTGACATTCAGTCAGTAGGCCTTATGCCAGGTCTGGTCTTTCCTTGATAACCAGACTGGAAATAAATACTAAGTTCTAACAGAACACCTGCTGTTCTATTCCTTAGTATCTGTTGACAGGTATGAATTTCACAGCATCCAGTTTGACATTCAATAAACCCTGTGTTAGCTAGTCCTGCAGTAACTACAATGTAGTCACACATACATGTCATGACATCAGTCAAGACATTAGTACCCATCTAGTGTTTTACCATATAATGCAGCCAATTAAACACCTACAAACTCCCCCTTTGGCAAATTTTTGGCTAAAACACTTTGATCCCCATAACAGAGTTCATAGCAGCGGAATCACACACCTAGCAGGAATTAATACTAGCTAATACACTCAGAGTGGCAGCACACACACACACACATGGAAGTTAAATAAAAACTTCACACAGCAGCACACACACACAGAAGTTAATTCTAAACTTCAACATATAATCGTTGCAGGGGAGGAATTTGTCGTCCTGAGAGTCTGTTGTAGAGACTCTCACTCTGTTTGTCAGGGATTACTCCCCCTTTTTGTCAAAAATGTTGCCAAAGCCAACAACATAACCAGAGAGTAACGACAGAGTTACAGACTTGGTTTTACTTCACAGTTTCAACCAAGTTACCATCCACTTGATCTTGCTTCACAGCTTTGATCAAGTAATCACCCACTTTTGCTTTACAGTAGGTACCACCATATCAGATGCCATGATTTTGTTTCTGACATCCAGAACCACTCCTGCATGAACAGCATCCTTGAACTCCTGCAGGTACATTGGCCTTCTCACAGTAGGGTGTCTCCTTATCCTCTTGTATCCACCCTTGTTGCAAGTAGCATAGCTATGATCTGTTGACCAATCATAGCCTAGTATAAATTGTTTAATAGGCAGAGATATTAAACAATTTATCCCAACCATCAGTGGTTGCTATAAGGTCTCAGAGAGACATATTCCCAGTTTGCTCCTTAAGTTTTCAAACTGAGTAGCATCCAGAGCCTTTGTAAATATGCCAGCCAGTTGAAGATCCGTGGCTACATGTTCCAAAGTGATCACCTTGTCTTCCACCAGATCTCTGATGAAGTGGTGCCTAATGTCAATATGCTTGGTCCTGCTATGTTGGATGGGATTCTTGGAGATATTGATGGCACTGAGATTATCACAGAACAATGTCATGACATTTTGAGTGACATTGTACTCAGTGAGCATCTGTTTCATCCAAACCAGTTGGGAACAACTGCTTCCAGCAGCTATGTATTCAGCCTCTGCAGTGGACAGAGAAACACAATTCTGCTTCTTGCTGAACCAAGATATGAGGTTGTCTCCTAAGAAGAAGCATCCACCTGATGTGCTTTTTCTGTCATCAGCACTCACCCCAGCCCAGTCAGCATCACAGTACCCAGATAGGACAGGCTCAGACCCATGTGAATACAGCATCCCATAGTCACAGGTCCCATTGATGTACTTGAGAATCCGTTTGACTTGATTCAAGTGGCTCACCTTAGGCTCTGCTTGATATCTGGCACACACTCCAACTGCATAAGAAATGTCAGGTCTACTTGCAGTTAGGTACAGCAGACTACCTATCATGCTTCTATACAAGCATTGATCAACACTAGGCCCTCCATCATCTTTGGTCAACTTCAGATGAGTGGGAGCAGGAGTCCTCTTGTGCCTGGCATTATCCATACCAAACTTCTTAACTATGTTCTTGGCATACTTGCTTTGGGAGAGAAACATAGAGTCCTCCATTTGGTTTACTTGCATTCCAAGGAAATAGGTTAGTTCTCCCACTAGACTCATTTCAAACTCAGACTACATCTGGTGAACAAATTTTTGAACCATTTATTCTGACATTCCACCAAAGACTATATCATCAACATAGATTTGAGCTATCATGATTTTGCCTTCTTCATCCTTCACAAACAGGGTTTTATCTATGCCACCCTTTCTGTATCCATTTGAGGTCAGAAATTCGGTTAACCTTTCATACCATGCTCTAGGAGCTTGTTTCAACCCATACAAGGCTTTCCTCAACTTGTATACATGCTCAGGTTGGTTAGGATCACAGAACCCTTTAGGTTGTTCCACATAGACTTCCTCATTCAGGTAGCCATTCAAGAATGCACTCTTCACATCCATTTGGAATAGCTTAAACTTCAGGATGCATGCTACCCCCAACAGCAATCTGATGGACTCAAGCCTAGCCACAGGAGCAAATGTCTCATCAAAATCTACCCCTTCAACTTGAGTGTATCCTTGAGCTACTAGTCGTGCTTTATTCCTAGTAATTACTCCTTTCTCATCAGATTTGTTTTTGTAGATCCACTTGGTACCAATGATGTTGGTCCCTTCAGGTCTTGGAACTAGTTCCCAGACTTCATTCCTTTTGAACTGCTCAAGTTCCTCTTGCATGGCAGTGATCCAGTATTCATCAGTCAGGGCTTCTTTCACATTCTTTGGTTCAACCTTGGATACAAAGCAGGAATTTGAGTTTATTCCTCTTGACCTGGTAGTTACACCACTGGTGGGATCCCCTATGATAAGATCCTTAGGGTGGTCTTTCTGAATTCTGATAGATGGCACTTTGGTGGTTACATCTACTTCACATTCAGGAGGAGGTTCCTGTACTTCTTCAGACTTGACTGGACTGTCAGTTGAACTGTCAAGGAATGTTTCAACATCCTCCATGACATCGGTTCCTTCCTCTTTGTCGTCCACAATGACATTTATGGATTCCATCAGGACATTGGTCCTGTAGTTGAACACTCTGTAGGCTCTGCTGTTAGTGGAGTATCCCAGAAATATACCTTCATCACTTTTGGGATCTAGCTTCCTTCTCTGTTCACGATCTGTGAGAATGTAGCATTTACTTCCAAAGATATGAAAGTACTTCACAGTGGGTTTTCTGCCTTCCATATTTCATATAGAGTGGAGGAGGTTCCTTTTCTCAAGGTGACTCTGTTGTGAACATAGCATGCGGTATTCATTGCTTCAGCCCAGAAGTGCATGGGGAGCTTCTTTGCATGAATCATTGCTCTGGCAGATTCTTGAATAGTTCTATTTTTTCTTTCAACTATTCCATTCTGCTGAGGAGTTATAGGGGAGGAGAACTCATGACTTATTCCTTCAGACGAGCAAAACTCATCAAACTTGGAATTCTTGAACTCCGTACCATGATCACTTCTAATCCGGACCACACAACTGTCCTTTTCCCTTTGAAGTCTTATGCACAGGTCTTTGAAGACATCAAATGTATCTGACTTCTCTCTGATGAAGCTTATCCACGTGTATCTGGAATGGTCATCCACCACCACGTATGCATATTTCTTCCCACCAAGACTTTCAACCTGCATAGGTCCCATTAGGTCCATGTGCAACAGTTCCAGAACTCTGGAGGTTGTGGGATGTCCCAGCTTCGGATGTGACATCTTGGTTTGCTTGCCCACCTGGCATTCTCCACAGACTCTTCCTTCATCAATCAGAAGCTTTGGAATTCCTCTGACTGCTTCCTTGGATATAATCTTCTTCATTCCCCGTAAGTGGAGATGTCCAAGACGTCTATGCCACAGCTTCACATCCTGTTCTTCCTTGGCTGAGGAGCATGTTGTGGAAAAGTTAGAGACTTCAGGTTCCCACAGGTAGCAGTTATCTTTGGACCTGGTTCCTCTCATAACTTCCTGATTGTCACCATTTGTCACAATGCATAGCTCCTTAGTAAACTGAACATGAAACCCTTGATCACATAGCTGACTTATGCTGATGAGGTTTGCAGTTAGTCCTCTTACTAACAGCACATTATTCAGTTTTGGCACTCCAGAACAGTCCAGTTTGCCCACACCTTTTATTTTTCCTTTGGCACCATCACCAAAGGTCACATAGCTGGTAGTGTGAGGTTGAATATCTACCAGTAGATTTTCCATACCAGTCATATGTCTTGAGCATCCACTGTCAAAGTACCAGTCTTCTCTGGTAGACGCCCTTAGAGCAGTGTGTGCTATCCTAGCATACCATTGTTGCTTCTTAATGGGAACATGGCGCTTATGTGTTTTATGCTTAGGCTTACCATGCAAGGCTTGGTTAGGGAAACCATGAATCCAGTAGCAGAAGGCTTTTATATGCCCAAGCCTACCACAGTGGTGACACCTCCACTCCTGGTATTTCCTCTTCTGGTGATCATTCATCCTAGTTCCTCGATGTTGAGACATTGGCTTTGACTTCCGCTTGAACTTCTGAACTTTAGCCTTTGGGCGTTTGTGTTCAGTTGAGGATCTTTTCCCAAATCCAAGGCCAGCTTTGGTTCCAGACTGCTGTCCCACCTTTAGAATCTCTTCCAAGGTGTCAGTTCCCTTATTCATCATTCTGATGGATTTAGTCATCTGATTCAGCTTGGAGGTCAGCAGGGTTATCTCACCATTTAGACCCTCTATGACAGACAGTTGCTTCTGTCTCTCATCTTCCAGTTCCTTGATGAGTTTCTTTTGCTTTTCTCCTTGTGCACGCACTTCTGCACTGGTGGAACACAGCTTCTTATAGGCTGCTGCAAGTTCATCAAAGGTCAGTTCATCTGCACTTGAGTCATCTTCAGAGGCACAAACACTGGTTAGTGCAGTGACATGTTTGGCAGATTCTCCTTCAGATTCACTTTCAGAGTCTCCTTCAGACCATGTGATAGCCAACCCCTTATTTTGCAATTTGAGGTAAGTAGGGCATTCAGCTCTGACGTGTCCATACCCTTCACAACCATGACACTGGATTCCCTTGCCGTGATTGAACTTCTCATCAGAAGTTGATCTTTTCTTAATGTCAGACGGGATGTTCTTGACATTGGGTCTACCTCTTTGATCAATCTTCTTCACGAACTTGTTGAACTGTCTCCCAAGCATGGCTAAGGCTTCTGATATACTTTCATCACCTCCAGTATATCCTGCTTCTGACTCCTCTTCAGCATTAGATACAAAAGCTATGCTTTTGTTCTTCTTCTCAGCGTACTCACCCAAGCCCATTTCAAAGGTTTGGAGGGAACCAATGAGCTCATCCACCTTCATATTGCAGATGTCTTGCGCCTCCTCTATGGCTGTGACCTTCATAGCAAATCTCTTAGGCAAGGACCTGAGAATCTTTCTTACAAGTTTCTCTTCAGCCATTTTCTCACCTAGTCCACCAGAGGTGTTTGCAATTTCAAGAATATTCATGTGAAAGTCATGAATAGTCTCATCCTCTTTCATCCTCAGATTTTCAAACTTGGTGGTCAGCATCTGAAGTTTGGACATCTTCACCTTGGAAGTACCTTCATGAGTTACCTTGAGGGTATCCCAAACTTCCTTAGCTAGTTCACAGTGGTGTACCAGCCTGAAGATGTTCTTGCTGATTCCATTGAACAATGCATTCAAGGCCTTGGAATTTCCAAGATCTAATGCCTCTTGCTCTTTGTCCCACTCTTCTTCAGGAATCTGCACACTGACTCCATCTTCACCTGTCCTCATTGGATGTTCCCATCCTTTGTTGACAGCTCTCCAGACTTTGCTGTCTAGAGACCTTAAGAAGGCTATCATACGAGGCTTCCAGTCATCATAATTAGAGCCATCCAACATGGGTGGTCTGTTTGAGTGTCCTAAATCCTTGTCCATGGTACTAGAAAGTAACTTCCCTAGATCTCACCCAGAAATTCACAGGCAGGGTGCCTGCTCTGATGCCAATTGAAATTCTAGTTATCAGACTTTGAATGTCACACTGGTTGTTATGACATCCAATTCTGCACAGACAGGAATTATGCAGAACTTAACAGTAAGTGCAGTAAATCACACAAGTAATTGTTTACCCAGTTCAGTCCAACATGACCTACATCTGGGGGCTACCAAGCCAGGGAGGAAATCCACTATTAGTAGTATCAATTCAAAGCTAAACTCACCCGTTTACAACTTATCACTTAATCACTACCCAATGCAATTTCAATCTTAACCTAAGATCAGAGTTCCTACTCACTCCCCCTCAATCACCTCAGTGATTACTATCTTTAAACAATATTAAAGACAAGTTGAAGTCACACTTCAAACAACTCTTGATTGTGCTTCACAGCTTTAATCAAGATACACAGCACTCACGCTTAAAAGCTTTGAGTGACACAACACTTACAACTCAATGAACACCCTATGCCAAAGCTATCATCTACTTGATAATGGCTTGGCTTACAAGATACGTCTAATACAAGACTCACAAAATATACAGCAGTGAAGTATGATGGACACACAAAATCTTCACGCCTCAAAATCCCTGAAACTGAATGAAGGAACGCCTTCCTTTTATATTGCAGTATCCTGGGCTTTTGCACCTGTATTCTCCTGAATTTAAGGTCACGCGAGTTCCCATAAATTCAACATTTAGGTTACTAACAAATAGGCTATTTGTTAGGTTCATTGAATGTAGCTTGGTTGTTGATTTCCTGGATTTTCTCTCAGTAGTTGAATCCCTGAAGAATAGCCTGAGAAAAAGCTGAAACAGAAAACTGAACAACCTACAATATAGCATATGCTGTCAGGCATGAATGTCACGACATTCAGCTTGACATCAAGGTCCATATGCTGAGTCTGTTTTTCCAGAAAACAGACTGTACAATTTTGCTGACCTGTACATGATCAAAAAGAGCATACTACAGTAACAGCTTACATTAATAAATGTCAAAGTGTCCAACTTAACATTTACACATTTGGCCTTAAGTTAGTTCTGTTATTCTCTTGAAGAACAAACTAAGTTACATGCTGTCATACCCCAAAATTTACCCATCATTTTTCCTGGAAAAAAAAAAAAAAAAAAAAAAAACGAAAAAAAAACGAAAAAAAAAAAAAAAAATTTAATTAATTAATTAATTAATTAATTAATTAATTAATTAATTAAATAATTAAAATAAATAAATAAATAAAATATAACAAATTATTTTGGACTTGGGTCTCCCTCATTCCAAGCCCATTACCCACAAAATTAGTCTATAAATACTGAAGTTTCAGTAGAGGAAAAGGACTGGGAGTTAGACTTAGAGTTTACACTGGGAGATTCACTGGAGAAAGAAGGAAGAGAAGCAAAACACTCTGAGGTTTCCTTGGAACAAAACCTTGAGGCAAAGAAAGAGAGAGAACAGAGAAGGACGGATAGAAACTTTGGCATAAGAACTCTGCCAACCCGGAAAATTCAGAATAAAGAAACCCTGAAGGCAGCTCATCCGCCCCGAAGCCATCGCCGCCCAATTCCCGCTGTCTAACTTATTCCGATACTACAAGGGGTCAATCCCTTCAACCTTGAATTGGCAAACAGGTTTGCGTATCTCTATTGTTTATACTTTCAATTGGCCATATCTACATATATAATGCATCATGATTAAATGTTGATATATAATTTGCTTTCGTATGGGAATTTAAATATGCCTGAATACCCTGAATGTTTGACCGTGTTATTCCTGTGATAAAATGCCATAAAATTCAAAGTTCCTAACGTGGGGCTGCTTTCAAATTCAAAATCCGTGGCCTATTCTGTTTTTTTTATGTTTTATCATGGCCATGCATTATTCATCCTATCCTATTTATTGTTGTGATATTTCTCCGGTGTAATCTTCGATTGCACCCTGATTTGGTATTCTGACATGTTTTTTTTTTTTGAGTTTCGTAAAGGTTCACATATCCCAGGAAAAGGTTATTGGCTAGGTATTCCACTTTATTTGTGGGATACCCTTGTGGAGTTTCACCCTAAATTAATTTTTAATGTATTAATTTCTAATGTATTAATTTTTTTTAATATATTATTTTTAATAATTTTAATGTGGGAGAATTCCTCCTAATCACCTAATTAATTGTAAAACTTTGCCTTTGAATAAGTGATCTTGGACCTCTCTTTGTTGCCTTACGATTACGATATTACGGTCATGTCCCGCGAATGTGGGGATACCCTTAGCAAAGACCCTTCGGTTAAATCATCATAAAATAAATTATAGTCCCTCGGATGTTGCCTTCGAATATACAACTTTGTCCCTCGATGACCCTCCGATGTTGCCTACGATTAAATGATGATAGTCCCTTCGAATGCTAAGGTATCCTCATAACTGTTGCCTTCAATGACCAATCGATGACCCTACGATGACCCTTTTACATCCAAAGGATAAAACTACTTATTTCTCAATAATAAGGACAGTTTTACCCTCATAAGGATAGGAAATGCCTGTAAAGACCTTGGGTCGGTATAACTCTTAATTGCTGGCTCACAACTTAAAACACTTTTTCGCACCTCACACCTTTCAAAATACCTTTAGAAAATCACCACTTGGTATACATTCATACTAGAATCATTACCGAGTTATATTTTTCTAAACAATTTTCAAAACTAAACGAGATAACCACTTTGTATACATTCATACAAGAATCATTACAAAGTTAAATTCTCTTTTCAAAACAATTTTTCTAAACAATTCACAAACACTTTTTTTTAAAAATGATATAAGTGATCGAGCAATTAAGAGCCCATGGATAACCATGGATACAAAGGGTGCTAACACCTTCCCTTTGTATAATGTACCTCCCGAACCCAAAATCTAAATTAAGGTCTTTCCTGTTCTTTTCCACCTTTCCTTATTGGATAAAAGAAAAGTCGGTGGCGACTCTTGCTAACCGCGACATTGCGATTAAAACCACAAAAAGTCCAGTTCACCGTATGACAGAACTGGCGACTCTGCTGGGGAGAAGAGAGGTTACCTTAAAAACAAGATCACTTATTCAATTTGTCTGATTTATTTTTAAGGGATTGCTTGGGTATGTTATGCTTGAGTGAAAGATCCTACACCCGGATCTAGTGTACCTTAGGTAAGTAGCAAGAGATCATCGCGACTGTCCGGCGTATACTGGAATGGTCAAAATGATGGCTACGGTTAATGTGGCACTTTGGATGTCCTGATGTTCCTCATGTTAGTTGAGGAAATATTTGGCATTCGCGTGGTGTCATAAAAGCATTAACCAGACCTTTAGAACCCTAATTGACTCATCCTGGCCATTAGAAAGTAGTGAGATAACTGGCTTCGGTTCCGACTGGAGTTGGTTGAGACTCGATACTACACTCTTTGAGATTGGACTTTAGGGAAGCTTCGGTCAACCACTTGGTGTTGCACTGAAGTGGACTTAAGGAAAGGTCAATGATTTGAGATCCTTCTAGAACCCGGTTACTATTCTAAGACAGGTTGAACCCACCAAACTTCAGTGGGGAGGGTACTTACCTATGGAACTCATGCAAGCCTTAAAACCTAGGAATGATTGTTGTATGACTTGCTTATGCTTGTTATTTGTTTAATATCATAATATCATAACATCATAACATCATAACATCATAACATCATAACATTATGACATTGCACTAATCACTTCGAGGACTTAGGGATTTAACTTGGCTCTATTTTGTAAGGCTATGGCTCCTAGGAAGACTATCCGGATAAATTTTGTAGTCATCTCTCCTCAACTCAAGGATTTAGTGTCAGAACTTCCTGATCAGGCTCAGTTCGTCAAAAAGCATGGTTCTCTCCTCGATTTGGTTACCACTGGTTTCAAAGAAGATATGATGAGAGTCCTATTCCAGTTCTTCGATCCTAAACATCATTGCTTCACATTCCCAGATTATCAGTTGGTGCCCACATTAGAAGAATTTTCCCAGCTGCTTGGGATACCTATTCTTGATCAAATACCTTTCAGTGGTTTAGAAAAGATTCCGAGGTCCGAAAAAGTTGCCGCAGCTTTACACATGACAAAGTCAGATATTGAAGCTAATTGGGTAACAAGAAGTGGAGTTAAGGGTTTACTTGCCAAATTTCTGATGAATAAGGCCCGAGAATTCTTAAAAGTCATGAATGTCCATGCTTTCGAGGAGATTCTAGCATTACTAATCTATGGTTTGGTGTTATTCCCTAATCCAGATCAATTCATAGATATGAATGCTATTCAGATATTTCTCGCTCGTAACCCTGTGCCTACCTTGCTCGGCGACATTCTGCATTCCCTTCACACTCGTACTATGAAGAGGCAAGGGACTCTCATGTGCTGCATACCTTTATTATCCAGGTGGTTTATTTCGCACCTTCCTCAGTCAGTCTTGAAGAATGAGCAAAGTTTGAGATGGTCTCAAAGGATAATGTCGCTCTCCCACTCAGACATCCGTTGGTGTCCTCATTTCAAAGAAAACAATATCATCATTGACCGTTGTGGAGAATTCCCTAATGTACCACTCATGGGGATAAGAGGAGGTATTACTTATAATCCTGCTTTAGCCCTACGTCAGTTTGGTTGTGCTCGAAGAGATGGTCCACATGAAATAATTATACAAGGCACGGTGTTTGACTATGATAACGATTCCCAAGGTCTCCGTCAAAGATTTGTGCGAGCTTGGGGCATGGTGAAAAGAAGTACTTTAGGACAGAAAAACTCTATTCCTATGGAACCTTATCTCAGATGGGTCCGCACAAGAGCTCGTGAACTTGTCATGCCATATCTGGCAGTCGGACCACTGATTATTGAACCAAAAGCTGAAGGAGGTACTCCTCAGATCGTTCCTTATCCAGATATGCCTACCGATGTTGAAGAGTTAAAGAAGTCCTGGATCCAGTTGAGAGAGGAAAGGGATACTTTTGAAGCCCAGTTCTGTGCTACAAGGAAGAAGGTGTTAGAGCTCACCGGCCAGCTTAATGAGGAACGAAGACTCAATACATATCTTCGCCCAAAAAGAAGCCGTCCCTGGGAGACCTGAGCTTTTATTGTATTTTACTTCTTATTATAATGAATATTAATCAAATATTATTAATAAAAGTGGCTTTCTTTTTTGGTAGTTTATGCAAAATTAAATTCCAAAAGTCCTTGAAAACATTTCATACATTGCATAGCATAACATGACATTGCATAACAGGTACTCTAAAAGGATCAGTATTCTCACGGTTTTCCTTCAAACAGAAAAATGGACCTCGAACAAACTGTCAAAGATCTCTAGGCTCAGAATGCTCAACTCCAGGAGATGATCTTGAACTTATCCAAGGGGCAGGAGGAACTAAAGACTCTCTTGCTCAAGAAGAAAAAGGACAAGAAATCTGTGAGGCACATTAACCCGGGAAGAAGGCAGTTTACGAAGATCAATATGACTTTAGCACAAGCACTGCAGGGTATGCTAAAAGTAAATTTAATTACCCTCAGAGATCCTCCTGCAAAACCCAACACTACTTCTCCTCGTTATAATCCCAACGCCAGGTGTGCCTATCACTCCGATAGCCCCGGGCATGATACGAATGATTGCTGGTCACTGAAGAACAAGATTCAGGATATGATCGACGCTGGGGAATTTGAATTTGATCCTCTGGATATTCCTAATGTCATCACTGCTCCTATGCCCGATCATGACAAGACTGTTAATGCTGTAGAAGATGTGAATAGCGATTGCAACTTGGATAATTGGAAGGCTGAAGACACTATTCCAACTTCCTTTAGTCAGGAGTAATTGTTTGTTGTTTATTCAATGTATCGAATTTGGTTAAATGTTTTGTCATTCTCATAAGCATATTCATATTCAATAAACCAATGGACTTTTTGCATTCAAATATTGCGCTCTTTATCTTTCCTGTCATTTTTCAAATAAGCTATGCTTTCTTGCACACACTCACGTAACAAATTGCGTATCCACATCCACTCTGGATCCTGTTGATAATAGTTCTGCTACTGTTCATTATGACTTCGAAAATCCGATCTACCAAGCCGAAGATGGAAGTGAGGAAGATTGTGAAGTACCTGAAGAACTTGCCAGACTGTTACTGAAAGAAGAAAGGACTATACAGCCGCATGAGGAGTCAATTGAAACTGTCGATCTGAGTACTAAAAGTAGACAAGAAAGAAGTCAGAAGCCTCTTGGGGCACTTGAATTACATTGCCCGGTTTATATCCTACTTGACTGCTACTTGCAAACCTATCTTCAAATTACTGAGGACAGTCAAGAGATGATGAATGTCAGGAAACTTTTGATAAAATCAAGAAGTGTCTCCAAGAACCTCCAATTCTGACACCACCAGTTGAAGGAAGACCTCTAATCATGTATTTGACCGTGTTAGAAAATCCAATGAGGTGTGTTGGGGCAACATGACGAGTCTGGTCGAAAAGAGCATGCCATATACCGCCTTAGCAAAAGGTACCGACTGTGAAACAAGATACTCATAGCTCGAGAAAGCTTGTTGCGCTTTGGCTTGGGCTGCTCGCCGACTAAGACAGTACATGTTGAATCATACCACTTTATTGATTTCTAAGATGGGTTCTATCAAATATCTATTCGAGAAACTTGTTGTCTCCTGAAAGAGTTATCACTGATAATAATGCTAATTTGAACAACAAGATGGTTACTGCACTCTGCACGCGGTTCAAAATAAAACACTCTAATTCTTCTCCGTACCGGCCAAGGATGAACGGCGCCGTGGAGGCTGCTAACAATGTCCAGAAGCTTATACAAAAGATGACAGTAATGTACAAAGACTGGCATGAGATGTTACCATTTGCTTTTCATGACTATCGCACTTCAGTACGCACTTCGACAGGGGGCAGCTCCGTTCTCTTTAGTCTATGGAATGGAAGCCATCTTACCAGTGGAAGTTCAGATTCCCTCGCTAAGAATCATGAAAGAGGCGGGCTTAGATGAAGAGGAACGGATTCAGACTCGACTCGATCAGATAAATTTGATTGAAGAGACTCGCGGCTGTTTGTCATAGGCAGATATATCAGAAACGCATGACCCAGGCATTCAACGAAAGGGTCAAGCTACAAGTGTATCAAATTGGCGACTTGGTAATCAAGCGTATCGTGCTACCGCAAACTGATCCCAGAGGCAAATGGACTCCCACGTACAAAGGGCCATTTGTAGTTAGGAAGGTATTCTCTGGTGGAGCCATGATACTTGCTACAGTGGATGGCGAAGATTTCCCGCATCCCGTGAACGCGGACATAGTTAAAAAATACTACGCATGAAAAAGACCCGCTAGATCGACGTATCTAGGCAAAAGTAAGGGCATCCCGGCGAACCAAAAGGGTTCGGGCAAAAATTAGGGATATATATAAAAAAATGTACACCCGCAAGTCGAAAACCTGAAAAGGTGGCTTGGGCAAAAAAGGTATCCTGGTGGACTGAAAACCTGAAAAGGCGGTCCAGGCAAAAATTAGGGATTAAAGCGTATGACTATGTCCCGTTCTCAGTCAACTTTCATCCAAGTTCAAGGGACTGACCAAGCCAATCACTTCTATCCGACAGCAGGGGATGAGATGCTTGAAGACATAATGGCAGTAGTAGACTTAAAATCAATAGGACTTTTTCTGCATAGCTTTCTCTTTGTTTTTGACAATTTCCTCTTACTAGGATTTCTGTCTCCTTGTACACAATTTGCCTGTTTATAGGCCTTCTTTCAAAAATCAATACAACCCTCTTTCAAAAAAGATGCTTTTGTTTTTTACTTTTCTGTTTTGGTTGCGTAAATGTCCATTGATTTAATTTGAATTAATATGTGCATTTGAATATGACCAATGTTTACCAAAATACATGCATAGAATAGCAATAGCAATTACTACCCTACTTCAGGATCAAGGAAAAGGTCTAATCATGCTTCCAATGAATCCACTACCAATTCTCTTCCCCCCAGCAAGCCTGTTTTTTTTCCCCAGAAGAAGTTGGCAGTATTCCCCGGCACAGCCAGCTATTCCCCAACAGAGGTCGGCATCATCAGACAGATTGATCATCTCATCCATCCCCAGCCAGGCTCTGTTGAATATCTCTACCATCAGACAGAAATCAGAACCCCCAGCCGAGAGAGGGTCCTCAACACGAATATCTCCAATCAGTAGATGGGGATTTATTTTCCCCAGTAGAGTCCCCAAGCAGAACTTCTCATACGCATAACTCATTCATTGCATCATTTCACAGCATACGCATGCATACAACATTCGCATTTATTTTCGAAAGCATAAAACATCTCATGCATCATGACATGGCATAAAGCTAACTTTTCTTTGCAGGTTAATTATCCTCCTGATATAGTCAAAGTAAAAGGCTCATTCAGGCAGACGCCTTTATCAATCACAGACAAGATTCAGATACATATTCCAGATGCAATTCATGGGAACATTCATTCTGACAACACTTCGATATCCTCCTAGCGATGGCATCTTTAAGCCCATCCCAGACATTTATTGCAAGTACAACGTATACAGATACAGCCTAACATACGGTTCATTCTGATTCAGCTCAACATATGACTCCTTCAACTCAGATACGATCTAGCATACGATCCATTCTGACCTTCGACAACTCAGATACGATCTAGCGTACGATCCATTCTGACCTTCTTCAACTCAGATACGATCTAACAGACGATCCATTCTGACCCTCAACAACTCAGATACGATCTAGCGTACGATCCATTCTGACCTTCTTCAACTCAAGTACAGTCTAATGCACGACCAAGTTAGACCTTCATCTGACCAGATGCTACCTTCGGACAGGTACATTTCTGGATGGTAGTCCAGTATACGGCTACTCCCTTTCCCAGATGCTACCTTCGGACAGGTACATTTCTGGATGGTAGTCCAGTATACGGCTACTCCCTTTCCTAGATGCTACCTTCGGACAGGTACATTTCTGGATGGTAGTCCAGTATACGGCTACTCCCTTACTCAGATGCTACCTTCGGACAGGTACATTTCTGGATGGTAGTCCAGTATACGGCTACTCCCTTACTCAGATGCTACCTTCGGACAGGTACATTTCTGAATGGTAGTCTAGTATGCGGCTACTCCCTTTCCCAGATGCTACCTTCGGACAGGTACATTTCTGAATGGTAGTCTAATATACGGCTACTCCCTTTCCCAGATGCTACCTTCGGACAGGTACATTTCTGGATGGTAGTCCAGTATACGGCTACTCCCTTTCCCAGATGCTACCTTCGGACAGGTACATTTCTGGATGGTAGTCCAGTATGCGGCTACTCCCTTTCCCAGATGCTACCTTCGGACAGGTACATTTCTGGATGGTAGTCTAGTATACGGCTACTCCCTTTCCCAGATGCTACCTTCGGACAGGTACATTTCTGGATGGTAGTCTAGTATACGGCTACTCCCTTTCCCAGATGCTACCTTCGGACAGGTACATTTCTGGATGGTAGTCCAGTATGCGGCTACTCCCTTTCCCAGATGCTACCTTCGGACAGGTACATTTCTGGATGGTAGTCCAGTATACGGCTACTCCCTTTCCCAGATGCTACCTTCAGACAGGTACATTTCTGGATGGTAGTCTAGTATACGGCTACTCCCTTTCCCAGATGCTACCTTCGGACAGGTACATTTCTGGATGGTATAGGTCCAGTATACGGCTACTCCCTTTCTCAGATGCTACCTTCGGACAGGTACATTTCTGAATGGTAGTCTAGTATACGGCTACTCCCACCAGTTACTCAGATGTTACCTAGTGTACGGTACATTTCTGAAGTGTAGTCTAGTGTACGACTACTCCCTTTTACCATCAGATTCAGCCTACTGGACGGCTCATTCTGCAACTCAGATTCGATTTAATGTACGATCCATTCTGAGCTCCAGCAATTCCAATGCGGTCTAACGTACGACCCATTCGGATCCTCAACTACTCAGATGCTACCTAGTGTACGGTACATTTCTGAAGTGTAGTCTAGTGTACGACTACCCCTTTCATCATCAGATTCAGCCTAACGGACGGCTCTCTCTTCAACTCAGATACGATCTAGCGTATGGTCCATTCTGATCCTTTATCCCCAACAGCATATGACACACTCCGACTCCCCAGCGAAGTCGGCAGCCTAATGGATGACTCATTATTCGGTCTAATGTACGACCCAGTGTGGCACCCATGTCTTCAAATTGGCCTAATGTACGGCTCGATCTGAAGCTTTCGTCATCAAACCTCCCGGATGGCATCTTTAAGCCCATCTCCATCAAGACCAACTGTCGATCCTCAAGTGCAAATTTTTGGGGCATTCTAGTGTTCAATAATCTTCCACCTCCAGACCACGAATGGCATACACGCCATCCTAACTCTCTCGGTTCAAGAATATTGAACAGGGGCAGCTGTCATACCCCAAAATTTACCCATCATTTTTCCTGGAAAAAAAAAAAAAAAAAAAAAAACAAAAAAAAAAAAAAATTAATTAATTAATTAATTAATTAAATAATTAAAATAAATAAAAAAATATAACAAATTATTTTGGACTTGGGTCTCCCTCATTCCAAGCCCATTACCCACAAAATTAGTCTATAAATACTGAAGTTTCAGTAGAGGAAAAGGACTGGGAGTTAGACTTAGAGTTTACACTGGGAGATTCACTGGAGAAAGAAGGAAGAGAAGCAAAACACTCTGAGGTTTCCTTGGAACAAAACCTTGAGGCAAAAGAAAGAGAGAGAACAGAGAAGGACGGATAGAAACTTTGGCATAAGAACTCTGCCAACCCGGAAAATTCAGAATAAAGAAACCCTGAAGGCAGCTCATCCGCCCCGAAGCCATCGCCGCCCAATTCCCGCTGCCTAACTTATTCCGATACTACAAGGGGTCAATCCCTTCAACCTTGAATTGGCAAACAGGTTTGCATATCTCTATTGTTTATACTTTCAATTGGCCATATCTACATATATAATGCATCATGATTAAATGTTGATATATAATTTGCTTTCGTATGGGAATTTAAATATGCCTGAATACCCTGAATGTTTGACCGTGTTATTCCTGTGATAAAATGCCATAAAATCAAAGTTCCTAACGTGGGGCTGCTTTCAAATTCAAAATCCGTGGCCTATTCTTTTTTTTTTTATGTTTTATCATGGCCATGCATTATTCATCCTATCCTATTTATTGTTGTGATATTTCCCGGTGTAATCTTCAATTGCACCCTGATTTGGTATTCTGACATGTTTTTTTTTTGAGTTTCGTAAAGGTTCACATATCCCAGGAAAAGGTTATTGGCTAGGTATTCCACTTTATTTGTGGGATACCCTTGTGGAGTTTCACCCTAAATTAATTTTTAATGTATTAATTTCTAATGTATTAATTTTTTTAATATATATTTTTAATAATTTTAATGTGGGAGAATTCCTCCTAATCACCTAATTAATTGTAAAACTTTGCCTTTGAATAAGTGATCTTGGACCTCTCTTTGTTGCCTTACGATTACGATATTACGGTCATGTCCCGCGAATGTGGGGATACCCTTAGCAAAGACCCTTCGGTTAAATCATCATAAAATAAATTATAGTCCCTCGGATGTTGCCTTCGAATATACAACTTTGTCCCTCGATGACCCTCCGATGTTGCCTACGATTAAATGATGATAGTCCCTTCGAATGCTAAGGTATCCTCATAACTGTTGCCTTCAATGACCAATCGATGACCCTACGATGACCCTTTTACATCCAAAGGATAAAACTACTTATTTCTCAATAATAAGGACAGTTTTACCCTCATAAGGATAGGAAATGCCTGTAAAGACCTTGGGTCGGTATAACTCTTAATTGCTGGCTCACAACTTAAAACACTTTTTCGCACCTCACACCTTTCAAAATACCTTTAGAAAATCACCACTTGGTATACATTCATACTAGAATCATTACCGAGTTATATTTTTCTAAACAATTTTCAAAACTAAACGAGATAACCACTTTGTATACATTCATACAAGAATCATTACAAAGTTAAATTCTCTTTTCAAAACAATTTTTCTAAACAATTCACAAACACTTTTTTTTAAAAATGATATAAGTGATCGAGCAATTAAGAGCCCATGGATAACCATGGATACAAAGGGTGCTAACACCTTCCCTTTGTATAATGTACCTCCCGAACCCAAAATCTAAATTAAGGTCTTTCCTGTTCTTTTCCACCTTTCCTTATTGGATAAAAGAAAAGTCGGTGGCGACTCTTGCTAACCGCGACATTGCGATTAAAACCACAAAAATTCCAGTTCACCGTATGACACATGCTGAATTATAGCAGAACACCACTCTGTCTAATGTTCAGTAGCTGCTGTCAATGATGAATGTCATAACATCCAGTTTGACATTCAGTCAGTAGGCCTTATGCCAGGTCTGGTCTTTCCTTGATAACCAGACTGGAAATAAATACTAAGTTCTAACAGAACACCTGCTGTTCTATTCCTTAGTATCTGTTGACAGGTATGAATGTCACAGCATCCAGTTTGACATTCAATAAACCCTGTGTTAGCTAGTCCTGCAGTAACTACAATGTAGTCACACATACATGTCATGACATCAGTCAAGACATTAGTACCCATCTAGTGTTTTACCATATAATGCAGCCAATTAAACACCTACAAACTCCATAGTTAAATGTTATTGACTTGGAGTAGTATTTGGATGGGTGACCTTCTGGGAAGTTTCCCAGAAAGTATGTGAGTGAGAAATAAACATGCTGAAAATACCTGTGTTGGTTTGTGGGACCAGCCGATAATCCTGAAAGTAGTCTGGGGTGTTACAGAGGGAGCCGCATGGTGACGGAATCTCCAGCGGTGGCACGTAGGCCAGGTATTAGCGATATTTATATTGAGGTGTATAGTTCAGAGAGGGACTATGTTGGTGGTCGTATATTGGCAATATTTTGGGTTCAGAGAAGACCCAATTATGATTGTTGTATTTATTTGATTTGTTTCATTTCATGCATCATGTATATTTGAGATAGGTAGAACTTCGGTCCAGTTAGGGTCACGAGTTCAGAGAAGAATCAGTGACGGGTCTCAAGTCCAGAGAGGGGCCATTAGTTTAGAGAGGAACCAGAGATGATAGATCAATCAATAATATAACTCTGACATCCAAACCTTGGTACCATATGCATTGGAGGAGTAAAGGAGCATTACATTGCATTATATATTTGTGTTGTGATTGATTGTTGTTGTGAATTAATATATGTCATTTGTAGTATAATATGATTGAGTTATCCTCACTGTTTTATTCACCATTAACATTTATGAATGTATTCTTACCCCCTGTTTGTTTCTTGTGTTGGCTTTACGCCTATGGTGTAGATACTCAGGTAGAGACTGAGGAGTCTTAAATGATGCTTGTGTGGAAGATGGCTAATGGTCTTCTTCGTTTTTTGCTTTATGTGTTGTTTAGTTACCTTGTGTCGCTCTGATAGTGTAACACTTGGGTTGATATCATTTACTTGTTTTATTCTGCGAGTTTTATGTTTACCTAAACTAATATTTTATTGAATTAAAACGATTTCTATGAAGTTGTGTTTTTAATTATTTAATTTTCTCTACTATTAAATATAATTTTGATGAAGACGTTTAATTGAGGAATATGTGACACCCTTTTGAGAAAATTATTCTAATTACTTTATAAATTACATGTTGGGGTTTAGGGTGTTACATAGTATTAGGCAAGCGACTTATCTAGAAGGAAGAGGGTGAATAGATCCCAAGTTAAAAAACCTTAAAAAATTATGTTTGAAAATTTAACAGTTAGTGGAAATGACCTGAATTGAATAGTCTAAACCGAAATGCTATCGAGAAGCACGAATATGCGTATATGAAAACCAATTTATGATAATGATAGATAAATCAACCAATATGTTTAAAAGAAACACAATCATTTTAATGATATAGCTAAAGGTGGAGGTTATTTCTAATGACAAAATACACAAAAACTTAATTGAGGCAAATTATCGTACACCTTGTGTGAAATCAATTTTGTTTAGAATTTTTTATGGTTTTGTTGATTTGAAAAAACAACTACAATCTAATGAATTGAAATCAACACAACAAAACCTTTTCAAAATGTTATCAGCAAAAGTTTAACCAAATGTATTCATCGCACAATCTACGAATTCAAAAATTTGCAAATGAAAAGTATATATATATATAATATATATATATATATATATATATATATATATATGAGAGAGAGAGAGAGAGAGAGAGAGAGAGAGAGAGAGAGAGAGAAATTTGTTTGGGCAGGTCCCGAATCGGCTTGTTATGGGTACGTATGCTTTCAACTCGAATTGAGATAACGAAAATTAACCTTTGTGATTGTAGTTCACGAGAGAAAAGTAGCAATCCAACCCTACAAATCCTATGTTTGATATTGATCCTATCTTGTTCTCTTCCCTTGATTTGAGCTTGATTAAGTCACACCAAAATACCAATTTGATCCACCGTCTCACGCTACTCCTTTACAAGAAAACCCATTATTCAAAACTTTCACTCGGTCGAATGCAAATTGTGAATTGTTGTCACCCAAGATTTTCTAAGATGATCATCTGGTTACCATTACTCCTTTGACCAAACTCATTGTTCTTCGAAGCTTTCACTCGACTGAACCCAACTTGTGTAATCTTGTCCAAAACCTTCAAATCATCAATTGATCTTGAAGGAAATGCCCAGAGAAACCCCTAAAGATTCTCAACCCAACTTACAATTTAGCAACCTAAATTGAACGTTATCAACTTTGATTCTAGATGGGACTCAAACCAAAAATGATTATGTATAATTTGTTTGCGTGTATGCATAGAACAAAGGTTAAAGATGAAAAGAACTCTTTGTTTATTTCTGGTTTCGTATCTTGAAATGATGCATGTATGAAGTATTTATATGTATGCATGTTGAAGGCAATAGAAATGCAAAAGATTTGAAAAAAATCATGAATTTTGGGGAAAATGAATCGTATGTGTTGACTTATGTAAGTCATGTGTCGACACTTTCGAAGCATGTGTAGACCTATATAGATCATGTGTCGACTCATAGAAGAAAATTTTGATATTTGCTTAAAGTTTTGATAGCTAACCATGAAAATTATAATAAACTTTGGTAGTTGTTATGAGTCAAAGGTAATAAAATTTAATTAATTTTGTTTCCTCCTAGAGTTATATATATCGGAAAAGTACGGATTTAAATATTGAAAAATTAAATTTTTTTACACATCTTTTAAAAATATGTGAGAAATTATGATACTCGATAATAATTGAGTAAATACATATTTTAAAACTAATTTTTTCTATTATAAAATAGTTTAGTTATTTAATACAATATTATATAATTTTTATTTGTAATTATATTATTCAATTGCATTGTATATATTTTATTTAATATGTTTAATTTTGTATTTAATACTTTTTTAAAAATGAATAAATTCAAAATTTGGTATTTGTTTTAAATTTTGTTTCCTAATTATGAAAATTAGTTACAACGAGTTAAAGATAATAAATTTTTAATAAATTTTTTTATATGAAACTTAAAAATAAAATTATTGATTCAAATATTTAAAAATAAAAAAATTTATCATATTTTTTTAAAAAAATATATTTAAAATATATTAAATCTTAATCACTATTATAGGATTTTTTACCTAATTAACCCACATTTTCGAAGAAATTCCCAAAATAACCCAGTTTTCAAAAAAAATCCCAATATACCCCACTTTTAGAGGGAGGCGCCAATTGGATTGGCGCCCCCTCTTAAAAATTGCAAGGAGGCGCCAATTGGATTGGCTAGGGCACCTGCCCTAGCCAATCCAATTGGCGCCTGTGTGTTATTTTTAAGAGGGGGCGCCAATCCAATTGGCGCCTCCCTTAAAAAAGCCTCAAATGAAAAAACTTCCAACATCAAAGTTGTATATCTTTTCAAGACAATGAATTTGGATATAAATTTTGCTTCATTTGGAATTTTTTTGAGAAAGTTATGGGCAGTTGAAGTTGGACTTCTGAGTTTGTCAACTGTTATCAGACCGATAATGTTTTGTATTATTGCATGTGTTTCTTTTAGGAATATGAATTTTTGTCCAACATAACATTTGAACTAGACATCTTAAATTTTCCAATGCACTTGGTCCCACCTCAAAATAATAAAAAATGAGTGAGTTAGGTCCCTGCGAACTTGACCCAAAATTAGGGTTTATGTCAAAATGACCTATAATGTTTTGAAATTAATGATGAGCTTCCAAGTTTCAAATGGATTTTTGATGAACATGAAAGTTGTTCATATGGCGACTGTTGTTAAAACTTGAATGGAGGCGCCAACTCAATTGCCGAGTCCCTCATAAAATGCCTTTTTTGTCTTATAAATAGATGCGTAGTGTGACCTATTGTTCCACAATTCATATAATCATTTGGCTATCATGTTTGGTGTTCGTCGCCGATACGGTAAGGTGATTTATGCGAGAGACAAACCTCAATTGCTGATGTTGTTTTGGAACATCACTACGTTAGATCAACTGAAGAGGGAGCTGGTTCGATGGTTAGACGGGAAAATACCAGAAGGGGAAAAAATCAGAAGTATTGAGAGACTTGACAGTATCTTTGGTTGGGTGCGAATGAAGACTGATAAGGATGCTAGGGAAATGATGTTCGGTCGAGACGATATTAATTTGATTGTTGTAATCAGTTAGAAATATTTATGTTTTCAGATGTTTTGTACTGATGTTGGTTATGAAACTCGTTGTAACAAGAACTTAATGATATATAATGATTGATTGTTACAGAAATACAATGTTACAAAAAGCATAAGATCTAGATACAATGTTACAAATAGCTTAAGATCTAGATATCATGTTACAATAAGCTTAAGATCTAGATGATGCTCCTTGATTGGGACAGTTGTTTTTGTTGTGTCCTGGTTGACTACAGATACTACATAATCTTATCATTTTATCTGTGGAATCCATCTCTGTTCTTATACGTGTGCTATTTGGCCTTCCTTTCTTCTTTCTACGCATCTCTTCATTGTGCCAAACAATATCTCCTTCATATGGAGGCCAGTAATCCTCCATTGGTAGTACTGAAAAGCTTTTACTATATACATTCATGATGGTGTTGGCCTTGTACACATCAGATAAATGGGTGTAAGCGTCTTGACGAGTATAAGCGCATGCTGCAATGACATGGGAGCAAGGTATGCGGAAGGCCTGAAATTTTCCACAATCGCACCAACTTCTGTGTAGTTTAACCGCGTAGGCTAAATTTGGTCTCCCCTCGCTGTTGCCCATTGTTTCCTGGACGCTGAAATTTTGTCTATGACGGTCAAACACTGTTACAGCGTGTGTCGTAGCTTTGATGCTCTCCTCTTTCATGACCTTCATGCAACATTCACTGAATACTTGTCCGGACATTAACACTGCACTCCATCTTTCACCTCTGCTTGCGAACATAGAAGCCAACCTATAATAGGTTGATCTTACCAAGGCGGTTATGGGCAGGTTTCGAATTCCTTTGAAAACCCCGTTCATGCATTCCACAATGTTTGTTGTCATGTGGCCCCATCGACAACCACCGTCAAATGCTCTTGTCCACTGCTCTACTGGGATGTTATTTATCCATCTCCCCGCGTCTTCATTAGACAGTCGAATCTCATCACGATAATATTGAAAAGACGGTTGAGTTAAAGCATACCCAGCATTCACCACCTTCTTGCGAAGATTCTTATCTTTTATAGCACGCATGAAGTTTTGTGCAATGTGTCTGATACAGTAGACATGTGTAGAAGGAGGATCATGCCATCCGTTGTCATGGTTGTTGTAGGCACTTTCGATGGCAGCATGTCTATCAGAAATCAGACATAGATTGGCTTGTGGAGCGACATGCGTTCTGAGATGTCGAAGAAAGAAACCCCATCCAGCAGCCGTTTCATCTTCAACAAGAGCAAAGGCAATGGGAAATACATTGTTGTTACCGTCTTGTGCAACTGCCATGAGCAACGTACCCTTGTATTTTCCGTATAACCAAGTGCCATCAATTTGTAGGAGAGGTTTGCAGAAAGCGAAACCTTTGATGCACGGGTGAAATGCCCAAAAGAGACGGTGAAATATTCTATTACCTGTAGCACAGGTTCCGTCTGGCATCATTGCTGGCACTGTCTCCAGAATTGCCACAGTTCCTGGGACATAAGTTTTTAGTGCCCATAAAAACCGTGGTAATTCCTTGAATGAGTCCTCCCAGTTGCCGAAAACCTGCTCAACAGCCTTTGTCCTCGCAATCCATGCTTTCTTGTAAGATGGAGTATAATTATATGTTGTTCGGATATGGGATATAATTATACTCACCTTCACTGATGGGTCTTTATTTACCAATGGCAGAATGTCTCGACATATCAAAGCTGTGCTCAGTTTACGGTGATCTTGTTGAACGGTTGTTGCGACGCAACTGTGTGGTGGGTCTATTGAAGCGATCTCCCAAGAGTCATTTTTCTTCTTGTAAGATGCAGCCAAACGAAACTTACAAAGCATGTTACGACATTCGATAACATACCTTCTAGAATCAGTGCGTTTCACCGTAAAGTCAGCAAAGTTGTTCATGTGGTATTTTTTGATTGCCAAGACACATTCCTCTTTGGTACGAAACATGTCTCCAACCTTTAATTCGCCTACTGGTCTCGGATACGGATTATAGAAGACACTGTCGGACATTTCATCGTCGTGAAGATCCATATTTGTCATATGTTGAGGAGGAATATAGGCATGAGTAGGAGGTATTGGTGGTTGTTGAGCCTCATCTTCATCGTCGTTATTCAGGATGTGATCAACCTGTATCTCAGTCTCCTCTTCTTCTTCATCAACAACATCGACCTCTACTTCTGCTTCTGGGTTGAGTTCATCTGACCATTGTGCATCATCTGCAGCATCTCCACCAGCTGGATCCTGATCTGTTAGTTGAGACTGTTGAGACGGTATACATGGTTGTAGAGTAATGTACAACTCGATACAATCCATGCCTGAATGTTCATGACTAAGAAACATGCTTTCAACATCTTCATCGTCTCGTATCTTTAGGGGGAAAAACTTGCATTGACCATTCTCAAAAAATATAGGATTCTGATATGTCATCTTTGACACAATACCTGATGCTATAAAGGATTGTATTCTTTTTTTGAAATGCAAAAAGGTTGCATTTCTCTTCATCGTGACTCTAATGGTATCAGTGTTTCTAAAACAAAAACCATGAAGCTCAGACTCAAAAGTTTCACCGTTGCAGTGAACGTTGATACTGTATAATGATGAAGATGACATTTTGGAGATGAAAACTATTTTGCAAGTGCAGATGAATGTGAGTGAAGATGAAAAGTATTTTGTAGATGATAAGTATTAATGTGAGTGAAGATGAATGTGAGTGAAGATGAAAAGTATTTTGGAGATGAAAAGTATTTTGCAAGTGCAGATGAATGTGATAGTAAGACACTTAAATAGATGGTATCAGTGTCTCACATTGAAGCTAGTCTGAGATACCTTGTCAAGCATGCAAGTAATTTGTGAGATGAGGTGTCTGTCATGCAAGACAGTGTGACTTGATGTGTCAAGCATGCTAGCTAGTCAAGAGTTGATGTGTCTATCATGCAAGACAGTGGGAGTTGATGTGTCAAGCATGCTAGCTAGTCAAGAGTTGATGTGTCTGTCATGCAAGACAGTGTGAGTTGATGTGTCAAGCATGCTAGCTAGTCAAGAGTTGATGTGTCTGTCATGCAAGACAGAAGTGAGTATTCAGCATGCAGGATACTAGAGAGCCACGTGTCAGAGATGATGTGTCAATCCTGCAAGACAGTGTGAGTTGATGTGTCAACCAGGCAAGGTATCAAGAAGCTAGTCATCAGCATGCAGGAGACACGACAGACACGTGTCGGACACCTAAGATGGTCAGAGATGATGTGTCAACCAGGCAAGGTATCAAGAAGCTAGTCATCAGCATGCAGGAGACAAGACAGACACGTGTCGGACACCTAAGATGGTCAGAGATGATGTGTCAATCATGCAAGTCATCCATAAGTGATTTGTTCAGCATGCAGGAGACAGCAATGCCACTTGTCAGACATGCAGAAGGTGGCGCCAATTGGTTTGGCGCCTACCTTTAAGGCTTGTACATGGTCGCCAATTTGAATGGCGCCCCCATGGAGTCAGTCCTCGAAACCAAGCATTCAGAACTAGCCTTGCATGCATGTGCCCTAGGGTGTCGCCAATTTGAATGGCGCCCCCACCTTAATATTGCACATGGTCGCCAAATGAGGTGGAGACACCATACAAACACAATTTTTCATGCACTCCTCCATTTGCCTATAAATTGATCCACTCCTTCAACAATTCTTCCACACCAACATTCTCACTACTCGTCATCTACATTTCTCACTACTTCTTTTACAATTTCATCTTCAACAAAATCTTCCATTTTCATCTACACCAACTCCCCAACAATATGTCTTTACTCACAATGGGCGAAGCACACAGAGGAACAGTTGCAAACATCGCAACATACGTAAGTTTTTTCTTATACTTCTTTTTTATGTTTCATCTCCACCAACCCCATTTTATTTTTAAATACCGACTTAGTCAAGTGTTACATTATTTCTATTATAGGAGGTCTCAAGGTTTCGAACTCGAGTCCACGAATTTGTCCCAATAGACCCGATGATTCAACCTTATGTTGAACTCGCCGGTTTTGGTCACCTTAGCAAAATTATGTCTTGGTCTATAGATAACAAGTTCATTCTAGCCTTATGCGAAAGATGGAGGCCAGAGACACACACATTTTGGTTTCCAACCGGTGAGTGTACCGTGACGTTAGAAGACGTCTACATGCTTTTAGGACTACGAATTGAAGGCAAAGCTGTTAATGGTAAGACCAACTATGCAAATTCAATTTGCATGGAGCTTTTAAACACTGATTTGTTAGATGATAATGCTAGGGGACAAGGTATACTACTTTCACGCCTAAAGTCATATTATAATAGTTTTTATTTAGATGAGCATTCTACCGAAGATGCTCGAATCATCAAAACTAGGTGTTACATTATGTTGTTACTAGGATCCTTTTTATTTCCCGAAGGTAGTGGTTCTAGCATGCATATTATGTACTTACCTTTACTTAGACATATAGATAGAATAGGTAGTTATAGTTGGGGATCCGCATGTCTAGCCTATCTCTATAGTTCTTTGTGCAAAAACTCCCACAAAGATACTTCTACATTTTCTGGATGTGCTGTTTTGCTACAAGCATGGGGATGGTCATGACTACCGTCTCTAGCACCGTCAATAGCAACCCCTTCACTTTTCCATATGCAAAAAAGTAAGTTGTTTAAATTGCTATATCTTTACTTCCTTCCTTACAGTTTATTACCCATAACTAATTTATTTTAACTTTTTGGTGTAGATGGTCGGCACGCGGTATGAATTACAGCAGATGTCCGAGACATTGTATTACTCAATATCGCAACCTGTTGGATCACCTTCGACCGGCAGACGTAAGCAAAATAATTTCATTATTTCTTCATATTATGTTGACTTTTTCTACATTCATTTAAATCCTATCGTCTTTAACATTTCAGTTCATTTGGCGTCCATACCTTAATATGGATCATGAGCATCAGATCAACCCTGAAGACGCAGCCGTATGGACAACATGCACACCGATAATACGGTTCACAACAGTGGAGCTGCACAACACCGACCGTGTGAAGCTGCAGTTTGGTATGGTCCAGAATATCCCAGATCCCCTAGCTAGCCTAGGAGAATGGCATATGCGTAAAGTGAACGACCAATGGAACTACAACCCTTGGCAAACCTTCGCAAGATCAGAGTGTCGCAAGTGGAAGCACCGTCATGACCATGTCTTAACTGACGCAGTCATGCCAAATGAGGTAAAACCAAGTCGTACTTATATGGCTTGGTATAGATCAGTTGGATTTCAATTCATCGCCGATGATATGTACCTCTACGACCCACGCCAGACAAGTTACACACAAGAAGGATCAACATCTAACCCCCAACAACATTCTCAGCCCGGTTACTCACAACCACCTATCCGACAAACTTTCCGTTCCACAAACACACAAACATACAACCAAAACATGCCATTCACCCAACCCCAAAACCAAGAACATCCCCCATACCACCACCAACAAATGGACCATCAACCTTCGACCGAACATCGCTTCGCACCCACACCATCACCATACCAAAGTCGCCTTACCCAAAATGTAACACCCCGATAAAAATAAGATAATTATTTAATTTAAGTTAATATTATATTTATTAATTTAATTAAATAATTGGAATTATTGGATTATTATTATTATTATTATTGGAATAATAATTATTGGAAAATATATATATAAGTTGGAAATAAGAAAAAGAGTCCCATTTGGAAAAGAAAGGGTTTCACGTGAAAAGCTGAGAAGCGGCTGAAAAGAGGAAAAGGGCAAAGAGGCAGAGCAAGAGGAAGAAGGTTGGAGAAGAGAAAATCTTAAAGCTTAAAGATTCGCCGGATTAACTCAGGTAAGGGGGTTTATCGTCGTTTAATGGGTATTATGGGTTAACATGTAATGGGTAGTAATAAGCCATTGATTTGACCCTAATTGGGATGAGGAATGCTGAAAATTGTGATGGATGAGTTATGTTAAAAACTGAAATTGAATCGATAGTAGTGTGAGTCGTAATTTGCTGGACGTGTAGCTTTTTACGGAATTGGAATCGGAGGTCCGGAAGTCCTCCAACGGCGGAAAATGCGGAGAATTCTGCATTCTGCTTCGTGTTAGCGCAGGAACAGCTTTCTGTCTTGCGTTAACCGGTTAACCCAGGGTGTTAACCGGTTAACACTGTTAGGAATTGTGAGGTATTGCTGTTTTGCTTGCGTTAACCGGTTAACCCAGGGCGTTAACCGGTTAACACTGTTATGAATTGTGAAAATATTGCTGTTTGTCTTGCGTTAACCGGTTAACCCAGGGCGTTAACCGGTTAACACTGTTGTGAATTGCCAGGAAGCGTGTTCTGTTTGCGTTAACCGGTTAACCCAGGGCGTTAACCGGTTAACACTATGTGAAAAGTGAAAAATTCATATTTAAATGTGGTGTGCATGTTTGATGTTTGGCCTATATTGGCGTATGATATAATAGGGATCATTTCCCGTTGTTTTGAGCGGTAGGGGTATTAGTAGAGCGTGCTAATACTGTGATTGATTATGTGGCATGATATGATTATGTGATAAATATGTTGATGATGTATGATTGTATGCATAATGTTGTGGATGTATCTATTATGTATGCAATTGTGAATGGACTGTTTATGGCTTAGAGTGTGAGTATATGTCCATTGTGGATTGTTGTTGATGTTTGCATGCTAGGTGATTAGCGTGCATAGCATAGCCCTTGGGGTGATAGCTAATTCCCATGGTGAGGAATTAGTGAGTGAGTCACTAGGTCTCAAATGAGTGGGACTAGTGAGCTTAGTAGCCGTATCTGGATTTGATCGGTGAGGTGAACTATATGTTCACAAATAATCGGTACCGCATGCATGGAGTCTCATTGCATAATGTATATATGTATGGCGTATAATATGAATGGATGTATTCCAATATTATACGTGTTGTTTGTGTTGGTGTTGAATATGAGTATGATTATGGAGTTGATATTGCCGTTACTGATTGTGTGATCTGATTAGGGTGATGATATGTGTTAAATTACTTAGCATTACATGATGTTTTATAATGCTTATTATATCGATTGAGGAACTCACCCTTACAACTATTTTTCAGGTAACGAGCAGTGATTGAGTAGGAGCTAGTGCTTGGAGTCTAGTGTAGTTCCTTAGTGGGTCATGCTCTGGTAGATGTAACATCGGGATGGGATGTTTTAAATGTTTTATTGTTGGTTGTGAACCAGTTTACATGTAATATGCTACATGTTTTGCATGATTGATTTAATCTCTATCCGCTGCGTATTGTGCAAATGCTTTATGTTTTGAATTAATAAAAGAGCATGACAGTTATCATGGAGAATGGTGTGAAGTAATTGTGTGACACCCTTAATTGCATATTTACTCTGATTGATATATGTTGTTATTTTAATTAAACTTTTGGGGTATTTTAGAAGGGTGTTACATTAGTGGTATCAGAGCATAGTCGGTCGAGTCGAGTCGTAATTATTCTGTTTCCCCTGTACGTGATAGGTGTTGTGTAACCCTATCAGTACTTATTGTTTTATCTTGTTGGGTTCTCAGAATAGAGATGGCTGGAAGAGGTAGAGACGATGCTGCGATTGCTGAGGCTCTGGGTATGCTAGCTGGAGTACTTGGAGGGAATCCGAATGTTGTGGGAATGGGAGCTGCTCGTCAACTGAGTGAGTTCCAGAAGAACAATCCTCCAATGTTCAAAGGAGCATACGATCCAGATGGTGCTTAGAAGTGGTTGAAGGAGATCGAGAGGATCTTCCGAGTGACTGAGTGTGCCGATAACCAGAAGGTCAGGTTCGGTACGCATATGCTGTCAGAGGAAGCAGATGATTGGTGGGTTGCTACCCGCGCTGAGTTGGAAGCTGCTGGGAGTGCTGAGATCACTTGGACGGTGTTCAGGGAGAGGTTCCTGAGGAAGTACTTTCCAGAGGATGTCAGAGGAAAGAAAGAGATAGAGTTCTTAGAATTGAAGCAGGGCAATCGGTCTGTTACTGAGTATGCTGCTAAGTTCACAGAGCTGTCGAAGTATTACACTCCCTATGATGAGGCTACTGGGGAATTTTCAAAGTGTGTGAAGTTTGAGAACGGGTTACGTCCCGAGATCAAGCAGGCTATTGGGTATCAGCGGATTAGAGTGTTTTCTGATTTGGTTGACTGTTGCAGAATTTTTGAACAGGATACCAAGGCCAGAGCGGAGAGCTATCAGCAAAGGGTTGATAGGAAAGGCAAGAATCAGAATGATCGTGGGAAACCGTATGCAGCTGGCAGAGGTTTCCAGAGACAGAGTGGGATGAAGAGGCCTAGTGGGGGAGACTCTAGTGCCCCTGCTAAGTGTTTCAGATGTGGTCTGGCTGGACATCGTATCCATGAGTGTACCAGTAATGAGAAGAAGTGTTTCAAGTGTGGAAAAGGTGGTCACTTGGCTGCAGAGTGCCGGTTGAAGACTGTGACTTGTTTCAACTGTGGAGAAGTGGGTCATATCAGTCCACAGTGTCCTAAGCCGAAGAAAGAGAACCAGTCGGGAGGCAAGGTCTTTGCTTTATCGGGTTCTGAGACTTCTGCAGATGATCGTTTGATCCGAGGTACGTGTTACATTAATGGCTTTCCTCTTGTAGCTATTATTGACACAGGTGCGACTCATTCCTTTATATCTTTGGATTGTGCTGTGAAACTTAAGTTAGAGATATCTGAGATGCATGGAAGTATGGTGATTGATACTCCTGCGAAGGGTTCAGTAACTACTACTTCTGTTTGTTTAAATTGTCCTTTGAGTATTTTGGTAGAGACTTTGGGATGGACCTTGTGTGTCTTCCTCTAGTGCAGATTGATGTTATCTTGGGTATGAACTGGTTGGTGTTTAACCGAGTTTATATCAACTGTTTTGATAAGACTGTGATCTTTCCTGAGATTGAGGAAGGAAAGAGTTTGTTTCTATCAGCAAGGCAGGTGAATGAGGCAGTAGCAGATGGGGCAGAGTTGTTTATGCTGTTAGCGACTTTGGAGGCTAAAGATAAACTGGTGATTTGTGATCTAGCCGTGGTGTGTGACTTTCCTGATGTGTTTCCTGAAGAAGTGAACAAATTACCGCCAGAGCGTGAAGTTGAATTCTCGATTGATTTGGTACCTGGTACTAGGCCGGTGTCGATGGCTCCGTACCGTATGTCTGCTGTTGAGTTAACTGAATTGAAGAGTCAGTTGGAAGATCTGTTGGATAAGAAATTTATTCGTCCGAGTGTGTCACCGAGGGGTGCACCGGTGTTGTTGGTTAGAAGAAGTTAGTTTCCTTGGTTCGGCTGGTTATTCTAGGAAGTTCATTGAGGGATTTTCTAAGTTGGCGTTACCGTTGACGAGGTTGGCTAGAAAGGGGCAAGCGTTCGTTTGGGACTCAAAATGTGAAGAAGGTTTCCAAGAGTTAAAGAGAAGGTTAACTACTGCTCCTATTCTGATATTATCGAGTCCGTCGGAATCATTTGAGGTTTACTGTGATGCTTCATTGTTGGGTTTGGGTGGTGTGTTGATGCAGAATAAGCAGGTTATAGCTTATGCTTCGAGACAACTGAGGGTTCATGAGAGGAACTATCCGACACACGACTTAGAGTTGGCAGCCGTGGTATTTGTTCTGAAGTTATGGAGGCATTATTTGTACGGGTCAAGATTTGAGGTTTTCAGTGACCATAAAAGTTTAAAGTATTTGTTTGATCAGAAAGAGCTGAATATGAGACAGAGGAGATGGTTAGAGTTTCTGAAGGATTATGACTTTGGTTTGAATTACCATCCGGGTAAAGCAAACGTGGTGGCTGATGCATTGAGTCGGAAATCATTGCATATGTCTATGTTAATGGTTAAGGAATTGGATTTAATTGAGCAGTTTAGAGACTTGAGTTTGGTGTGTGAAAGTACTCACAATAGTGTTAAATTGGGAATGTTGAGGTTAACGAGTGGTATTCTGGATGAGATCAGAGAGGGTCAGAAATCCGATGTGCTTTTGGTTGATAAGTTGACTCTAGTGAATCAAGGTCAAGGTGGTGAATTTAGAGTTGATGAGAATGGTGTTTTGAAATTTGGTAATCGGGTGTGTATTCCGGATGTTACCGAACTTAAGAAGAGTATTCTTGAGGAAGGACATCGTAATGGCCTGAGTATTCATCCTGGGGCTACGAAGATGTATCATGATTTGAAAAAGTTATTTTGGTGGCTGGGAATGAAAAGAGAAATTGCGAGTTTTGTTTATTCTTGTTTGACTTGTCAGAAGTCAAAGATTGAGCATCAGAAGCCGTCTGGGCTAATGCAACCGTTGGCTATTCCAGAGTGGAAGTGGGATAGTATCAGTATGGATTTTGTTTCTGGTTTACCGAGGACAAGTAAGAATTTTGAAGCTATTTGGGTGATTTTTGACAGATTGACGAAATCGGCTCATTTCATTCCGATCAGAATGGATTACCCGTTAGAGAGATTAGTCGAGTTGTATATTGAGAAAATTGTAAGTTTGCATGGTATTCCGTCGAGTATTGTTTCGGACAGAGATCCTAGATTTACATCGAAGTTCTGGGAAGGTTTGCAGAGGGCTTTGGGAACTAAGCTGAGATTGAGTTCTGCATATCATCCGCAGACTGATGGTCAGACTGAGGGGACGATTCAGTCACTGGAGGATCTTTTGAGGGCTTGTGTTTTGGAAAAGGGAGGTGTTTGGGATTGTTATTTACCTTTGATTGAGTTTACCTACAACAGTAGTTTTCATTCGAGCATTGGTATGGCACCGTTTGAGGCTTTGTATGGTAGGAGATGTCGGACACCTTTATGTTGGTATGAGTCCGGTGAGAGTGTTGTGGTTGGACCGGAGATTGTTCAACAAACTACGGAAAAGATTAAGATGATTCAAGAGAAGATGAGAATTGCTCAGAGTCGTCAGAAGAGTTATCACGACAAGAGGAGGAAGTCACTTGAGTTTCAAGAGGGAGATCATGTGTTTCTTCGTGTTACTCCGATAACTGGGGTTGGTCGAGCTTTGAAGTCGAAGAAGTTGACACCTCGATTTATTGGTCCTTATCAGGTTTTGGAGAGGATAGGGGAGGTAGCCTATCGTATCGCTTTACCGCCGTCACTTGCGAATTTGCATGAGGTTTTTCATGTGTCTCAGTTGAGGAGGTACATTCCTGATCCGTCGCATGTAGTCCAAGTAGATGATGTACAGGTGAGAGATAACCTGACTGTTGAAACATCACCTATGAGGATCGAGGATCGAGAGTTGAAGCAGTTGCGGGGTAAAGAGATTGCTTTGGTGAAGGTAGCTTGGGGAGGACCAGCAGGTGGCAATGTGACTTGGGAACTTGAGAGTCAGATGAAGGAGTCTTATCCGGAGTTATTTGCTTGAGGTATGTTTTCGAGGACGAAAACTCTTTTAGTGGGGGAGAGTTGTAACACCCCGATAAAAATAAGATAATTATTTAATTTAAGTTAATATTATATTTATTAATTTAATTAAATAATTGGAATTATTGGATTATTATTATTATTATTATTATTGGAATAATAATTATTGGAAAATATATATATAAGTTGGAAATAAGAAAAAGAGTCCCATTTGGAAAAGAAAGGGTTTCACGTGAAAAGCAGAGAAGCGGCTGAAAAGAGGAAAAGGGCAAAGAGGCAGAGCAAGAGGAAGAAGGTTGGAGAAGAGAAAAGCTTAAAGCTTAAAGATTCGCCGGATTAACTCAGGTAAGGGGGGTTTATCGTCGTTTAATGGGTATTATGGGTTAACATGTAATGGGTAGTAATAAGCCATTGATTTGACCCTAATTGGGATGAGGAATGCTGAAAATTGTGATGGATGAGTTATGTTAAAAACTGAAATTGAATCGATAGTAGTGTGAGTCGTAATTTGTTGGACGTGTAGCTTTTTACGGAATTGGAATCGGAGGTCCGGAAGTCCTCCAACGGCGGAAAATGCGGAGAATTCTGCATTCTGCTTCGTGTTAGCGCAGGAACAGCTTTCTGTCTTGCGTTAACCGGTTAACCCAGGGTGTTAACCGGTTAACACTGTTAGGAATTGTGAGGTATTGCTGTTTTGCTTGCGTTAACCGGTTAACCCAGGGCGTTAACCGGTTAACACTGTTATGAATTGTGAAAATATTGCTGTTTGTCTTGCGTTAACCGGTTAACCCAGGGCGTTAACCGGTTAACACTGTTGTGAATTGCCAGGAAGCGTGTTCTGTTTGCGTTAACCGGTTAACCCAGGGCGTTAACCGGTTAACACTGTGTGAAAAGTGAAAAATTCATATTTAAATGTGGTGTGCATGTTTGATGTTTGGCCTATATTGGCGTATGATATAATAGGGATCATTTCCCGTTGTTTTGAGCGGTAGGGGTATTAGTAGAGCATGCTAATACTGTGATTGATTATGTGGCATGATATGATTATGTGATAAATATGTTGATGATGTATGATTGTATGCATAATGTTGTGGATGTATCTATTATGTATGCAATTGTGAATGGACTGTTTATGGCTTAGAGTGTGAGCATATGTCCATTGTGGATTGTTGTTGATGTTTGCATGCTAGGTGATTAGCGTGCATAGCATAGCCCTTGGGGTGATAGCTAATTCCCATGGTGAGGAATTAGTGAGTGAGTCACTAGGTCTCAAATGAGTGGGACTAGTGAGCTTAGTAGCCGTATCTGGATTTGATCGGTGAGGTGAACTATATGTTCACAAATAATCGGTACCGCATGCATGGAGTCTCATTGCATAATGTATATATGTATGGCGTATAATATGAATGGATGTATTCCAATATTATACGTGTTGTTTGTGTTGGTGTTGAATATGAGTATGATTATGGAGTTGATATTGTCGTTACTGATTGTGTGATCTGATTAGGGTGATGATATGTGTTAAATTACTTAGCATTACATGATGTTTTATAATGCTTATTATATCGATTGAGGAACTCACCCTTACAACTATTTTTCAGGTAACGAGCAGTGATTGAGTAGGAGCTAGTGCTTGGAGTCTAGTGTAGTTCCTTAGTGGGTCATGCTCTGGTAGATGTAACATCGGGATGGGATGTTTTAAATGTTTTATTGTTGGTTGTGAACCAGTTTACATGTAATATGCTACATGTTTTGCATGATTGATTTAATCTCTATCCGCTGCGTATTGTGCAAATGCTTTATGTTTTGAATTAATAAAAGAGCATGACAGTTATCATGGAGAATGGTGTGAAGTAATTGTGTGACACCCTTAATTGCATATTTACTCTGATTGATATATGTTGTTATTTTAATTAAACTTTTGGGGTATTTTAGAAGGGTGTTACACAAAACACTAACCGCCCCATCACCTACCGTAGCCAAGAACCCCAAACATCACAATACCAAAACATCCCACAACCATATCTCTTCCAAACACCCCAACAACCTTTCCAACCTTTCCTAGACCCATCATTGTCACCCATGTCCCCCTTCAACCGTCCCGATCGCCCATCCATGAGTCAACCACACCCCAACTTCTCTGGCATGGGTCATGAGCTCAGCTACGCCGGTACACCATCATTGAATACTGAAGACTATGCTGAGTTGGCTGAATACCTCAACGGATCTTCTCCTGTAGGAGGTAATGACGCTCCTGGACCATCAGATGAACAAACACCGGTGCAGAATCGTCAACGTGGGTTAGGGCCAAGGGTTAGGGTAGCTAGGGGATGTGGGACCGGAGGTCGGTTAGGTGATCCCGGTCATCACCATTAGGATTCTTTGTGTAAAATCCAAATTTTATTAATATCAATTCGTATTATGTCAAATTTATCTTTGTGTAAACTCCAAACATTAGGTTTCTTTCATAATTCTAAAATAAACACATATCATAATACAAAAATTTATAGGTCAGAAACCCTAATTCAAGGACTTGTTATTGTTATGTTGAAGGGCTTGAATTTGGTCCCTTTTGGCAAAATTCACATACACATATTTTGACAGAAACCCTAATTTTGGGTCAAGTTCGCAAGGACCTACCTCACTCATTTTTAATTATTTTGAGGGGGGACCAAGTGCATTGGAAACTTTAAGGTGTCTACTTCACTTCTTATGTTGGACAAAAATTCATAACTCTAACACAAACACATGCAATAATACAAAACATTATAGGTCAGATAACAGATAAAATGTCAAAGAGTCCAACTTCAGGTGCCCATACCTAACTCATAAAAATTGCAAATGATGCAAAACTTTAGTCCAAATTCATTATCTTGAAAAGATCTACAACTTTTATGTTGAAGGTTTTGTCATTTGATGCTTTTATCATTCAAACTAAAGGGCTTGAAGTTGGTCCCTTTTGGCAAAATTCACATACACTTGTTTTGACATAAACCCTAATTTTGGGTCAAGTTCGCAGGGACCTAACTCACTCATTTTTTATTATTTTGAGGTGGGACCAAGTGCATTGGAAAATTTAAGATGTCTAGTTCAAATATTATGTTGGACAAAAATTCATATTCCTAAAAGAAACACATGCAATAATACAAAACATTATCGGTCAGATAATAGTTGAAAAACTCAGAAGTCCAACTTCAACTGCCCATAACTTTCTCATAAAAAATCCAAATGATGCAAAATTTATATCCAAATTCATTGTCTTGAAAAGATCTACAACTTTCATGTTAGAAGTTTTTTCATTTGAGGCTTTTTTAAGGGAGGCGCCAATTGGATTGGCGCCCCCTCTTAAAAATAACACACAGGCGCCAATTGGATTGGCTAGGGCAGGTGCCCTAGCCAATCCAATTGGCACCTCCTTGCAATTTTTAAGAGGGGGCGCCAATCCAATTGGCGTCTCCCTCTAAAAGTGGGGTATATTGGGAATTTTTTTGAAAACTGGGTTATTTTGGGAATTTCTTCGAAAATGTGGGTTATCTCGGTAAATTTGCCACTATTATAAGCAAACATTGACTTTAAATCTTGGTCACTATTATAAGTAAAAATTTACAACTTTTAAACTAATTAATGATTATATTACTAATATACCTTTTGTTTAATTCAAAAATTAAAATGTTATAGTTAATTCATCAAATATAAATAAATACATTATCGTAATTTTATTTGATTGTATATGAAATAAAAAATTTAATTACACTTAATTAACTTTTTTAACATTGTAAAATTAGTTATTTTTGTTTAAAATTGTGACCGAAGGTATAGTAAATACAATAAGAGGGTATAGTATTAATACAATACGCTAAAGCAAGAAGATCTTAGTCTCTCTCATTCTCTTCTCTTTTTTTTCATGCATTGATACGTATAAAACAACCCTCGTGGTCATTTTAATATACATGCTATATCAAAATTAATTCTCCAATGTTTATTTTAAAATATTATATTTAAATATTTTATATATTATACTAATAATTTTATAAGTAATACAATTAAAAATAAAATAACACATAAATTATTCAAACGAAATTACAGATAAAAATGTGTTTATGATTACGTATTTAAACTGTTAAATAAACTAATTTACAAATAGCATCCTTAAAAATTGAATCAATAAGAGTGAAAGGAAAATTGATAGCCTAGTATTTATTTTGAAAAGTAAAATATTTATGAATCTGTTTTAAAATAGAATATTTTAATATCAAAAACTCCTTGGTTTACTTTTTCTCTTTAGCGGTTTTGATTTGTAGATTTTTTTTTAGAATAATTATATTTTTAAATTATATATTAAAAAATTATTTTTATAAAAAATTATTATAATAATCAAGTTTCAAACAAAAAGAAATTTGATCGTAAAAGGAGTAGTCATGCAAAGTGGTGCATGCATTATAAAAATGTACATAGGCGTCACTGCAAGTGGCGCATGCATCAACTAGGAGGCGTATGCGCCATACACAATAGTTACTCATTTATTTTTAATTTTTTTATTTTAATAATTTTAATTTTAAAAAATTGAAATAAAAAAGAAAAATAAAAATAATATATAATATTATTTCATAAAATTCAATTACACAATAATTGAATAGAAAATTAATGACATGTCTGATCAAAATGTCCCCAAGTTCCACATCCCCGTGCATTCGTCTGCCTTCGAGGTCTCCACAATTTCTCCAAGGTGTTTGGGGTCTTTGAGAATTGGCCTGAGGAAAAGGTGGTTGGTGCGAGGGTCCTAGCGTATTTAACATATTTTTTATTCATTTCTCCCCCAATAGTTGCGGGGGTTGCCGCCTACGGCGCTGCTGTAATCGAGTTTGGTGTCTATGTTGTTGTAGTTGGGTCGTTGTGGTTGGGTTATGTGTGGACAACATGGTTGGTTGAATTGGGACGTTGAATCATTTTGGAAACGAAGCAATGGTTCTTTTGGTGTAAGAAAGTCATATGGTGGTTATGTGTTTTGGCGGTGGGATGTTTGAGTGTTCATTGATGGGGGGCTATGGTGGGATGGGGTGGAATCGTATGAATTATCTGGGCTATAGACATATGTGGTGGTTGCATATGATTGTTGGCGGTATGAGTCATGCTCTTTGTTTTGTATTTGGATGTGTGACATGTATTGGTTGCGAGTTTAGGTGTTCGGTGGTTGGATGTATATGGTATGGTGACGTTGTGAGGTTGGTCGTTGGATTTGGGTGGGTTGACATTGTTGTTGGGTTCGGTAATGGTGTGGGGTTGGTTGTTGGGTGGGGATTTGTTCTTGGACGTATGATGACAAAGCTCGTTGGCGTGGGTCGATCAAATACATCGGCTCAGACATAAACTGTGTTGTTGTAGCTGACCTAAACCAATTCATATAATGTTGAGTTGGTTTAGCACCTTTTATGATAGGTTTGTTTAAGATGTGCTAACGTTGATTCCTCTATTGACGAAACATCTCTTTAGAGATGTCTTTCCAATCAGGATAATCGCATTAGGCATCGACTCTTAGTTGATGTCGGTCTCCCAAACACGTCGGAGGGTCTGGAATTTGTTGTTGCATGTCAAACTGCAGTTTCACACGGTCACTCGGGTGTATCCCCACAACAGTGAACCTGATGATTGGTGTTTTTGTTGTCCAAACTGCAACATCCTCAGGGTTAACCTCATGGCTGAGACCCAGATACGGCCTCCAGATAAATTGTATAAGAAAAATACATGATTAGAAGATTTTTAATTTGGTAATATTAAAACCAAATTAAGATTCTTTTTAGTTGTAATACATCGTATGTTCTAAGATGGTCTATAAGATTGTGATAAACTATTATAGCATGTTTGGGACATCTATTGTAGTTCATCCGCATAATAGACCACCTAAAATGAAAAGATTGAAAATATATTTACATTTAGTTGTAGTATAAAGCCTAAAAAATTCGAAGATTTAAGATAAACTTACTTTGTTGTGAATGAGAATGTAAATGGCTTCTCGTTGACTGGGGCGAGTGACGACATTCTCGATCAACTCCGTGCTTGTAGCAAAAAGGCGCAAGAATAAAACAAACAAGTATCACTTTTTTGCATTTTTACACAATGAACTATATAGATGGGATAAAACAGCTGAACCCCAACTATATGTTCCTATTTTATTTATGTTTCGTAACAACGACAAATATTTACTGTATTACCAGTAGTTTCAGGAAATAAAAAATTACCAAATAGAATCATAATAAAACACCGAGCTTTAATTATTTTTCATACTCAGTCGAATCTTCACTTAATGTTATACTTCAATAGTATTGTTTAAGATATTTTAGATTAATACCTTGACCCCTAGGTTGACCCGAAGCTTGTCCCGTAGTTGTGTCTTCACACAAAGGGGAACCCAACAATTATTTTCATATAGAGTTATCTTTGTTAACTCTACCATTAATAGTCTTACCATCGATAGGTAGACCCAACAACATGTACATGTCCTCTAGTGTGACGGTATATTCACCGAATGGAAGGTGAAATCTATGGATCTCGAGTCTTCATCTTTCTAACAAAGCAAGGATAAATTTGTAATCAATAGAGTTTAGACTATGTTGAGTACACTACCAAAACTGCCTGCTTCTAAGTATGATTCTATCAATGGATCATGTGGTACATATTCATTTACACGACGTCTAAATCTCTTTGGTTCCTAGCAAAAGATGATTAAGTAAATAAGTAAGGAAGATAAATAAACTATAGTATTAAGGAAATTAAATAAGCTATAGTATTAAGGATAATAGTATCTTACAAACTCCATAATGTTGTTTATAGTTCCTCGATATTCATCACTTATGGTTAGTAGAGACATTTTTTGGAATGCTTTTGAGTATTTGTTGTTGACAAAGTGGATAAATTGAGTGTTTGTTGCTGACAAATTGGATAGATTGAGTGTGTTTGATAGAAATGCTGAGAAACATAGCCATATTTATATATGGGAGATAACATTCACGTGAAGCTTTGTTGTATGTGACCTCCAATGTATGTGTCATTGGGTATGGCACATACATTGTTTTTTGAGAGCATGTGTTGGTCAAAATCGCGCCTCATGTGGCACAGATTCGTAGTAGGTTGTGTCACTAGCCTCATGCATGCAAGATTCGTGGTAGGATGTGTCACTAGGCTCATGCATGCAAATAAAAGTACAAGCCAATGTAAATGGTGCATGGGTTAAGACAAAAGAGCATGCGCCATACCCTATGGTGCATGGGTTTCTTTTTGTCAATTCAATCTGATTCCTATTTAAGTGCACGATACATCATTTCAGAAGCAACTGACACTCTATTGTCACAACCAATACACTACAATACATTGCATTTCACATAAATGGCTCCATCACCATAATACATGATCAATGCTCACATCAATGGTCATATATTTGAATGTGACTTATTCGATTTTAATTTTCGTAATACCAAAGTTACCCAGTTTACAATAAATAGGTGATCAATTATTTCACATTTGAAAGAGAGAATAGAATAGAAGTTGTAGTGTATTCCGATGGCACAAATCATCTACGAAAATCCAATTTTTTTACCAACAACCAAGTCAAGTTTTATCAGTTAAATATCTGAGATGATGAAGATGTTCATAATATGTTTCTCAATCATGAACATTCCGGGTTCAACGATATTGAGTTATACATTTTACAACAAAAAAATCAGGTGTCTCATATCGTTGATTCGTCACATGTTTTTTGTGAAACTGACGACGACGAATAAGTCGAAGTCGATGTTGTTGACAAGGAAGAAGAAGAAGATGAGATATTGGTTGATCAAATAGTGAACGATGACACTGTCGGCCATGAGCAAGAGACATTACCTATGGGTCATGTTTATTGTCCATCTCAGCACATGACAAGCTTGAACTTGGGTGCAGATGAACCATCGTTAGAAATATTTCATAATCCGTATATGCAAACATAAGGATCATTAAAAGTGGGAGATAGATTTCGCACAAAAGAAAACTGCGTCAGAGTTATTAAAAGGTATCACATGGAATTATCAACTGATTATAGGGTCGATTGAACTAATGTGACAAGGTACAAGATCTTTTGTCGTAATGTGCTCTGTATGTTCTGGATGACAATAACTTACCAGAAAAGGAGTGACTCTTGGGAGATAGGTTCTATGGGTCTAGCTCACACTTGCATAATCACCAATCCGATGTAGGATCATCGTAAACTCAGCTCTCAGTTAATATGTGATGCAATTTTTTCTGTCATTAGCGAAAATTCATCGTTGAAGGTGAGTACAATAATCTCGCATATCGTTGCACGATACAATTATACTCCCTCGTACATGAAGGCATGGATAGTTAGGACTAATACGGTTGAACAAGTATTCAAAAATTGGGAGGATTCATTTAAAGAACTTCCACAATACTCAGTGGCACTTAAGCACTATGCTCTAGGGATTGTTGCCATTTTGGAGACCTTCCCGGCATATACCCCAGACAAGACTTGTGTTAGTGGAAATGGCATATTCTACGGACTCTTGTGGGCGTATGAGCCATGCATCAAAGATTTTTCTTTTTACATACCTATTATACAAATTGATGGGACATGGTTGTATAGGAAATATAAATGAACACTACTCATGGCAGTGGCACAGGATGGCAACAACAACATTTTCCCAATCGTCTTTACTCTGGTTGAAAGGGAGACTGCTGGTGGATGGAGTTTTTGTTGGTGTAAGCCCTAGAGGCCAATACTTTTGGTACTTGTATCGAATTATTTATTAATAATAAAAGGCTTTTTCTTTATTACGTTTGTTTAATAAAGTCCCTAGAATAGCTAGTCCGTTTAATGTATCAAGTGTCTATGGGCCCAATATTGAACTGGACAAGGATGACACGGTCTATGCCTGGTGTTCAATATAGACATAAGGGCAAAAGGGTAATTGTACACATAAGTATTATCACAGAAGGATTTGTCAGATCACATGACATTTTCGTGTCTTGGGTAGCAGTGATGTGTTGCTAGATACCGCTCACTATTTATTATGTTAAATGCGTGATTTAATATAATTGCCAATGTCGCGAAAACCTACAGGGTCACACACAAAGGACGGATTGATGAGAGAGAGAGTAACTAAGGAACACCGTAAGGTACGGTGCACTTAAGTGAATTGTAGAATATCGTAAGGTACGGTGTACTTAAGTAGAATACGAAATATGGTAAGGTACCATGCGCTTAAGTAATTTTGGGCATATTATAAGATATGGGCCACATACACTTAAGTGGGCTCTTTAGCTTGAATCCCAGACAAGTGGTTCTATAAATAGAACCCTTGTGCAGAAGCATAATATTGCGGTTGCATTTTCGTTTTCTTTCTCTCTCTCTCTCTCTCTCTCTCTCTCTCTCTCTCTCTCTCTCTCTCTCTCTCTCTCTCTCAGCCTTCATTCATAGCAACTAGCACTGAGATTGAAGGAATCTGTTCGTATGGACTGAGTAGAGGCATTGTCGTCGTTCAACGTTCGTGATCGCTCTGTAGATCTGCATCAAAGGTTTCATTCGTCATAAAAGGTAACTATTCTATCACTGATCATGCCCATTCGTAAGGATCACTAAAGGAGAAAATTTTAATTTCCGTTGCGTTTTGGATCGCCATTCTCCTTCAGTGGTATCAGAGCCACTTACGAAACCATGCATCGGATAAATGTTTATTTTCTGTATTAATATGATTAAAAGACAAAATGAATCAATTAATTAAACGAGTAATTAAATTTGGCATCATGTGTGTACGATTTGGATGATTGATGTTGACTATGCTTCGGAACCGACATTAGTATGGTGAAGCAGCGATACATCGATCGTCCATAGGTTACACAATTGAGAGCGATCAAATTATATATGATATACGTAATCCTAATGCAAAGTACGGTATATATGATATATTGTTTCTGTTTCGTTCATTCAAACACTAAATGGTTGTTTTCCTTTGAGCGATCCATGGTCATTTGCTTCAGAATCCGACATTAGTATGGTGAAGCAATGACATGTTGATCAATCATACTGAATCAACAATCGAGGTGTGTTTGACGGTCTGAAATTGGTGCATTAGGGTTAGTGACGGTGCAAGGGTTGTACCGTCAAAGAGTTATGCATTGAGGGCTTGTTGGAACACGTCTGTTGACTGTTTCAAAGCGCTGTTTTTTTTGGCCGCGTGACGATCGTAACAAGCTGGATGTGACGGTCGTCACATGCTTTGTGACGGTCGTCACACTCACAAATCCAGAATTCTAGGCATTTCTGTTATTTTGGCCGCGTAACGCTCGTCATGGATCTGTGGCGATCGTAACAAGCTGGTTGCGACGGTCGTCGCATTCACAGAGTCAGAATTCTCGGGGTTTCTGTTTTGTGACTACGCAAGAGTTGTGTTGATGCAAAACAACGTCGATTTCAAATGAATTGTTCATTGAAAATTTTGGACCGGGCAGCGGACCCCTAGCTAACTCTGCGTAGTATGTTCGGTCGCCGAAATTTAATTTGGTTTTAATTAATTAAAGGAATTAAAATTAATAATAATAATGTGTTTATTATTGTCTTGTGGTGATCGGTTATGGCCTTAGTTTTCCTTATTTTGTTTTGGGTTTTTAAAATACGACCTGCGTGTCGTGCCTCTCCTTTTAATCTCTTAATGTAACTTCTTTTCTCATCTCAATCCCTCGTATGTAAAACGAGTTTCTTCTGTAATGTAATGTTATGAAGAAAGAGAAGAATTCAATATCAAAGGAGGACAATGTTATGAAGAAAGATAAGAATTCAATATCAAAGGAGGACAATGTTATGAAGAAAGAGAAGAATTCAATATCAAAGGAGGACAACCTTGAAGATCTTGCTTGGAGAAGCTTAGATCGTTATTAGGTTAGCTTAGGTTCTCTCATTGGCTTGGGAGAATAATTGCGCTAGGGGCCATAACTGTTTCATTATGTATGTTGATGTATGTGTATGTATGTTGATGCATGTGAATATATGTTGATGCATGTGAGAGACCATTTATATGATAAATAAACCGGTGAGATCAGAATAATTGCAATTCCCTCAAAAATTAAATATTAAGTTTATGCTTTCCAAGTTTTAGCACTCATCAAGACTAGTATCGGATAATGTAGGTTTCACCTACGCGAGGTGCATGTTCTATATTAGTAAGGTGCGATGGGATAATTGTAATATCCAATTGCTAAAACAATGGGTCAAACTTAACTAAACAAATTATAATAATATTATATATGTTTAGAAGCAAGAGTTGGAAATGATCCATATGATGGATTGGAATAAGGAGTTATTCACCCAACTGAAATTTTCGAGAGTTGTATGAGATACAATTGGAAGGAGTTCCTACCTAAATAACCTAGTTTTGTGTAATCCGCCTACGCGGTCTTAGAACAAAGTGAAATATGGATCTTGACCCACTAGAAAATCTTCCAACGGGATTTTCCGAATCAAATGATGAGGGTCATTTGTTTTGAGTAAAATAGTGGGAGCATATTTAATTAAAGGCCTAATTAAATATGTTATTGATACTTATATTTTCATTAAGTCTCATGTAGATTACCATGACAACAAACACCTCTAACAACATCTTGCGATCAATCCTTGACAAGGAAAAATTGTCTGGGACAAATTTTCTAGATTGACACCGAAATCTGAGGATTGTCCTCAAACATGATAGAAAGTTGTATGTCTTGGAGAAACCTGTTCCTGAAGAGGAACCTCCTAGTTCTGCACCTAAGGCAGAAAGAGATGCTTATAAGAAGCATGTCAATGATGCCAATGAAACTGCTTGTCTCATGCTAGCTACCATGAACTCAGAATTGTAAAAGCAACATGAGAACATGGCAGCGTTCGATATGATCGAACACCTGAAGATGCTCTATCAAGAGCAAGCAAGGCATGAAAGGTTTGAAGTTTCAAAAGCCCTTTTTCAAGGCAAGTTAGCTGAGGGAGCCCCTGTAGGTCCTCATGTGCCTAAGATGATTGGGTACGTGGAAAACCTTGAAAGGTTGGGTTTTCCCCTCGGAAAGGAACTTGCGACTGATGTGATCTTGCAATCGTTGCCAGATGGATTCAGTCAATTTGTCCTAAATTTCAATATGAATGATATGGACAAATCTCTTCCTGAACTGCTAGCCATGTTAAGAATGGCTGAGCAGAATCTGAAGACAAAAAGGAAGTCCATTCTTGATATGAGACAAAACAAAAGGCCCACCAAGCAGGGTGATAAAGGGAAAGGCAAGGAAGTTGCCAAACCCAGACCCACTGTTGTTGCTTTGAAGCCTAGTGGAGGCATAGCGAAGGCAGGCACCTGCTTCCATTGCGGTAAGACCGGACACTAGAAGAGAAACTGCCCAAAGTACCTGGAAGATACGAAGAATGGAGTAGAGACTTCAACTTCAGGTATTTTTGTTATTGAAATAAATTTATCTACTTCTGCATCATGGGTATTAGATACTGGATGCAGTTCTCACATTTGTACAAATGTGCAGGGGCTGAAAAGGAGTAGAGATTTGGCAAAAGGTGAAGTTGACCTACGATTTGGCAATGGAGCAAAGGTTACTGCTTTAGCCGTAGGAACTTATGTACTAACTTTACCTAGTGGTTTAATAATTCAGTTAGAGAACTGTTATTATGTACCTGCAATTAGCAGGAATATTATTTTCCATTTCTTGTTTGGACAAGTTTGGTTTTTCATTTATAATAAAGAACAATTGTTGCTCTATTTATTTGAATGATATATTCTATGCTACTGCACAAATGAGCAATGGACTATATGTCCTTGATCTCGAAATGCCTATTTATAACATTAATACTAAAAGGATGAAACCCAACGAGTTAAATCCAACTTACCTTTGGCATTGTCGATTAGGCCACATAAATGAGAAACGCATTTCCAAACTCCATAAAGATGGACTCTTGGACTCTTTTGATTATGAATCATATGAGACATGCATATCTTGTTTAATTGGAAAGATGACAAAGTCTCTATTCACTGGAAAAGGTGAAAGAGCGAATGATCTTTTGGGCCTCATACATACTGATGTATGTGGACCACTGAGCATACCAGCCAGAGGAGGTTTTCAGTACTTCATCACATTCACTAATGATTTCAGTAGATATGGTTATGTGTTGAAACACAAATCAGAGTCCTTTAAAAAGTTCAAGGAATTCAAGAATGAAGTACAAAACCAACTAGGTAAGAATATTAAAACTCTTCGATCAAATCGAGGTGGTGAGTATTTAAGCCTAGAGTTTGATGACCATCTGAAAGAGTGTGGGATCCTTTCCCAACTTACTCCTCCTGGAACACCCCAATGGAATGGTGTATCTGAGAGAAGAAATCGAACCCTGTTAGACATGGTCCGATCCAGAATGAGTCACGCCGATCTTCCAAACTCCTTTTGGGGACATGCACTATTGACAGTAGCTTACACACTTAACCGTGTTCCATCCAAAAAGGTTGAGAAGACACCATATGAGATATGGAGTGGTAAGAAACCACATATGTCTTACATGAAGATTTGGGGTTGCGAAGTTTATGTGAAACGACAAACTTCAACTAAGCTTGAGCCTAAATCTGACAAATGCTTATTTGTGGGGTATCCTAAAGAAACAAGAGGGTATTACTTCTATAATCCTTCTGATGGCAAAGTGTTTGTGGCTCGAACTGGAGTTTTCCTAGAAAAGGATTTTATTTCCAAAGGAATCAGTGGGAGGAAAGTAGAGCTTGAAGAAATTCAAGAATCACAAAGCATTGATACACCTATGGAGGAATTAAAGCAGGAAACACAAGTAGTTGTGGAAGAGCAACCTGCTCAAGTAGAACAAGACTAGCGTAGGTCAGGCAGAATACGTCACCTACCTGAGAGATATGGATATTTGATAACTGATCAAGGTGATGTGTTGCTCATGGATCAAGATGAGCTTGTGACCTACCAAGAGGCCATAACTGATCCCGAGTCTGAGAAGTGGCTAGAAGCCATGAAATCTGAAATGAATTCCATGTACACAAACCAAGTTTGGACCTTGGTAGAGCCTCCTGTAGGAGTTAACCCTATAGGATGCAAGTGGGTCTTCAAAAAGAAGATTGACATGGTTGGTAAGGTACATACCTATAAGGCAAGACTGGTTGCAAAAGGATATAAACAAATTCATGGGGTTGACTATGATGAAACCTTTTCACCAGTTGCAATGCTTAAATCTGTTCGGATTTTACTTGCTATCGCTGCATATCATGATTATGAAATATGGCAGATGGATGTCAAAACTTCTTTCCTTAATGGGAATCTTCTTGAGGATGTGTACATGACACAGCCTGAAGGATTTGACATACCAGAAGAAGCCTAAAAGATATGTAAGTTACAAAGATCAATCTATGGATTGAAGCAAGCTTCCAGAAGATGGAATCTTCGTTTTGATGAAACAGTAAAACAATATGGATTCATCAAGAACGAAGATGACCCTTGTGTCTACAAGAAGGTTAGTGGGAGCATGATCGTTTTCCTGGTATTATATGTAGATGACATATTACTCATTAGAAACGATGTCCCTACCCCCTAGAACAAGTAAAGTCTTGGTTGGGGAAATGCTTTTCTATGAAGGACCTAGGTGAAGCAGCCTATATATTAGGAATCAGAATCTATAGAAATAGATCACAAAAACTGCTTGGCCTAAGTCAGAGTATGTACATAGACAAAGTGCTGAGACGCTTTGATATGCATGATTCCAAGAAAGGATTCATACCTATGCAACATGGCCTGTGTCTATCAAAAACACAATCCTCTTCAACTAAGGAAGAAAGGGATCGCATGAATAAGATTCCATATGCATCTGCAATAGGATCTATCATGTATGTCATGTTAGGTACTCGACCAGATGTCTCGTATGCTTTAAGTGCAACGAGTAGGTACCAATCTGATCCTGGTGATGCTCATTGGGTAGCTGTCAAGAATATCCTTAAGTATTTGAGAAGGACTAAGGACTCATTCTTGATATATGGAGGTCAGGAAGAGTTGGCTGTAATTGGATACACCGATGCTAGCTTTCAGACAGATAAGGATGACTTTAGATCGCAAGCTGGTTATGTGTTTTGCTTAAACGGTGGCACTGTGAGCTGGAAAAGTTCAAAGCAAGATACAGTTGTTAATTCTACAACCGAGGCCGAGTATATTGCTGCCTCAAGTGTAGCAAAGGAAGCTGTTTGGATCAAAAAGGTTCATTAGTGAACTTGGCATAGTTCCTAGCATTGTGGATCCCATTGATCTCTATTGTGATAACAATGGTGCTATCGCACAAGCTAAGGAGCCTAGATCTCACCAACGATCCAAACACATACTTAGGCGTTATCACCTCATTCGAGAGATAATAGATAGAGGAGATGTGAAAATATGCAGAGTACCTACACTTGACAATATTGCTGACCCACTGACAAAGCATCTTGCACAACAGAAGCATGATGGCCATACTAGATCTATGGGCATTAGGGGTATGCCGGGTTGGCTCTAGTGCTAGTGGGAAATTGTTGGTGTAAGCCCTAGAGGTCAATACTTTTGGTACTTGTATCTGTCGCACCCCAAAATTTGACTTTGGCTTTGTTGACCACATCTTGATTAATCTCGTTGTCTCGTATTCATCTCAATTTCTTAAACTTCGCGTGACAACTGGTTTGATTAGGTTTTGTGTGTTTTCGTTGCTTACCGTGTTGTATTTCGTTGTTTTAGCAAAACCTGGCCGATATCGTTGCCTCGTATTTATCTCGCTTATCTCTTTTGTGCGTGGCATCGCTTCGATTAGGTTTTGTGTGTTTTTATCTATTTAATTGTTTGTTTGTCGGTATTTTGACTGTATTTCGAATATATTAGAGTTTTCGTATTGTCCGATTATTTGTGATTGTGTTTGTCAGCGTTTTCGTGATGTCGTGTTGATTTTATTATTGCCTAGGGTTGTTTATTTAATTACGTGTTGTGCCGTGTGATTTAATCGAGTCTGTTTGAGTCGTGTTGTTGATTTTACTGGTTTACCGGTTTACTGGTTTATTGGTTTTATCAATTTGTCTGTTTTGCTGTGCAAATTGTCATCGTTTTTATCGCGTTCGTGTCGCTCGATTTTATCGTATTTTAATCGTGTGCCGTTTAATATTATTTGTGCTTAATATTAATTGTGTTTAGTTGTTAATTAGTTTATTTAATTAGGATTAATATTATATTAGTTTATTATTATTATTATTATATAATATATAAATATATATTATTAATTTATGTTAGATATTTTTTAGGTTTCTTATTGTTTAAGTAATCTAAATATATATATATATATATGTGGTTAGTAAGAAAAAGAAGAGGAGGTGGATCAGTAAGGAAAAAAACGTGTGGTGAGAGAAACAGAGAATTGAAAAGAAATATTTTTCCAAAAGCATTACCGTATTTTCACTTGTTCTTCATTTTCGGTAACCCAAAATCGTCCCGATTATTCACCGAAACACAAAACCGATTTCATATCTTTGAAGTTCGTTGAGTCCAGGTCACAAATATCCAAGGTTCATTTCATTCCGGCGTCGTTTCACCGATCAAAAGCGACGTTGAAGTCAGGTACTCACGAAGGCAGCCAGCACTGCGTCGGTGACGGTTTCCAGCTTTCGGTCGATCATTTGGACGATCAGAAGTTCATCCTCTTCACACAAGGTAATATTCTTCACTTATCTCTGAAATCGGAGCCAGCACTGCGTCGGTGACGGTTTCCAGCTTTCGGTCGATCATTTGGACGATCAGAAGTTCATCATCTTCACACAAGGTAATATTCTTCACTTATCTCTGAAATCGGCAAAGTTCCGGCTTGCCGACATGTGTTTAATTATTATTATCTATATATTATATATATATATATATATATTATATATATATATATATATATATATATATATATATATATATAATATATATATATATATTACTTTTGTCTATTATATATTATTTGTCTAAATGTATATATATTATTTTTGTCTACTATATATTTATTGTCTAATATATAGAATATATATATATATATATATATATATATATATATATATATATATATATATATATTATATATATATATTACTTTTGTTTACTAAATATTGTTTATCTTTTATTATTATTTTGCATATATGTTTTATTTAAATGTTAGTTAAATTAATTATTTGTTTAAATGTTTATTTTAATTAAATGTTTATTTATATCAAATGTTTATTTTGTCTAAAGTAAATGTTTATATTGTTTCTTATATTTGTTTATGTTGTTACTAACCGTTTCGTTTCAGTTTCAGCTCGATTAACTCCACTAACAATTCGTAATACTAATTATTCATAGCTAACTGTGTTGTAATAATTTACTTTCTCGCATTTTTTATTTTCTGTATTGTGTGTTTAACCGTATTGTTCACGTTTTATGTTAAAAAATCGAAAAATCCAAAAAAGAGAAACCCGATGCGATTCCAACGGTCGCCGTTTAAGAAACCCTTTTCACACACTCACAAGCTTACTCTTGGGCTTCCTTATAATGAGCCCATTTATTTATTGTTTCAGGGTTTAGGCTCATTCAAATCTTTTGCCAGCTTTGGCTTTTCAGTTTAAAAACATTTTCAAAAGGACGTGTCAGTCTCGAAGCCTCCCGCCTAGGTCGAGCAAGAGATGGCAAGACACGCCAATCTAAAAATCAACAAAACAGACTTTCCCCTTTTCTTTTGAGAGAACTACGTGGATTCTGATTTCTCCATTGCGCCTTGGAGATACGTAGGCATGAAGTCTACGACTTTATCGAGTCCAAAAACAATAAAATCAAGTTCTTTTCTCATCTCCCCAATCAAACGATCAAAGCGAAAAAAGCAAAGCATTCACATAAACATAAGCAAAAAGGTTCCTGTGGAGTACCACAGATGTAGAGGGTGCTAATACCTTCCCTTTGCATAACCAACCCCCGAACCCGTAACTCTAAAGGGATTTATCGTTATTTTTCCCTTCCTCTTTTTGGATAAAATAAAAGACGGTGGCGACTCTTGCATTTAAAATATTTTTCAAACGGGTTAAGTTCAATCAATACTTAATCTCGTGAAAAATCCCGCCGCGACAGAATGGCGACTCTGCTGGGGAAACATGATTAAACTTATTTGAGGGTTTAGCCTATCTTTGCTTGTTTATATGTTTGCTTTGTGAATATTTGCTAAATTGTATTGTTTGTAATGTTTGTTATTTTGGGTTTTGGGGGATACTTGTGATAAATCCTATACCCGGATTTGGGGCACATTTGAGATAGGATGGATGATAATTCAGGTTGACTTGATAGGAGACAATCCTTACCGAGTTGACTTGAGCCTTTGTCCGCTTGGTGGAGGCCTCTTTGAGGGTGATAGTGCTAAACAAGTCATTTGTAAGGCATTGTTGCTTTCGACGGGCCCGTGAAGCCAAGGACCTTAGTTTACCTTTACCCCATCTTGGCATTACTTAGGATGTGATGCGGTGACCACTTCGGACCAAAAGTCTGGTTTGGTTGATAAGCGATATCACACTCAAGTGAGATTCTTTCGAGAATAATATTGGAAAGCGAGCAGTTGCTTAACCCGGTATTATCCGAAGAAGGATCCATAACCTTGGGAACTTTTAGAACCCGTTTGGTAGGTGAACCTTAGAACTTATCTGGGGGCTTTGTCCTAAACTCCATGCTGGTGATGAACTTTGAACCTTGTATTGTTTGACCATGTTTGTGTTTGTTGCATTCATGCATGACATGCATTCATTCCCATCATTTCAACCTTTTTCCAAGGAACTTAAAGTGAGGATTGCAAATATTGCAGGAAACATGGATTTTGGACGGAGAAGTGTGAAAAAGTACAATCTCATCAATCCAAAGATAGATGAACTAAAGAAACTGGTTTCTTCGATCGCAGATCCTATTGGTTTCAGAGACAGATATGGGGCACTTATATCTTTATTGACACTTAGGATGGAAGAAGGGTTATTGCAGACATTAGTACAGTTCTATGATCCAGTCTATCACTGTTTCACATTCCCAGACTATCAACTCATTCCTACATTGGAAGAGTATGCCCAGTTGCTTCACATCCCAGTTGCTGATACAGTACCTTTCTCTGGTTCAGAAAAGTTACCCGAGCACAGTTCTCTTGCAAAAGTGTTGTACATGAAGAAGTCAGAATTCAAGAATAACTTCACCACCAAAGGAGGACTTCCAGGTTTCACTGCCAAGTTCTTAATGGGGAAGGTTTCTTATTTTGCCAGTCAAGGTTGTGATATTATTGTGGAGCATCTGTTCGCCTTGTTGATCTACGGTTTGTTACTATTTCCTAATATTGAAGGTTTTGTGGATTCATATGCTATACGCATCTTCCTAAGTGATAATCATGTTCCAACTTTGCTCGGAGACACCTATCATTCCATCAATTACCGTACTTTGAAAGGAGGAGGAACCATAGTCTGCTGTATACCGTTACTCTACAAATGGTTTGTCTCTCATCTTCCTAAGTCAGCTACTTTTGGGATCGCAAGTCAGGACTTCAGTGGTCACAGAGGATTATGTCTCTTACCCAGTCAGATATTGCATGGTATAGTAGAGTTTTAGACGATGTGAAGATCATTGATAGTTGCGGGGAGTTCCCCAATATGCCCCTCATGGGCACAAAGGGAATCATTTCTTATAATCCAGTACTTGCTAGGAGACAACTCGGTTACCCTATGAAGGACAAGCCTCCTAACATTCTTTTAGAAGGTATTTTCTTGAGGGATAACGAGGAGGACCCTACCATGAAAGAGAGAGTAGTAAGAGCTTGGCATCGTGTTTGTCGCAAAGGGAGACTTGAATTGGGTAAGAAAGATTGTACCTCCTATGAGTCGTACCTCCAGTGGATCAGAGCCAGAGCTATACAGTTGAAAATGCCATACCCACATCATGATCCTATCAAACCCGCTCCGTCGAAGACCCCCTACCTTCCGCTAGATGACAAAGAAGAACTCCAAGCCACCTTGGAGAGGGTCGAGAAAGAGAGAGACGCTTGGAAGGATAAGGCCCAGGTGCTCGAAATGGAAAATGAAGAACTTCAGAGACAGTTAAAGGAGCAGAGTGGAGAAGATCGTGCAGGTAAACGTCCAAGGGTGCAAGAGGATTTATTTTCCTCAGGCACAACAGATTACTCCCAGATTCCACAGTCCTCAGGTGCATGGAAAGGTCTTGTAGACAGTTTGGTGAAGGAGAAAGCTTTTATGCAGAAGGCCTATGAAGAAAGAATTGAGAGACTTGAAGGACAACTCCTACTTGTTTATGCTCGTCCTGATGACACATGTCCTTAAATGGTTTTCTTGGTTGTATTTTGGGTTGATAACTTTGTATATTTTGATAAAAATGCTTAAAATGAAAAATTTGTTTTGTTATCAAAAATGTTTGCAATTCTATCTTTTCCTTCACTTAGAGTTCCTTGGAAAATCATTCATTTTGCATATCCATGCATCACGTGCATACAGGTTGTCTGTCTTGGTCCAGTCTTCTAACAGTTGCTTCCCGCCAGCAGATCCATTTCAAGCTGACGCATAATTACAACACAAGAGCCAACTACAAAAGAAGAATGGAGATAACAGATAACGAGAACCGAGAATTGAAAGCTCAGGTTGACCGCCTTTCTGCTATGGTCGAGACATTGATAGCAAACCAAGCAGCCCAAGCTGCTCAACTTCAAACAGCACAAGCTCAGGTTGCCGAAGCACAAGATGCACAGATCCAGGCGCAAGCACAGGCAGCAGAGATGCGCAACCAAATGTTAACCGCCCGTCTACAAGCAGAGGAAGCCCGGGCTAGGGCTCAAGTTCATAATTCAGGACAGACTTCGCCACAGAATCAACCTCAAATTCAGAATCAGACAACAGCAGCACCCGTCACTACAGTCATCGCTTCAGAAATCAACGCTGTCCCAGTCACTTCTGTTACCATCACAGCATCCCGTCCTTGGGAAATACCCAGGGATCTTAATCAAGATAGATATCAACAAGAGTTCGTTCCACCAAATGCTCCTGTCTTCACTAATGTGCCTCCTGTTGTTCACTATACTCCTCACCTAGGAGAACCTGTCTATCACGGCCCTACCCCAAGTGAGGATCCTGGTCTCAATGATAGAATGGATGAATTCCAGGATCAGTTTGCGGAATTACAAAAAGAGATAAAAGCTCTTCGTGGGAAAGAACTGTTTGGCAGAGATGTAAATGATATGTGTTTGGTTCCAGACGTAAGGATGCCAGCAAAATTTAAACTACCAGAATTTGAAAAGTACAAAGGAAGTTCTTGTCCACAGACCCATTTGGTTATGTACGTGCGAAAGATGTCAATGTACACCAACGACCAAAGGATGCTCATTCATTGTTTTCAAGACAGCCTTACCGGTGCAGCTTTACGCTGGTATATGGGATTAGACAGTTCTCAGATCAAGACTTTCAACGATTTAGGCGAGGCCTTTATCAAACATTACAAATACAACCTTGATAATGTGCCAGACCGAGATCAGTTGAGGTCCATGCAACAAAGAGAAAAGGAGACATTCCGTGAATACGCGCAAAGGTGGCGCGAAATTGCAGCACAGGTTGTTCCACCTATGGAAGAAAAGGAGATGACGAAAGTGTTCTTAAAGACTCTTGATACTTTTTATTACGAGAGGATGATTGCAAGCGCTCCTACAGACTTTACTGACATGGTAAACATGGGAGTCCGTTTAGAGGAAGCAGTTCGAGAAGGGCGTCTAGTCAGAGAAGGAAGTTCATCTTCAAGCGGGGCAAAGAGGTACGGCGGTTTTATGAAAAAGAAGGAACAAGAAACTAATGCTGTATCCTATAATCATCCAAGAGGATCAATTATCCTTACCATTCCCAACACCAACATATAGCAGTCGTGACTCCAGTAATCACTTCCGCTCCAGTTCAAGTCCAATACCCTCAGCAGCGTACCAACCGCTTCCAACAGAATACTCAGTATCAGCAACAACATCAACCTCAACAACATCAACATCAGTTACAACAACGTCCACCACAGCAGCAAAGAAGAACCAATTTTGATCCAATTCCAATGTCATATGCAGAATTGTACCCAGCTTTGATCACTAAAAACCTCGTGCAACCACGACCACGACCTCCTGTACCAGAAGTGCTACCTTGGTGGTACAAGCCAGAGGTATCTTGTCCCTTTCATCAGAATGCTCCAGGTCATGACTTAGACAACTGTTTTGCTTTAAAGTTGGAAGTACAGAAGTTGACAAGAGCAGGTATCCTGACCTTCAAGAACATGGGTCCCAATGTGAAGGACAATCCAATGCCAAGTCATGGTCCTTCATCAGTGAACAATATAGAAGTTTGTCTCAATGAACAACGTGTTACGAAGATAGAGGAGATTCGGCAGTCTTTGGTTGAAATTCATTCTGTTTTATGTGCTCATGGTCTATTCCAACATGACCACCGGATCTGTGGTACATGTTCAGTCAATTCAAGAGGTTGTAGAAAGATTCAAGATGATTTGCAAGGCGTCCTTGATCAGGGTTTGATTCAGATTTCTAGACAAGTGAGTTCTCCAAAAACACAAGAACAAGAGGTGAATGTCATCATTCCCTGCTTCAACATTCCAGAGAAAGTAGAGATAGCTTATCATCCGAGGGAGCCAGTGGTGATTTGCCCTCCGGGCCCAATGCCTTACACTTCAGATAAAGTGGTCCCCTACCGCTATGCAGCAACTATTATTGAGAACGGTAAAGAGGTCGAGATTAAAACCTTAGCCTCAGTTACCAATATCGCAGCAAATAGCCGAATGACGCGCAGTGGCCGCGTGTTCGCTCCGCCGGTTATCCCAAGTAGAAATGTTGAGAAAGATCCAGTAGTCGTGGTACCAGTGACAAGAGAAGCAGAAGGGCAAACAAGCAATTCAACCCTTGACAAAGAAACAGATGAACTACTCAGAATTATCAAGCTCAGTGACTACAAAGTGGTAGATCAGTTGCTACAGACACCGTCAAAAATCTCGATCCTGTCCTTATTATTGAACTCAGCTGTCCACAGAGAAGCACTACTGAAGGTGCTTGATCAAGCCTTTGTAGAACAGGATATAACAGCAGAGCAGTTCAACAATGTTGTAGGCAGCATCACTTCGTGCAATGGCTTAGGCTTTTGTGATGAAGAACTGCCAGAAGAAGGAAAGAATCACAACTTCGCTCTCCATATCTCAGCCAATTGTCAAGGGGATTCTTTGTCTAATATCCTAATTGACACCGGTTCATCTCTGAATGTCATGCCCAAGTCTACCTTGTTGAAGCTAAAGTACAAAGGGGGGCAAATGCGGCACAGTGGAATTATTGTGAAAGCGTTCGATGGATCAAGAAAAACAGTCATTGGAGAAGTTGATTTGCCTATTGGTATTGGACCACACGTATTCCAGATCACTTTCCAGGTTATGGACATAGTGCCAGCTTATAGCTGTCTGCTCGGACGCCCATGGATTCATGAGGCGGGTGCCATTACATCCACGTTACACCAAAAGTTAAAGTTTGTCAAGAATGGGCAAATAGTGACGGTTAATGGGGAGCAGGCTATGCTGATTAGCCACCTTTCATCGTTTAGTGTGATAGAAGTAGACGAGACGGCTGTTCAAACTCCATTTCAGGCCCTGACCATCGATGATTACAAGAAAAGTGAAGGTTCAATCGCGTCATTCAAAGACGCCCAGCAGATTGTCAAGACAGGTCCTACAGAAATGTGGGGCAAGGTGATAGAGTTGCCAGAAAACGTTAACCATGCAGGATTAGGCTTTGTTGATGGAAAACAAGTGCAGACTTCAGTGGTGCGACCTTTCAAAGATATCTTTCACAGCGGTGGGTTTATCAACATGGTAGCAGTTGAAGAGGATACTTTTGAGGAAAAAGACAGAAGACGAAGGCCCCAGATTTGTGACACCAGGAGTAGTTATGAAGAACTGGACCGCAGTTGACATCCCACATTGTGTCCACATATCAAAAATTAAGCTTTTCAGTTTTCAAAAATCTTCCGCTTTAGCCCAAAGCGCGAAGCATTAATTTTGTAAAATGGGCACTTTTGTCAAAAACGTACTATCCATGAAAAAGATCTTTTGTGTTCCTATACACTTGTGTCCTTTTATCTTTTCAGCTTTTTCGGAAAATGGTAACACAAAAAAAACCTTAAAAAGAACACATTTTTGCATGTCATGGTCAGTCCTCTAAAAACAATTGTTTGTACAGGTTACTTAAACCCGTTGAACACAATGACATCATGCCCTCTCCCAACTTTGAACATTCTGTATTCGAAGCTGAAGAGGAAGAGTGGGATGAGATTCCAGAAGAGGTCGCCCGCCAGCTTGAAAATGAAGAAGACACTATTCAGCCATACAAGGAGCCTTTGGAAACAGTCAACTTGGGTTCGGAAGAAAATGTGAAAGAAGTCAAAATTGGAGCATTGTTATCCCCACAGGTCAAGGAGCAATTGATCAGCCTGTTGAAAGAGTATGTAGATGTGTTTGCTTGGTCTTATCAAGATATGCCTGGTCTCGACACTGACATCGTAGAGCACAAGCTACCTTTGAAGCCAGAATGTCCACCGGTCAAACAGAAATTAAGAAGAACACATCCAGATATGGCCGTCAAAATTAAAGAAGAAGTTCTGAAGCAAATAGATGCTGGTTTTCTTGCCACTTCAGTGTATCCAGAGTGGATAGCAAATATTGTGCCAGTTCCTAAGAAGGACGGGAAGGTACGAATGTGTGTCGACTATCGTGACTTAAATAGAGCAAGCCCAAAGGATGATTTCCCCCTGCCTCACATTGACATGTTGGTAGACAATACAGCAAAGTTTGACATATTCTCCTTCATGGACGGATTCTCCGGGTATAACCAGATCAAAATGGCTCCCGAAGACATGGAAAAAACTACATTCATAACACCATGGGGAACATTCTGTTATCAAGTGATGCCGTTTGGGTTGAAGAACGCAGGTGCTACTTACCAGCGAGCCATGACAACGCTCTTTCACGACATGATGCACAAAGAGATTGAGGTTTATGTGGATGACATGATCGCGAAGTCTCGTTCAGAAGAAGGTCACTTAGTAGATCTATTGAAGCTGTTTCAACGATTGAGGAAGTTCCGTCTTCGCCTCAATCCGAACAAATGCACATTTGGCGTCAGGTCAGGTAAACTCTTGGGCTTCATTGTCAGCCAAAAAGGCATTGAAGTTGATCCAGATAAAGTAAAAGCTATCCAAGAGATGCCCGCACCAAAAACAGAAAGGCAAGTGAGAGGTTTTCTAGGACGATTGAATTACATATCCCGGTTTATTTCTCACATGACTGCCACTTGTGAACCTATCTTCAAATTGCTGAGAAAGAGTCAGAATTGTGTTTGGACAGAGGATTGTCAGAAAGCATTTGACAGTATCAAAGAGTACCTCATGGAGCCTCCTATCTTGTTACCACCTGTTGCTGGAAGACCGTTGGTTATGTATTTGACAGTGCTTGAGAATTCTATGGGCTGTATTCTGGGTCAACAAGACGAAACTGGAAAGAAAGAGCATGCCATTTACTACTTAAGCAAGAAATTTACTGACTGTGAATCACGATACTCCTTACTCGAGAAGACATGTTGTGCATTGGCTTGGGCTGCTAAGAGATTGAGGCAGTATATGTTAAGTCACACCACTTGGTTGATATCCAAAATGGATCCAATCAAGTACATTTTTGAGAAGCCTGCACTCACTGGTAAGATTGCAAGATGGCAGATGCTGTTATCAGAATACGACATTGAGTATCATACCCAGAAAGCTATCAAGAGCAGTGTGTTGGCTGAGTACCTTGCTCACCAACCCGTTGAAGATCACGATGATAATGAGGATGAGTTTCCTGATGAAGATGTCATGTTCCTAAAATCCAGAGATTGTAAAGAGCCACTTCCTGAAGAAGGGCCTGAACCAGATTCTCAATGGGGTTTAGTATTTGATGGAGCTTCCAACGTTTATGGACATGGAGTAGGTGCAGTCATTATCACTCCAGAAGGTTCTCATATTCCTTTCACGGCAAGAATTTGCTTTGAATGTACAAACAACATTGCTGAATATGAAGCCTGTATCATGGGTCTTGAAGAAGCCATTGACCTCCGCATCAAAAATCTTACTGTTTATGGTGACTCAGCGTTAGTTATCAATCAGATCAAAGGAGAATGGGAAACACGCCACCCTGGCTTGATCCCATACAAAGACTATGCAAGAAGATTGTTGACTTTCTTCACCAAGGTTGAATTGCATCACATTCCTCGGGATGAGAATCATATGGCGGATGCTCTAGCTACGTTGTCTTCAATGTATCAAGTGGGTTTTCCAAACGAAGTACCCAGAATTGTGATCAAGCGACTTGATAGACCAGCACATGTGTTTACAGCTGAGGCCAGTTTTGATGATAAACCATGGTACCACGATATCAAGCATTTCCTTCAGACTCAGGAGTATCCTCTTGGAGCAACAGAAAAAGATAAAAAGACTTTGAGAAGATTGTCAGGCAGTTTCTTCCTTAATCAGAATGTGCTCTATAAGAGGAATTATGACATGGTCTTACTCAGATGTGTTGACAAAAAGGAAGCAGAAATGTTGATGAAAGAAGTTCACGAAGGGTCCTTTGGTACTCATGCAAACGGCCACTCTATGTCAAGAAAGATGTTGAGAGCTGGTTACTACTGGTTGACCATGGAATCAGATTGCTACAAATTTGTAAAGAAGTGTCACAAATGTCAGATCTACGCTGATAAGGTTCATGTACCACCAACCTTTTTGAATGTGATTTCTGCTCCTTGGCCATTCTCAATGTGGGGCATTGACATGATCGGTATGATTGAACCCAAAGCTTCCAACGGACACCGTTTCATTCTCGTGGCAATTGATTACTTCACCAAATGGGTGGAAGCAGCTTCGTATGCAAAGGTGACAAAGCAAGTGGTGGTCAGATTCATCAAAAATAATCTCATTTGCCGATATGGCATTCCAAACAAGATCATCACTGACAATGGCTCCAATCTGAACAACAAAATGATGGATGAATTATGTGAAAGTTTCAGGATCGAGCATCACAACTCTTCTCCTTACCGTCCCAAGATGAATGGGGCAGTTGAAGCTGCAAATAAGAATATCAAGAAGATCATTCAAAAGATGGTTGTTACCTACAAAGATTGGCATGAAATGCTGCCTTTTGCACTACACGGATATAGAACATCAGTCCGTACTTCAACTGGGGCAACCCCATTTTCACTTGTATACGGTATGGAAGCTGTGTTACCGATAGAGGTTGAAATTCCATCAATGAGGATACTAATGGAAACTCAGTTGTCAGAGGCTGAATGGTGTCAAAGCAGATACGATCAGTTGAATTTGATTGAAGAAAAAAGAATGACTGCCTTGTGCCATGGACAGTTATATCAAAAGAGAATGAAGCAGGCATTTGATAGGAAGGTTAAGCCGAGAGAATTCAAAGAGGGTGACCTTGTGCTCAAGAAGATGATACTATTTCACAATGATTCTAGGGGCAAGTGGACTCCTAACTATGAAGGACCCTATGTTGTCAAGAAAGCCTTCTCAGGCGGTGCTTTAATTCTTACAAACATGGATGGTGAAGAGCTTCCACGTCCCGTGAATACAGATGCAGTCAAGAAATACTTCGCCTAAAAAATGAAAAGAACAGCTCGCTAAGTTGAAAACCCGAAAGGGCGGCTTAGGCAAAAATGAGCGTCTCGGTGGACTGAAAACCTGAAAGGGCGGTCCAAGCAGAAATTAGAGACATAAAAAAACAAAGAGAATATTATCCCGGTAAATTGAAAACCCGAAAGGGCAATCTAGGCAAAAGTTAGGGATTTCAGGCAAGTAACTGCATAACAGAGATAAGATCATTGAAGTATCAGAATATTTTCAACAGTTCTCCAACTTTCTCAAGGCTGCAATACAGGTCAAAAGTGGAAGAGAGAATGATGTCATTGTAGTTCAACGTACCCTTTTTCCACGAAATTACCATTTTCCAATTTGTAAAGATCTATGGAATCACGCGGTTGGCTGATTACCATCCTATCAAATTAATTTGAGCCTTTCTATATTTCTTGGAACTCTTAATTTTCATTTCAATTTACGAAAGTTCTTTTACTTTGACAGATATGTTTTGAAACAAAAGTTTTGAATTAAAAACAGTTTTTGAAAACTATAAAGATTATTTACTTTGATTTGTGGACATCAATAAAAGGATTGAGACATGCGGTCCCAGTAATTCTAAAATCATGTGATTCCAACTAGACATGTTCATATTACTATCCTTATATGTATATGATGAAAAAATCTCCACAGGTGTCTTGGCAGTAATATTTCTCCAGCAGAGGTTGTGATTCTGGATATCCCTAGCTATGCTTCCTAGTTTTCCTCAAGAGATCATGCAAGATATATTTCAAGAAGTTTATTCCCTTCACTTGGGGCATAAAGACTCCCCAGTTAATTGATCATGAAGACTCCCCAGTTTAATTGATCATGAAGACTTTGATCCAGGTTTTAAGTTACAGATTTGGCCTATGGGATTACTACAGGTATTTCCCTAGTAATTTATTAAGGCGGGATCAGCAATGTCCCCAGCAGAGGATGAGAAGGAAGATTTGATTTCCCTGAGCAGGAGTAATACAGAGGTCTCCATCCCTCAGCGAGTGAAGAAAGTTGATATTCAGAAACTACAGGGAATCTCCTGTTGTTCTCTGTCCATTCAATAGAAGGATATGTCTCCTCCTCAGTAATGTTTTGTAGTAAAGAAGAGTGTGTTGCATTTTAAGCAAATTCAAGAATTACAGGATTCCTCCTGAATTCTCATTTACATTCAAAGGTCAGACATCACTGTTCCCCGGCAGAGTCTCCTAGAGGAAAGATCTCGTAACCAGATATCAGACACCATAATCCCCTGCAGAGTCTTCAGATACAGAAAGTCTCCATGATAATTAAAGCAAAAAAATCAAGGATAGATTTCCCCTATATTCTTATTCCCTGGAAAGATACCACCTATCCCCAGCGGACTTTATCCCCAGCGGAGTCTTCCAGAAGAATAATCCCTTCTGCATTATCAGCAAATTCAAGAATTGCAGGACTTCTCTTACAATATCATCTTATTTCCAGAGGATAACACCTTGTATCCCCAGCGGAGTCCTCAGAAAGGTCCAATCCTCATATACCTCACAAATTCAAGAACCACAGGGAATCTCCTGCATTTTTGAAGTAGAAGGCATCTCCATTTTTCTACGGAATCCTCAGCAGAGACAGACTTTTAAAGAAACCTGGATATGGTGCTCTTGTACCAATTCCCCAGCAAGTCTTTGTACTACTCCCCAGCGAGTCTCAGTGCAAATCTCCAGCAAGTCCTTATGCAGCTGTTAACATTTTTAGTTATTCCTAGTTTTGTCTGTCCATCATGCATTCATTACTAAATATTCATGCATATCTATGACATATCATGCTTGCATTCATATGCACCTTGTTTCCTTGTTTATATTGTGGGTTGAGTCAATCTCTCCATATAGAGTATCCTCATAAGCAGCAAAATACCTTTTATTGGTCATGTTCCCCACAGTGATCTATGCCTCGTGGAAGATGGTTGTTTCAGTTGTAAATCCTGATGAGTTCATTCCTCTTCAGTTGAAGTCTTGTTTGACCGTTTCATTCTAAGTTCTATCCTAGTTTGAACCTCGTGTCTCCAGATAAAGCTCAGAAATTGCCAGTAAAAGAAGGCAACAATATAGTCTTTGTGACTCTCATTCAGTAAAACAGACATGACAGATATTGTGTCCAAGTCCTTTATACCTTCATCTTTGAGTTGGTACCCGTTACAAACTTGAGTTACCTACATCCATGAGTGGTAACCTTTGTTATCCCTCGGATAAATTAATTACTATCTCCATCTATGAGTTGATAACATCCTCACAGAAAGTTCCATGGTTCTACCTGCAACTTTGAGCTGGTAGCGTGCTTTCGTCTTTGAGTTTAGCACAGATTCCTTTTGATTCCACCTTCGTCTTTGAGTTGGTGAAGTACCTGCAACTTTGAGCTTGTAATATGCATTCATCTTTGAGTTCGCACATTTTCCTGTGATTCCATCTTCGTCTTTGAGTTGATGGAGTACCTTCATCTATGAGTAGGGTATGTTTGATCCTTGTTGAACTGATAGTGTGCTTTCATCTTTGAGTCTGCACAGATAACTTCTGATTCCATCTTCGTCTTTGAGTTGATGGAGTACCTTCATCTATGAGTTAGGTACATTTTGTCCTTCCACCGTCATCTTTGAGTCGGTAATGATAAACATCTCCAGGAGAATATGTTCTAAATTCTTTTAAACACCTTTGTTAATGAATCGGTGGTTGCCTTCAACTTTGAGTCGGCATTTCTCTGTCTACCTCATCAATGAGTTGGTAGTGCGCATTCAACTGTAAGTCTGCACAATGATCCTTAGATCTGATTCTTCATCTACACCATCATCAATGAGTTGGAATTTGATTTCCCTAGCAGTGTTATTATCAATCTTTTGAAGCTTGCCTTCAACTTTGAGTTGGCATGTCCTGTTTACCTCATCAATGAGTGGGTAGTGAGCTGTCAACCATGAGTTAACGCAGTTCGATTCTTATTATGCCCTTGTTATACCTTCATCCTTGAGTTGGTATTCATCTTTTCTGTTACCTCCATCTTTGAGTTGGTAATGTACTGTCACATCAGTACTCTTGTTATATTGATCTTTTCCCACTTTCATATATGAGATAGTGATGTATCGTCAACATTGAGTCGATATCTCTTTTCCTCCTATTTTCCATCTATGAATAGGTAGTGAATCTTCCCCAGCTGAGTATTCTCAGTGTTTACCTTCATGCATTGAGTCGGTGTATGTCCTTCCCCAGTAGAGTTTGCACTCCTGTGTCTCTGTGTCTGTCTGTCTTTTGCATCATGCATACATGCATTTGCGGTCAAATTTTGTGGCGTTTGTCATATTTAATTACCTTACGCCATTCGATAGCCTCCGGCTATCTGGCCTAAGTTAATTAAATAGGGGCATCTGTCGCACCCCAAAATTTGACTTTGGCTTTGTTGACCACATCTTGATTAATCTCGTTGTCTCGTATTCATCTCAATTTCTTAAACTTCGTGTGACAACTGGTTTGATTAGGTTTTGTGTGTTTTCGTTGCTTACCGTGTTGTATTTCGTTGTTTTAGCAAAACCTGGCCGATATCGTTGCCTCGTATTTATCTCGCTTATCTCTTTTGTGCGTGGCATCGCTTCGATTAGGTTTTGTGCGTTTTTATCTATTTAATTGTTTGTTTGTCGGTATTTTGACTGTATTTCGAATATATTAGAGTTTTCGTATTGTCCGATTATTTGTGATTGTGTTTGTCAGCGTTTTCGTGATGTCGTGTTGATTTTATTATTGCCTAGGGTTGTTTATTTAATTACGTGTTGTGCCGTGTGATTTAATCGAGTCTGTTTGAGTCGTGTTGTTGATTTTACTGGTTTACCGATTTACTGGTTTATTGGTTTTATCAATTTGTCTGTTTTGCTGTGCAAATTGTCATCGTTTTTATCGCGTTCGTGTCGCTCGATTTTATCGTATTTTAATCGTGTGCCGTTTAATATTATTTGTGCTTAATATTAATTGTGTTTAGTTGTTAATTAGTTTATTTAATTAGGATTAATATTATATTAGTTTATTATTATTATATAATATATATAAATATATATTATTATTTATGTTAGATATTTTTTAGGTTTCTTATTGTTTAAGTAATCTAAATATATTAATATAGATGTGGTTAGTTAGAAAAAGAAGAGGAGGTGGATCAGTAAGGAAAAAAACGTGTGGTGAGAGAAACAGAGAATTGAAAAGAAATATTTTTCAAAAGCATTACCGTATTTTCACTTGTTCTTCATTTTCGGTAACCCAAAATCGTCCCGATTATTCACCGAAACACAAAACCGATTTCATATCTTTGAAGTTCGTTGAGTCCAGGTCACAAATATCCAAGGTTCATTTCATTCCGGCGTCGTTTCACCGATCAAAGCGACGTTGAAGTCAGGTACTCACGAAGGCAGCCAACACTGCGTCGGTGACGGTTTCCAGCTTTCGGTCGATCATTTGGACGATCAGAAGTTCATCCTCTTCACACAAGGTAATATTCTTCACTTATCTCTGAAATCGGAGCCAGCACTGCGTCGGTGACGGTTTCCAGCTTTCGGTCGATCATTTGGACGATCAGAAGTTCATCCTCTTCACACAAGGTAATATTCTTCACTTATCTCTGAAATCGGCAAAGTTCCGGCTTGCCGACATGTGTTTTAATATATTATTTATCTAAATATATATATATATATAATATATAATTATATAGATTATAGAATATATATATATATTATATTATATATATATATATATATATATATATCTATATATATATATATTATATATATATATATATATATATAATATTACTTTTGTCTATTATATATTATTTGTCTAAATGTACATATATATTATTTTGTCTACTATATATTTATTGTCTAAAATATAAATATATTATATATATATATCTATATATATATATATCTATTATATATATCTATAATATATATATATTATATATATATATATATATATATATATATATATATATATATATTACTTTTGTTTACTAAATATTATTTATCTTTTATTATTATTTTGCATATATGTTTTATTTAAATGTTAGTTAAATTAATTATTTGTTTAAATTTTATTTTAATTAAATGTTTATTTATATCAAATGTTTATTTTGTCTAAAGTAAATGTTTATATTGTTTTTTATATTTGTTTATGTTGTTACTAACCGTTTCGTTTCAGTTTCAGCTCGATTAACTCCACTAACTATTCGTAATACTAACTATTCATAGCTAACTGTGTTGTAATAATTTACTTTCTCGCATTTTTTATTTTCTGTATTGTGTGTTTAACCGTATTGTTCACGTTTTATGTTAAAAAATCGAAAAATCCAAAAAAGAGAAACCCGATGCGATTCCAACGGTCGCCGTTTAAGAAACCCTTTTCACACACTCACAAGCTTACTCTTGGGCTTCCTTATAATGAGCCCATTTATTTATTGTTTCAGGGTTTAGGCTCATTCAAATCTTTTGCCAGCTTTGGCTTTTCAGTTTAAAAACATTTTCAAAAGGACGTGTCAGTCTCGAAGCCTCCCGCCTAGGTCGAGCAAGAGATGGCAAGACACGCCAATCTAAAAATCAACAAAACAGACTTTCCCCTTTTCTTTTGGGAGAACTACGTGGATTCTGATTTCTCCATTGCGCATTGGAGATACGTAGGCATGAAGTCTACGACTTTATCGAGTCCAAAAACAATAAAATCAAGTTCTTTTCTCATCTCCCCAATCAAACGATCAAAGCGAAAAAAGCAAAGCATTCACATAAACATAAGCAAAAAGGTTCCTGTGGAGTACCACAGATGTAGAGGGTGCTAATACCTTCCCTTTGCATAACCAACCCCCGAACCCGTAACTCTAAAGGGATTTATCGTTATTTTTCCCTTCCTCTTTTTGGATAAAATAAAAGACGGTGGCGACTCTTGCATTTAAAATATTTTTCAAACGGGTTAAGTTCAATCAATACTTAATCTCGTGAAAAATCCCGCCGCGACAGTATCGAATTATTTATTAATAATAAAAAGCTTTTCCTTTATTACCTTTGTTTAATAAAGTCCCTAGAATAGCTAGTCCGTTTAATGTATCAAGTGTGACTTGATCATGAGATCACATTAAACATAAGGACACTATTCTTAAATTATCCGTAGTCGAGCTTTATTGTGAAGTGGGATAACATTAAAGCATTAAGACTATTATGTATATAGACTGATGATCACATCTCATGGATCATGGATAAGGAGTTATCAAGTCTTAAACATATGTATGAATATTAAGAGTAATATTTATACTGGATTGACCCGCTATGAGAATACTATATAGCAAGTTATGCAAAGTGTCATAAGTTATTCTCATGGTGATAATGGTGTATACCACCCTTCGACTTGAAACCACTATGGACCCTAGATGTAGAGTCGAGTGCTTTATTGCTGATCAAACGTTGTTCGTAACTGGATAACCATAAAAATAGTTGATGGGTACTCCACGAAGCATGCTAAGGGACATGAGTGACCTAGATGGAATTTGCCCATCCTGCATAACAGGATAAATGTCTATGGACCCAATATTGAACTGGACAAGGATGACACACTCTATGCCTTGTGTTCAATATAGACATAAGGGCAAAAGGGTAATTGTACGCATAAGTATTATCACAGAAGGATTTGTCAGATCACATGACATTCTCGTGTCTTGGGTAGCAGTGATGTGTTGCTAGATACCGCTCACTGTTTATTATGTTAAATGCGTGATTTAATATAATTGTCAATGTCGCAAAAACCTACAGGGTCACACACAAAGGACGGATTGATGAGAGATAGAGTAACTAAGGAACACCGTAAGGTACGGTGCACTTAAGTGAATTGTAGAACATCGTAAGGTACGGTGTACTTAAGTAGAATACGAAATATGATAAGGTACCATGCGCTTAAGTGATTTTGGGCATATTATAAGATATGGGCCACATACACTTAAGTGGGCTTTTTAGCTTGAAGCCCACACAAGTGGTTCTATAAATAGAACCCTTGTGCAGAAGCATAATATTGCGGTTGCATTTTCGTTTTCTTTCTCTCTCTCTCCCTCTCACACACACTCAAAGCCTTCATTCATAGCAGCTAGCACTGAGATTGAAGGAATCCGTTCGTGTGGACTGAGTAGAGGCGTTGTCGTCGTTCAACGTTCGTGATCGCTCTATAGATCTGCATCAAAGGTTTCAATCGTCAGAAAAGGTAACTATTCTATCACTGATCATGCCCATTCGTAAGGATTACTAAAAGAGAAAATTTTAATTTCTGCTGCGTTTTGGATCGCCATTCTCCTTCAGTTTTTTCCTAAAAAATATATGATTACACGTTGCTCATCAGCCTAACTTATGCTTTACTTCAGACAGACATCCATCGATTGAGTGTGTCTATAAAAACCTTGATAACGACTGGCAGGATCCTCTTTCAACGCATGTCTACTGCATTAGACACATCGCTTAAAATTTCATGTGGGAGATCAAAGACAAGGCATTATGGAAGAAGGTTGTAAACGCATGATATGCATTAACAGAATCTTCCTTCAAACACTACCGTGAAGACATTAGATTCACAAATGCATATACAGTAAGGTGAATCGGTAACATTCATTGAAGAAGTGGACCAAGGCATTCGACAATGGTCAACGATGGGGCCACATGACAAAACATCTCGTGGAATCAATGAACTATGTCTTCGAAGGCATCCAAAACCTACTGATAACCGCTTTGGTGAGAGCAACCTATTTTAGGTTAGGGTTGCTATTTGAGATCATATGTTCAAAATGGAGTACAATGTTACAATCGGGGCAGTTGTTCAGTGATTCTTCAATGAAATTTATTAAGAAGGAAGTTGCCAAAGCTAACACACATGTGGTCACAATGTTTAACCGTTATAAAGATTGGTTCAGTATAGACGAGACAATGGATCACAATGAAGGGAGGCCAAAGGGATACTTTCGAGTTGAACTAGATAGAGGTTGGTGCGACTGCGAAAAGTTCAAAGCCTTCTGTATGCCTTGCTCCCATGTCATAGTGGCATGTTCAAAAGCTCGACAGAACCCTTCCAACTTACTATTCGCCGTTTACAAAGTCACAAATACATACAATGCTTACAACAATAGATTTTTAGTGGTAGCGAAAGAGGATTATTGGCTTGCATATCAAGGAGAGATAGTCTGGCACAATGAAAACATGCAAAGAAAGAAAAAGGGTCGTCCAAACAACACGCTTATTTGAACCGAAATGGATACAACAAACAAATTTGTCAGCCCGGACACACGTACAAACTGACCCAAGGTTGGACCAAGCATAACAACATGATTTTATATGTAGCCATTTTATTTGATTTTAAAAACAACGTCCATTTCATTAATATCAATACATTAGGCTACAATAATTTAAACAACTAAACAAAAATTCAAACCACAACTAAACAACAAGATAAACCAATACAAGGACTAAACAACATAACTACGCGATTACAACCATCAGAACAAATTCCTCAGAATTGTGTATCATAATGCGAACATCCCTGTCAGTTTTAAGATTGTCCTAAAAACGACTTTCTCCATTGTCATTGTACACGGTAACAAGCCTTTGAATTCTTCTAATCTTTTCATCCTCTACAATGTCTCCATCTAGCCAATGGATCAAGCTCCTATTAAGATGCTCGAACGTCTCTGTATTTCAAAGTCGGATCTTCATCAGAGGTTTTATTGTCGATTAAATTAAATCGGAATTTCTCTTGTGGATATAAGAGCACATATATGAAGATATTGTGAAGAAAAATTAAAAGAGATTAATAAGAAATGTGAAAAATGAAGAGAGGGGATCCAATATTTATAGAAGTTTTTAAATAAAGTAGTAGCCACAGCATGTGACGGATGATCTTAGAGGATGCATGCATGACCCACTTGCAATGGTTTGATATACATGCAATCCTATGTATAATATTTTAAAGTATGCACCACTTTAAATGACTACTCCTTTACGTCTAATTTATTTTTGTTTAGAACATTACTTTGATTATTTTAATATATAATTTTAAAAAAATGATTATTTTAAAAAAAAGTTCTGTTTGTAACTTAACGAGAAAGGAAAGAACATTAATAATGAAACTCACATAAAAAAATTGATTCATCTATAATTGAATGAATCTAATATAAGTAAAGTTTAAAGTTCAAAATTAAAAAAGAAAACTAACAAAAAAAGAAGTTATTCTAGCAACATTAATATGTTGTATTATTTATATTGTTAATTTAATTTCATACAAAACACTCAATTTTCAACTTTAAAAAACAATTTTTTTAAAAATAATTAAATATTTTTAAATAATTAATATTTCAAATTACATATCTGAATAACCAATTTTAAAAAAAAATACTAGAGGAATAATTATACTCATACATTCAAAAATTATATATATTCGCCATTAAAAATGGTGCATGCTTAGACATCTCGTCCTAGAGAAGCATGCACCACAAACATTTTTTTTAATATTTAATTATTTTAATTAAATATTTTTAAAATAAAATATTAAAAAATTTAAAATAATTTATAATATCATTTTATAAAATTGAATTATACAAAAATACAATAGAAAATCAATAATCTAATGCATTCGTTTGTCTTGGAGGTCTCTTATAATTACTTTGGTATTTATTCTCAAAAATTTTAGTTAAAATAATTAAAAATTAAAAAAAAATCAAACAAAATAATGGCACTATCTGTGATGCTTGTTCTATAGAATGCATAGCATTACAGTGGCATGTTTGTTTTCTAAGCATGCAGTATCTTTGGTAGCACCTATGTATTATTTTTACTTTTTATCAAATATAATTATTTCTCTTATTATTATTTTTTTAAATTGGTTATTTTGATATTTAATTTAAAATATTGATTGTTTTAAAAATTAATTAAAAATAAAATAATGCTAACTTGCGTAAAGTTTGTATTAAAAAATAATTATAACATTAATTTTATTAATTTTATATCTATATACCTTTATTAAAATCATTACACAATTTTCAATACAAAATTTCCAATAAAAAATATTTAAAAAAACTAGTATCTTTCTCTATAATATTTTAATTTTAATAATTTTTTTCTTTTTCTTTTTATTCAGGATGAGCACTAACTCAGCGTCCAGTCACTTCAAACCAGTCCAATCCAAAAATAACCTGTTAACCAAACTGAACATCCCAACGGTAACACGTGAGAATCAGATAAACATTGCCACGTGTATTACACTCACACGTGCGAGCATGACGGTGCAACCCTTTAACCGTGTCTTACAGTGGTCCTTTCTGGTACCATCTCTTACAAACCTACAAAACGCCACGCGGCAAGATTATCAATGCACCTCACCATCATTACCATGAGCTGCACTTACGCATTAATAGCCTTACGCGTGTTTTGTTACGTTTTTTTAATGGAAATGTTGGGTGTTTTCAACTCGCCTTTTGTGATGATTATATTGAAACGCTTTAAAATATGAATTCTAATAATTATTCATTTGACTAAAACTTTACTTCATCTTGTTCTCTGTATGGTACTAGTAGGTTCATCTTCTCATTTCTCAAGGTTAGTTCCAGTATTTTCCATTATTTATTAATTTTAAATTCTAATTTGTTTTTTGTTTTTGATTATGAATAATTGGTAGAACTGTTTTGATTTTGTTCTGGTTTTTCTGGATGATTTCAGTGTCTGAGTTTAGAAGCATGATTTTTTTTACATAAAATTATAAAATGGTTTGATCGCAATAAAACTTGGTTGCTGTTGTTAGTTAAAGTGTTCTGAACTTACTAGTTACCCGCTGGGGTTGCGATTGCGGTTTCTGCTATGCGAATTACAGTGAAATTTAAGGCTGCAATTATGATAACATGCAAGTTCTTATATTAATGATTAAACAAAATTAGTATTGAGTTGAGTATTAATGTTTGTTTTGTTTTTGGTTTTCAGAATTTGAACAATACACCAAGGAAAATTAACTTCCAAAAGCTTCAGTATAATTCTGCATTGTAGAGGATGTGTTCAGTATAATTCTGCTTCTATGTTTGATGCATTGGCACACAGGTTTTTCGTTTTTGAATAATCAAAATGTTAGTTAATGCTTATGTTAGATTCCAGGGTTCGTATCCTGAACCTAGGTGTCCCTTACAAGAATCGCCTTTTTCGCATTTGAGAAATTTTGACTAGCTGAGGAAGTGCTTTTTTTTTGGTAAAAAGTCTTAAGTTTAAGGTCTGATATGGATGATACATCGAAAGTGTTGATGCAAAGATATGAGTTAGGAAGATTACTAGGGCAAGGAACTTTCGGAAAAGTTTACTATGGAAGGAGTATAGTAACTAACCAAACTGTAGCTCTTAAAATGATTGACAAGGATAAGGTTATAAAAAATGACCAAGCTGATTGTATAAAAAGGGAGATATCAATTATGAAACTCGTAAAACATCCGAACATTATACAGCTTTTCGAGGTTATGGCTACGAAGAGCAAGATTTACTTTGTTTTGGAATATGCGAGAGGTGGTGAATTGTTCAAGAAAGTAGCAAAAGGGAAGCTCAAAGAAGATACTGCACATAAGTATTTCAAGCAATTAGTTAGTGCAGTTGATTTCTGTCATAGTAGAGGTGTGTATCATAGAGATATAAAGCCGGAAAATATTTTGTTAGATGAGAATGAGGACTTGAAGGTATCGGATTTTGGTTTAAGTGCTTTTGCGGAATCCAAAAGGCAAGACGGTTTGTTGCATACAACATGTGGAACGCCGGCTTATGTAGCTCCTGAAGTCATCAAGAGGAAGGGTTATGACGGTGCCAAAGCCGATATTTGGTCTTGTGGAGTTGTTCTCTTTGTGTTACTTGCTGGTTATGTGCCTTTCAATGACTCGAATTTGATGGAGATGTATAGGAAGATAAGTAACGCGGAGTTTAAGTTTCCTAATTGGTTTGCGAAAAACGTTAGGAAGCTGTTGTGTAAGATGTTGGATCCGGATCCTAGCACTAGGATTTCTATTGAGAAGATCAAAAAATGTTCTTGGTTTAAGTATGGACCGAATGGTAGACCGAAACAACATGAAGAGGAAAACAAGAGTATCTCTTCTTTGGATACAAATTCTGTAGGATCGACAGTTCTGATTGAAGGTGTGTCACGTGACACGACACAGACACATGTGACTGATGAAATTGAAAAGCAAGAGTCAATTGTACCGATGAGTATAAATGCGTTTGATATCATATCTCTTTCTAATGGTTTTAATCTAGGTGGATTCTTTGAAGACAGTTTTAAGAAAAGGGAAGCGAGGTTTACTTCAAGACAACCCGCGTCGGTTATCATTTCAAGGCTGGAAGAGATTGCTAAGAGACTGAAGATGAAAATAAAGAAAAGGGCTGCTGGTTTGTTGAAACTAGAGGGAGTTGATGAAGGTAGGAAAGGGATTTTGTCTATTGATGCTGAGATATTTGAGGTTACTCCAGTTTTCCATTTGATTGAAGTGAAGAAATCAAATGGAGATACATTGGAATATCAGAAAATATTGAATGAGAAAATTAGGCCTGCTCTTCAAGATATTGTTTGGGTTTGGCAAGGTGAAATACAAGAACAATCACAAGAGTCGGAGCAGTAGCAGTAGCAGCAGCAGCAACAATCGTGCTATCTTCATTTTGTACATTTCAGGATATACTAGTTTTTTTTCCCGAAATTATGCTGTTTCTGCATAGCTTTTTATGTGTTTAACTATGACATAACCTTAATGTATTAGGTTTGTATGTTGAGTTTGATGGTTAACAAACAACCAGTGTACCGAAGACATGCTAGAACATGTTCAAAGTTCTTGAGAAATAAAGTTCTGGGTTGAAGATTGCAATTTTGAGTATTGTCACCATTTCAAAGTACTATACATAACATGCAGTCATTTCGGTACCAAACTAAACCAAACCATTTAATAAACAATTGGCCTCATATATTTTTACAACTGAGAAAAAGTAACGGGTTTAAAAAAATATAAATGTTGGATCAGCTATTTGGGACAACACGAACGAACATAACATGGTGTTGAACCATATGCTTGGTGGGACAACACGAACTACTAGTTTATAACATATTACAACTTATGTTGTCATACATGATGTCAACATGAACTACTAGTTTATAACAAATTACAACTTATATGAATAAATGTCATACATGATGTCAGAGAATTTGTCAACCAGAAAGATCAGTTTGCATGCAAGATATGATAGATTAACTTTTACAAGATGATGAAGCATAAAAGCAATAAATAACATAATATATTGATAATCCAGTTCGGTGAAATCACATCTAAGTTTTAGGGGTAATACTATCCAAAAAAGAAAATCCACTACTTCGAATTAGTACCTTACAAGAACCAACAATTCTATGTTGTTCAAAGTATCTTCCTAATTCTAATGTCTTTCTATTGCAGAGAGGAAAAAACTTCTATTAGAGAACTCATCAGATTAAACACAATTACAAATTACTATGCATGGTAAGCTCTCTATTAGGCGTCAAATTATCGAGTATAGTAGAAAGATGTTTGGAATGGAAAAATGTAAGATCAAGGAACATGTTAGATTTCCTATTCAATTTTTACTATGCCTTAGTCATTTCTGCGGTGCTCCGACAAAGCTCACTCTTGCGACTAAAAGATCTGGGCAGAATTTGGCTAACCCAAACTATCGAGATAATAAGTTTGATGGATAACCAACTAGTACCATAATATATTTAGTGCTCCCCAGCCTTGATGATAATAATCTCGGGGTAAGGAAAGCCACCCAGATCTCGACAACTTCACTCTTGTGTTTAGGAGAAAGAGCATGAAACTCTCGTTTGAACCACTTTGGCCCATACTTTCGATTTGCAAAGGGAGACAATGAAGGAATGAAGGTATGACTCTTTGAAAACATCATGAAGTATTCAGTAAAAGTCTCACGTGTCGAGTGTCGTCATTAAGGCAAGTCTAGTGCCTCCAATTTGACAGTTCTTTATCTATTGAGCTTTATTGGTTGGTACATCCATTTGTGAAGAGTATTCAAACATGGCGTTCAACCAAAGTTGAAGTAACCAAAAGGGGCCAACAAGTAAAAGGTTGGCTGAAAGGCCAAGGTTTTTAGGGTATAGGTTGCAAGCCCTAGTGACTCATAGAGAGAGCCTAAGATTAATTTCCCTACATAAATGTTTCGACCATCATGCAGTTGGTTGGCTAAAGCGAGCAACCTTTTAGCCTCCTTTAGAGATTTGCAACAGAAAAACGAAATGGGACAACTACATTGTCAAGAAGTCTATGTGTTCCTTAGGCGACACTTATTCAGTTTTGGTGTCATGGTGATCAATAATGAATTTGGTGAAACTAGTATGTTTTTTTCAAAGTTGATGATATCTTCGTCCTTTACAATTGGGTCGAACACTTCATCAGTGGGGCGAAGGCCAGCGATGGCTTCCACATCGAGTATAATAGGTGTTATCATTCTACAAGGCAATTGAAAGGTATTCCTTGTACTTTCCCAAAAATACAATGAGGTAACGAGATATTTTGGCAATATGGAGGGCCAACTCTCGACAGTTAAATTAGGTCATAAATACCTTCCTCTTTCCAGATATTGGATTTTTTAGATTCTACTTTGTCTATCCAGGAAATACAATATTTGTTATTCTTGATAGAAGGAGTAGAGCGAAAGACATAAAAGGTAACACTCATATAGTTTAGGTCAATGGGTTGCTTAATGCAAACTACAGGCTTAGTACGATGGTAAGAAGGAAAAATTTCCTTCAACCTTTCAACTTTAGCATTAGGGTTAGGGATCAGACCTAGAAATGCATGGATTTTTTCAGAAGCTGAGAAAGGGATAAGTAAATGGGATTTCTAAATCCTAGCTTTCTCTTCTTCTAGCAGTGATTCTAGAATGTATTCTTGGTTCCCATAAGCAAAATAGGAACCTTGATCTTAGCAGCAAGAGTTCTTTTACTTGGAGGAAGAGGCCATAGTTGCAGGAAATTTGAGTTTAGGTTTGGAGAAGATAAAGTTGAGAAATTGTTCTTCTGAGAAATCAAGAGACAAAAAGAAGAAGAAATGGAATTGATAAAAGAAGTGGGTATTTAAAGAAATGGGAAAATACTCTTCATTTCTTTCTTTTTGATAAACGACACCTTTTTTGGGACATGTGTTTGTCGTTAAGAGAGAGAGTGAGGGGTGCAGATCTTGATGGCCCACGTTCTCCAAGGAAAATAAAGTCATGATTGAGAGTTAGTGGTTGCACTTCTTGAAGATACGTTTCATTAAAGGTGTAATGATGATGGTGACGTCATCCTATTACCAGATACAATGTGGAGAAGTTTAAAAAATGCCCATATCTCTCAGTTGGTCGAAAGTGAAATTTTGGGGGGCAATTTGTTGGCATGAAATTTTGACATCATGGGCTTAGCAGGAGTAAAAAAAGGGTTCAGAAAGTACTTAAGATAATGTGCAAGGTAATAACATTTTGAAAGATGAGGTCTTGATCCAAGGGTGTTAAAACAGTCATGTTGAAATGAAATTGAGGACTTAGAATATTTTCTTAGAGTATGCTTTCAGGAGTTCATCTATGTTCTCAATTAGATGAAAGCTACATGATCGACAATGGAAGTTAGAAGCGAAAGATTGTGATCAGATCATGTAATTGTCTGTTAGTCTTATCCATCCAACAAAGATACGTGGAGGCAAGCCAGTAAGATGAAGCCATGTAATTAGATACATTTTGATTGCTAGGAATAGATTTGTTATAGGCAGTTATTTATGTACTACTATATATAGGGATTCCGGTGTTAGGATTCAGGATAGAAAATCATTACAAAAAACTCTATACACTCAAAGTACACAAAATATATTGAGAAACGAGTCAGTGAGAAAAATATATGATTTTGCATACCATCCTTTATATATTTAAGAAAACTCTTTGCTTTTTATACTCTTACCAAAAAATTTACGCTCTTTTCACTTTCAATTTTATAAGGGTTTTGATCCTGCCGAAATCCCTTTGGTTTCTTTATAGGTTGTCTTTACTTTCTTGCAAAGTTAGAATGTATGTTGCATTTACAAAAAACGGTTAAAAACCATTTAAAGAATTTATGCACATATGCCATAGGATTCACTAGTTGATCCTGCAATTAAACTTTTTAAAATAGCCTAGCGATTGTTTACCAAAATTAAGGGTAAACAACGTGACACCCCATGTTCTTTATAAAATGACCCTACCATAATCTCATTGAGACTTTCATGTGCATCATGGTTAATAGGGAGATAAAGTAATACTTATCCTTGAAGTTCTTGAATCTATAGATATACACTTCAATAAATTTTCGACCTTGCTTCAAGGAGATCAACCCTTGAAGATGGTCAGGATCTTCAGATTTCCTCAACATGTGATATAGAAGAAAGAACAAGACTAACATAGGCAAGTCGTTCTTGTACTCGCATCAGTATTAAAAAACCTTCACATACGCCCAAATTATGTGATGTAGTTATGAATGTCAATTTCTAGAATGATCTAGAACTTTAAATTCAAAGTTATCAAAAGGAAGAGTGACCAAATCCAAGAAAAGAAGCACTAGTACGTGGAAAAACCACACATCTCAAACTGGATACAAACACATTTGTCATTTCTATGGAGCATCACTTGCTAGTATGATAACGCTCCTATATTCCAGTATGCAAGTTTCCTTTTATCTTCATCTAAGTAAAAGGATTGACTCCTAGGACCTCTTAAACTACCCAAGTATAATCCTCAACTTTACAAGGGATTTCTATAGTTGGTGGTGACGCTTTCTTCATTGTGACTTCTTTACAATTCAAAGATAAAAAAAGGATATTGTGTGTCAAACATCTAGACTTATTCTCCAACCACAATCTCATTCATCCTAAGTAACATTACATTTAAAATGGATTTCTAAACCCTTATAAACCTTCTATGTCTAGGGTTATCCATTATATTTTAACCAATAGTAGGGTTAGTCATCTTAACTTCCCTAAAACTAAAACCTTCTCCTACTTAGCTCATCTCAACACGAGTGGGATAAGGCTCCATGTCCCCAAGATTTACCACCATTGTTTCAGTGCATGAACTTTTTGACCAAGTTACTTTAAACACAAGAAAAAAGGTGAATTGTGATCTTTAAAGTTCCAAAAAATATCGGTTTAGAAAAACTTTGATTTTGAAAACATTAATGTTAGAAGAGATAAACAGACCGAGATAAAGCAGGGGACTAATAAAAAAAGAGAAGAGGCAGAGAAATAAGTAGCACAAATAAAAAAAAATAGATAATGGATATAAATATCTAAGAAGAGAATTATCTTAGTTTGGCCTAAACCACTTGGCCTACTCTTGTCCCCGAGTGTTTTCCCTTGATATTTCTACTAAAATAGTCTTGAGCTTTTTACAGGATCAACCCAAACAACCTGTCACTACAACTTGAGCTCTCACACTAAATTATCTAACAACAACCAAAGCTGTTATAGTAGCCTAACTTAATAACCTATAACCAAGTTTTTTTTCTTCAGATTTAGCTTGCAACCTTTAAGTCTTATTACAAATAAACTACAAAAGAACTATGCCCTTGAATAAACCATTTCATCACAACATCAGTACACATACAACTCTCAGATAGAACATTTCACTCTTTTGGCACCAAGGCAACTATGGTGAAAAAGAACTTTAAAAGAAGAGTGAGAAAAATAATGATAGAATAACTTTTCTATTCATTAAAATTGTGTGTCTTGGAATGACGAGAATCCTCGTTTATATAGGAAAAAGTTTTGCTAAAAAAGGATACAATCCATGGGCTATTTTAATAAGTTAATGGATTAAACTTATGTATTAATTGATTAACCAAGCTAAATTAATTTTGAAACTCTACATAACTTAATCATGAGGAGACATTACACTTTGTTTTAATCAATTATAAATACCTCTTAATCGATTTTACAATGTATTTCTCCTTTCAAATTGATTAAACAAGCTTTTGATCAATTAAGTGTTTTTCTAGATTAATTCTAAGAAGATTTATCAAAATACAAGAGGTTTGAAAACATTTTCTATTTGAATTCACTTCCTTCACACCTTAAGACTTCTATTTTTCTTTTTACAATTAAACTAATCAGAACTAGAAAAAAAAACTAAATGCGCGACCAAGCAAGCTTTCATACTTTCACCTCTCCAAGATCACATCTTCATAGCTTCAAGATTTAACTTCAAGATCACAACTTCAAGATGGCTTTAGGCTTAACATTTTTTACTTAAAGATCACATCTTCATAGCTTCAAGATTCATTGCTTGATTTAAGATTGACTAAAATTTTCTAATTGATCTTGATACATTTAACTGATAAGGCTTGAGATATCTATTCTTTTTCACATTCCATCATTAATAACATTTGGAATATTTGTAGTGATAAAAGCCACTTGATAGTTTTCACTAACACCTTGACTGTTGTCATAAATACCTTGATAATTGTCATCAATACCTTGACAGTTGTTATCAATATCTTGATAGCTGTCAATATCATAATTAACATCTTTTGACGATATTACTTGTACAACACATAGAAACATATTCTTCCTTTTTTGATGATGACAATACATTTCTCACGAAGGTGGTAAAATAGAAGATATAGATAAAAGATTTGGAGTGGTTAAACTCCCCCTAACAAACAAAGAGAGTGTACTCTACTCCTTTTGAGAGTACACTTTTCTCTTCTTTGTCATTATCAAAAAGACATGATATACAAACAACACATAGAACATATATGTCACAATGAGAAATTGAAGAAGGATAAGAAATACTTAGAAGATTAATCCATGCATGATTGGTTTAAGATTCCTAAATTGGTTCTTATGAAAAAGTAAATTTTCTTTAGGAAGAGGTTTTGTAAAAGTATTTCAGTTGATTAGATGAGAACACTAAGTCAATTAGGCAATCCTATTTTTTGAAATGATCCATAATAAAATTGTTTCTAATTTCAATGTGTTTAGTTTGAGAGTGAAGTACATGAGTTTTAGTGAGATTTATGGTGCTTGTGTTGTCACATTTTATCGGAAAATTTTCGAGATTAATTCCATAATCACTTAACTATATTTTCATCTTGATAACTTGCACACAACAGCCACCCATAACAATGTACTCCACTTCAGTTATGGATAATATAACACTTGCATATTTCTTTCTATGCCAAGAGACAAGCAAATTTCCAAGTAAATGACACATGTTGCTTGTACTTTTTAGATTCAATTTACAACTAACGAGACAGAAATTAGAGTATCCAAGTAAAGAACGATTTATCTATTTAGGGTACCGTAAACCCATAAGTCACATACTAATGAGATTCCTCATAATGGATTTAACTGTAGTGAGGTGTGGTTATTTTGGGTTTTCTTTAAAATGAGCACACATACAAACAACAAACAAAAACATCAGCAAGGAATGTAGTAAGATAAAGAAAGTACCCTATCATACCTAGGTATTTACTTTCTTCAACTAATTTTCCTTCTTCTCCTTTATCTAAACTGCATGAAGTACTCATTGAAGTTGAGATTGGATTTGATTGATCCATGTCGAATATTTTTAGTAGATATTTGAAATATTTAGCTTGAGTGATGAATGCTCCTTTCTTTTGTTAATGAATTTGTAACCCAAGAAGGTACCAAAGCTCTCCATCATAGACATTTTATATTCATTATGTATAATATCAGAAAAACCCTTGCACATGGAATAATTAGTAGCACTACAAATAATATCATCCATATATTTGCACAAGTAAAATGTCATTTTTGGTTTTATTAAAGAATGTTTTTTATGAACCTTCCCTTTTTGAAAATTGTTTTCAAGCAGAAACTTGCTCAAGCATTCAAACAAAGCTCTAGGGGTTTGTTTGAGATCGTAGAGAGCCTTTTTTTTAACTCGAAGATATGATTAGGATTAGAGAAGTTTAGAAACCAATGAGGTTGATCAACATACACTTACTCTTGGATGTAACCCTTTAAGGACGAGCTCTTTGTTGGTGTAAGCCCTAGAGGCCAATACTTTTGTTACTTGTATCGAATTATTTATTAATAATAAAAGGTTTTTTCTTTATTATGTTTGTTTAATAAAGTCCCTAGAATAGCTAGTCTGTTTAATGTATCAAGTATGACTTAATCATGAGATCACATTAAACATAAGGACACTATTCTTAAAGTATCCGTAGTCGAGCTTTATTGTGAAGTGGGATAACATTAAAGCATTAAGACTACTATGTATATAGACTGATGATCACATCTCATGGATCATGGATAAGGAGTTATCAAGTCTTAAACATAGGTATGAATATTAAGAGTAATATTTATACCGGATTGACCCGCTATGAGAATACTATATAGAAAGTTATGCAAAGTGTCATAAGTTATTCTCATGGTGATAATGGTGTATACCACCCTTCGACCTGAAACCACTATGGACCTTAGATGTAGAGTCGAGTGCTTTATTGCTGATCAAACGTTGTTCGTAACTGGATAACCATAAAGACAGTTGATGGGTACTCCACGAAGCATGATGAGGGACATGAGTGACCTAGATGGAATTTGCCCATCCTGCGTAACAGGATAAATGTCTATGGGCCCAATATTGAACTGGACAAGGATGACATAGTTTATGCCTTGTGTTCAATATAGACATAAGGGAAAAAGGGTAATTATGCACATAAGTATTATCACAGAAGGATTTGTTAGATCACATGACATTTTCGTGTCTTGGGTAGCAGTGATGTGTTGCTAGATACCGCTCACTGTTTATTATGTTAAATGCGTGATTTAATATAATTGTCAACGTCGCGAAAACCTACGGGGTCACACACAAAGGACGGATTGATGAGAGATAGAGTAACTAAGGAACACCGTAAGGTACGATGCACTTAAGTGAATTATAGAACATCGTAAGGTACGGTGTACTTAAGTAGAATACGAAATATGGTAAGGTACCACACGCTTAAGTGATTTTGGGCATATTATAAGATATGGGCCAAAATACACGTAAGTGGGCTTTTAGCTTGAAGCCCACACAAGTGGTTCTATAAATAGAACCCTTGTGCAGAAGCATTCATTGCGGTTGCATTATTTTTCTTTCTCTCTCTCTCTCTCTCTCTCTCTCTTTCTCTCTTTCTCTCTCTCTCTCACACACACACACTCACTCAAAGCCTTCATTCATAACAGCTAGCACTGAGATTGAAGGAATCTGTTCGTGTGGAATGAGTAAAGGCGTTGTCATCGTTCAACGTTCGTGATCGCTCTGTAGATCTGCATCAAAGGTGTCAATCGTCACAAGAGATCTGCACCAAAGGTTTCAATCGTCATAAGAGGTAACTATTCTATCACTGATCATGACCATTCGTAAGGATCTCTAAAGGAGAAATTTTAATTTCCGTTGCGTTTTGGATCGCAATTCTCCTTCACTCTTTACATCCATTTGGAAGAGTTAGAAATTTAAAATACATGAAAATGCTAAAAGCATCCTTATGGTCTCTAATATTTCTACAAGGGCATAAGTTTAATCAAAATCTATGGCATCATGTTAATTGTATCTTTTCGCAACGAGTCTTTCTTTATTTTCTAAAACATTTCCATTTTTGTCAAGCTTGTAGCGAAAGACCCATTTGGTATCAATCACTATATTATTTCCTAAAAGCAACCTAGAATATAGAAGAATTAGATGATACTATATTACCTTTGTCACACAACATACTTCAAAAAACTAAGTAAATTGTGTTATAGAAATTCCAATAATAGAAACAACTCAATAATATGTTTATTTTTAGCAATAGTCCCATATCCAACCAATTTATCTTTGTTGTTACTAAAAGAAGAAACTTATCCTCTCACAGAAGTAAAATAAGAGAACATATTCATCTCTTCAGTCAAATGTATTGAGTAACCACTATTAATACTAAATTTTGAATTCGAGTCATCAAGCATATCTGTATCACAATTTAAATTTTTGACCTTTGAAACCAAAATCTTTTTGGGTCCTCCCACATTAGGAGAATGCATGTAGTGGTCTTGTTACACTTAAGAGTATTTCATTTAGTGGTTTTATTTTCAAGGCATATTTTGGTAAAAATATTATTATTTTTAGGTTAATAACCTAGATCGGATTTATTATAAGATTTATCAAGTGTATTATGTAAATCTTTAATATTTTTCAAAGCATTCCATTGTTCACACTTGATAGGTTCAACCCTATCCTAGTGAAAAGGAAAAGAAAAGGAAGAGTTTTTAATTAAAATTCTTTTTTCTTTAATGTCATAAATTTATTTCAACAAAATTTGATTTTTTATTTCAAGGGAATAAATAGTAGTTTTAGAGGTAAAAATAAGGTGTTTTAACTTACTTTAGTTCTTATCTAACTTTTTACATATGCAAATAACTCATTATAAGTAAATTCCAAAGTTAGATTACTTACCTTATTTTCTTTGTGGATTATCATGTGACATAGGTAGGTTTCTTCCTTTTTTTCACACTCATCAGAGGAGAACATGTTGTTGCCGTCCAATGCAATGTAAGCTCTTTCTGAGCCTTTTTATGGTCTTTTGTATCTCTTAGATTCCTTTGATTATATGAACATTATGGATTTATGTGACCTTTATTTCCGTACCGGAAGAAAGTTAGATTGTCGTTTGATCTTTCTTTACTTTGCTTATGGAATTTTGGAGTTTGTTTTTTGTACCTTAGGAATTCCTTTAAGTTTTGAAACATGAGATTCATGTCTTCATCACTTATACTTTGATAGTCTTCATCTTTTGGATCCATGTCTTTGGTATTTGTAGCTTTTAGTGCAATACTTTTCTTCTTTTTGTTGTTTCTTTATTCTCAATAAGCATTTTTTAGTTGCATTTCATGTTCATGCAATTTTCTAAACAAGGTAACCAAATCTATAGAAGACAAATCTTGCTGGGAACGAAGAAGGTGACAAAAAGAAGAAAAGAAAGTATTGCACTAAAAGTTACAAAGGTCCAAGACATGGATTTAGAAGACGAGGAATACCAAAGTAGAAGTGATATTCTAAATTCCAAAAAAAATGGTTTATAAAATGTTAATGTTGAAAACCTTTATGTCATAAGAAATAAAACGACATAGACAAGCGGTAGAAATAAAATAAATATCAGAAAATAAAAGTTGTTAGGGATAGAAAGATCACCTTAGATAATTATCCTTGTTCGGTGTAAATCATCTGGCCTACTCTAGTCTCCAAGAGTTTTCCCTTAATATTTCCACTAAAGTAATCTTGAGCTTTTTACAAGATCATCCCATACAACCTTTCACAATAACTTGAGCTTTTGCACATGATCAATCAACAAATGTTTTACAACAATACCATAAGCATGTATACATTCTTAGCTCAATCACCTTTACCCAAACTTTTTTTCAGGTTTAGCTTGGAACCTTCAAATCTTATTGCAAATAAATTACAAGAGAGCTATGACATTGAATAAGCATTTTCAGCACAACACCAATACAACACTACTCTCAAATTAAATATTTTACTCTTTTGGCACTAAAGCAACAAATAAATTTAAAAGGAGAATGAGAGAAATAATGATAGAATAAAGTTTCTATTCAGGAAACACGTGTATTTGAAATTAGGAGAAGCCTTCTGTATATAGAAAAAATTTAGCTTAAAAAGGAAACAATCCATGAGCCATTTTAATGAGTTAATCAATTAAACGTGTGTATTAATCAATTATCCAAGCTAAAATAAGAATATTTGAAATTCCATGTCACTTAATCGATTATTAGCCTCCTTAATCAATTAGAAGACATTACACTTTGTTTTAAGCGATTAAAAGAACCTCTTAATCGACTAGACAATGTATTTTTCCTTTCTAATTGATTAAACAAGCTTCTTATCAATTAAGTGTTTGCCCTGATTGATTCTAAGAAGATTTATCCGAAAAGAAAAGGTTTGAAAAGCTTTCTCTTTGTGTGAATTACCTTAGTGCCCTAAGACTTACTCTTGTTCCTTTTACAATTAAACTGATCATAACTAGAAAAAACCTAAGTGCATGAACAAACAAGATTTCACACTTTCATATTTTCAAGATCACAACTTTATAGGTTCAAGCTTTAACTTCAAGATGGCTTCAGGCTTTCACATATTTAACTTCAAGATCACATCTTCACACCTTCAAGCTCCTTTGATTGAGTTAAGATTGTCGCTACGCAAAAAATACAGAGTCACCATCGATTTTTATTTATTCCACAGGAAAGGCAAAATATCGAAAAAAAACCCAAAGAATGGTCATCGCGACCACGAACAGGTTCGGAAGTCGGTTATGCAAGGGGAAGGTATTAGCACCCCTCACATCCATGGTACTCCATGGGAACCATCTAGGATATTTGCGCTTATGTGGATGCTATTTATCGAAATGTTTGCTTGCCAAGGTTTGCTTTAGTGGAGGTAGATTTTAATTTAGTGTGCTCGCCAAGGATTGGATCCTCGTGCCTATGTATGCCCACTTGTTGAAGTGAGAAATCAGAGCCCCGTAGTTTGTGGGTTTAAAATGTTTGTTTGTTTTGTTGATTTTATTACCCTAAAGAAGGGTTTTCGATTGTGTTGCCCCGAGGCTCAAACAAAAGGTTTGAATGTGTTAGATTATTTTTATATTTTGAGAAAGTGTTATTGACTTCGAATTGCACTAAATACTATGGATAAAGGTGAATACCTCGAACGACTTAGCCAAACGTCTTGTGTTCGAAGAATTCATAATGAGTGTAGAAAAGCTCTAGTCTTATCCCTTATTTATTGCTTAAGGCTCGTGACATATGATCCTAATCGCCATTTATTATGTTTTTGAGTTTGATTTGGAAAAGTGCCACTAGACGTTGGATTAAGGGTTTACTTATTGATTTTGATTTATGAAAAGATCGCTTGACGTTGGATCAAGGGTTCGATTATTGGTTGCGAAATGGTGAGTGCTCCTAAAGCCTAAGGAGTAGCTATAAAGCAATAAAAGAGGAAAGCAAGTAAAAGCATACATGAGAAAGGGGAGGGGGTATATGTAAAGTACAAGGAAGTGCATGAAATAAAAGATCTCATTGTCAGGTAGCCCAAGAGAAAGCCGTGTGTGTGCAATTGTGTCATAAACTAGAAAGCGCATAAAAGATCACAAGTTCTTGAGTCTTGAATGTTCCATCCATGTTAGGGTCATATTTGTCCAAGGCCTTTTGCAAGGGTCCTAACAACAATCTCTAAGTCCAATCCAATGTCCATTACGTGCTTGGGAATTATCTTGTTTTTTCATTTTTTAAGGCTTAACCATTTTTAGTCATTTTAGAATGAGATGAATAATATGGAATATGAAGCAAAATAAAGAAAAATAAATTAAATAACAAAAATTAAATGTTAGAAGCGGAAATTAAAGATTAGAGGTTAGTTGTGGAAATTAAAAGCATTAGAAGTCAATTATTAGATGTTAGGATTAAAGTAGGTTAATATTCAAAAACAATATTAAAATTTAAATCAAGGTCTAACACAAATCTAATATTATCACATCAAAAATCAAAACCAAATAAGATTCTAAGAGCAAAATCAATATTGAATTCTAATACTAAATAATTATCAAATTAATTCTAATACTAAAACAAATATCAAATGGATTCCACAATTTAACATAATATCAATATTAAATCTACAATTAGCTAAGAATTACTCTAATTACCATTCTAGACAATATCTCATATAACCCCTAAGTAAGATACTACTATATCCTAATACTCTAAACCAATTAATCTAAGTAATCCACGTATGCCTAGCTAAACAAATCAGAACCAAATAGAATGGACCACACATAGGCCTAAATTGGCTCAGGAGAAAAATGGATGGACCGAACCCTATGAGGCCCAACGGCGGCCTTGCTCCACAAATATGTTCCGTCACTCAGAACCAAACGCAGGGGCAACACGAATGTCTATTCTTCGCCGTTCCCTTTCACGACCATAACGATGAACGCGAAATTGCTTCGCTACTCTGCCGTGCCAGAGCTCATGGCTGGAGGAGGCGGATCCCCTAGCCACACCTTAAACAACAAATGGCTTTCCTCAACTTCCAGGCAACGGATCCACGACGAAAACGGCCTAGAGTCGGCGCCAAGGTCCTCGTTGGCGACGTCAACGGAAGACACCCAATCAACCAAACGGAAAAGAAGCGCGCGACAAACATTACATAATATCGAACAGATCAAACAACACGGAGAGAAGTGTCTTACCGGCGATGGCAACAGTGGCTTCGTCATCGACGTCAACTACGAACTCAGGTGAACACTGCTAGCAATCTCGATCTCCTTCCACTCTTCCTCTTTGCTTCGGCTTTCTTATCTCTTCTTGATTACGTGTCGCTCTGTTGGATTGAGTTTTAAGGAACGGATTACGGTTCGAGAGCTGGCCGTGGATTCACGAAATCCGGTCCGTTTGTGGGAGCCAAGAACGATGCGATACAGAGGAAGAAGAAGCAATTTCTTCCCCTATCCTCACATATTCAGGTATACAGGAAGAATAAAAAAGGTGATGAAACTGATGCGGCTCAACCTGTTATGCGATCATTCTGCAGAACCTCTTTGCTCCCGTTTCAGCCGCGCGGGAGCCAAAAACTCAATTGAGAAACACCTGTATTTATAGAATTACGAGTGAGTTTTCTTTGCATTTACCATTGCGTTTAGAGTTTTTCCCTGCCTTTTACAATTTTCTATTATCTATTACTGCGTTTTGCTATTGACTCATGTCGTTTATGTGTTATTGGTGCGTTTTGGATTCGTGACTCATTAGGAATTGCAGCTTCCGTTTTGCAGGCTTGCGCCGTCTGTTTGGCTGTTTGGTTTTGTAGTTGCTCTTATTTTTGAACTTCTATTGAGTTTAGCAGTGTTTGGATCGCGTGGAATGCCTGCATTTGTTGCTTAGCAGCTGGGAGTTTGGATCTACCGCGTTTGGCTTAGCTATGGCTTGTTTCCGTTTGTGTGTAGCTTTTGTAGTAGCTGTTTTGCTTGTACTTTGAATGTCGTTTTTGGCTTCTTGGCTGGGTAAAGTGTTGGCTTAAGTTTGTAGCAGTTTTTGGACTACACTTTCTGTTTTGGTTTTGGTAGCTTTAGCAGTTGTTTTGGCTTCTTGCTGTTTGAATTGTTGTCATCGAAGCATTGGCGTTGGTTTCGTGAACATTGTATTTGTTTTGAATCGTAGGTTTTTTCCATTCACTTTCTAATCACCCTCCAATGCTTTTCATTTTTTTATTTGGACGGATAATGGGCTTTTGGGTTAAGTAGATTAGGTGGAAATGGATTAAAAATTCAAATTGGATAATGGACATGATGAAGGGATTAATTTGTATAATGGTTTTTTAAATGGATAAAAAATGGGTTATGAATGGATTTTGGATAATTGGATTTAAAAATTGTAAAAAATGGATAATGATTTTTGATCAAATGGATATGGGTTTATTTGGATATGGTTCATTATTGGATTTTGAATGGTAAAATATGGGTTAGCTCAATGGAAATGGGTTACAAATTTGGATAAACTTGTAAAAAATGGATAATGAATGGATAGTTAGAATGGATCTTGGATAATTGGATTTTGATTTGAATTAACAATGGATATGTGGACAAATGGGCTTCACAAAAAGAAATGAATGGGCTCAATGTAAAAAGTGATTAAATTTCCCAAAACCAATTCGACTTTTCAGTAATCAACTCGGATCGTCCAACTCAACTTGAATTTCTAAAATTAATTCGAAAAGAACAAAATGATTTCTATAACCAAATTTGTTTTCAAAGATCAACTCTAACCACGAAATCAACTTAAACTTCAAAAATTAATTTGAAGTAGAAATCAATACGACATTAGAATTAATCAGAATAATTATTGACATGATGACAAAATGATGACCGTAATGATAACATGCAATGAACTGATGAATCCAACTGACACGACATGTAAATCAAATTGAACCATAATCAAATGAATAAAAATCGACCACTCATGCACCAGAAACACATGAATTCAGATCACGTGTCGCCTCTTGTTGGACCATGCTTATTCGAATGAAATGAGTGGATGAAGATGATATGCAAATGTTTGATGTTAGTGACCTATATGATTATGTGAAGGGTAGGGCGAATTTTGGGGTATGACAGCTGCACCTATTTAATCTTCTCGGACCTGAATGTTTGGATAGCAACGGATTTCAGATAGTCAAGGTAGGAGAGGATTAAATACTAGAATACGGGAAAATTTGCCCACGCGGAACAAATGGAATGTAATGGGAAGATAGGTCACAAGGAACTTCTTCACCGGGATCTGTGGGATGAACAAGCTAGTCTTTGTGCAGGGCAGCTGCTGAGAATTGGGATGTTATGTGGTATATGGGTATACGAGCGGTTAGAAATGCATGACATATGCAGTATGCTAATGCAATATGATTGATTATTTTTTCATTTTATCTCTACTAACAAGTTTTTTAGAAGGCACCGAGAAATAATTTTCCGCTGGGGGATATATGGTGATTGTTTTTTGGGAATTATAAAATGGCTCGCCAGACAAATCCTAGGATTCGGGATGGCATATGACCTTACTGAGGACGACAGTAGGAGAATTGGGAAGGCAAATAGTTGGTCAGCAACCCTGAGGTTGGGGAGAGAAGCAAGAGCAACCCTGATTACTAGGGATTTAAACGTTCCGACCTCAATACTGTGACTGGGGTAAAACTGGACATTCTCAACTTTGCGATTGGAAATAAACTATGATCAACATTGGTTCTGAGACTAGAGAAAGGATAGGCGTCAACTCTGGGGTTGGGTATAGTAGGATTGACATCGACTCTAAGGTCGGGAACGAAGGTAGTAGGCGTCAACTTGGAGGTTGGGTTTACAAATGAACATCGACTCTAAGGTCGGGAACAAAAGTAGGCGTCAACTTGGAGGTTGGGTTTATAGCTATCAACTCTGAGGTTGGAGGATGCAAAAATGATACCACAACTCGCAAGTTGGGAAAAAGGTAGCCATTCAGCTCTGGGGCTAGGGACAAAAAGGTCCATCAACTCCAATGTTGGAAAAAGGTAGGCATTTAATTCTGAGGCCGAAAAAAAGATAGATCGTCAACCCTAGGGTTGAAAAAAAGTAGATGCTAAGCTCTAAGGCTAGGGGTCGAAAAGGATAAACGTCAACTCTGAGGTTGGAAAAAGGTAGACACTCAACACCGAGGCCAGAAAGGAGAATGGTAATCGTCAATCTAAGGTTGGAAAAAGGGTAGTCGTTCAACTCTGAGGCTGAAAAGCTCTGAGGCCGGGGAAAGATAGACATACAACTATGAGGCTGAAAATCTTTGAGGCCGGGGAAAGATAGACATACAACTCTGAGGTTGGGGGTAACACGGTACATTCACTCTGAAGTGTAAAAAAGGTAGATACTCAACTCTGAGGCCTGAAAAGGACGATTATCGTCAACTCTAAGGTTGGAAAAAGTAAGGTCTAAGCTCTGAGGCTAGAAAAAGATACACCGACTCTGAAGATGGAAAAATGTAGTTGCTCAACTTTGAGGCTGGGAGAAAAAATGGTAACCGTCAACTTCGAGGTTGGAAACAAGCAGATACTCGACTCTGAGGTGGGAAGATAAACGGTAAACAACAACTTTGACAACAACTCTGAGGTCGAGGTAAGGAAAGGCAACATACAACTCTGAGGTTGGGGTAATATGAAAAGTGACGACAACTTTGAGGTTGAAAAAGAGGCGACAACACTGAGGTTGGAAAGGAACCACCATCAACTCTGAGGTCGGGTGTAAAAAGGGACAATAACTCTGAGGTTGGAAAAGGGGAAACAACTCTGAGGTTGCAAAAGAGTGACAACACTGAGGTTGGAAATAAGGACGGAGCAACAACTCTGAGGTTGGAGTAAGAACTGACGTCAACTCTGAGGTTGGAGTAAGAACCAACATCAACTATGAGGTTGGGTGAAAGGAGGACACCAACTCTGAGGTTGGGATTAAGAAACATACAACTCTGAGGCTGGATATAAAAGGAATAGACAACAACTCTGAGGTTGGGAATAAGAGAAATAGACATTAACTTTGAGGTTGGAGTAAGAGAATGGACATCAACTCTGAGGTTGGAAAAAGGGCGGCAACTCTGAGGTTGGGAATGATGACAAATGTCAACTATGAGGCTGGGAGAAACACACAACTCTGAGGTCGGGGTAACGAGAGAAAGACGACAACTCTGAGGCTGGGAATAAGAGAAATGGACAACAACTCTGAGGTTGGGAAGAAGAAGTAGCAACAACTCTGAGGTTGGAGTAGGAATTGGAATCAACTCTGAGGTCGGGTATAGAATGGTCTCTCAACTCTGGGATTAAAGGTAATAACATCACCAAGTCTAATACTGAGTAAAGGGTGATTATCTACAACTCTGTCGTTGGGAGAAAAGAGATATCAATACTGAAGGGTATCGAAAAAAGTTGAAATTCTAGTATCAGATATAAGATGTCGAAGGTAATGTTACGACACTTATATCTGTTAACACACAATGGATAAAAAAACAGAATGGTAAAGCAAACAACACAAGCAATTGTTAACCCAGTTCGGTGCAACTCACCTACGTCTGGGGGCTACCAAGCCAGGAAGGAAATTCACTAAAATAGAATTTGTTCAAAGACTCTCCGTTCACTTCAACAAGTTATAGTCTTTCTCACCTAATCTCTACCCGTGCAATTTCTACCTAAGCACTCTTAGATATGAGAACCCACTCACTTCCCTACAATCACACACCAGTGATTTTAAACAACAATCCCTTGTGAAAAGAAAATACTTTTCAATTACACACTCTTGATTTTACTTCACAGTTTCAATCAAGAAGACACACTCTTGATCTTGCTTCACAACTTTGATCAAGAAGACACACACTCTTGCTTAACAACTTTAGAGTGACAAATTACAACCACAAATCAGTCCAATTCAATCATCAATGGATGACTTGAATGACCTACAAGTCTTACGACTAAACAGACACAAACCCTAACTCTCTCTCTATATTTCGCCCAGTCTTGGTTGTGTATTCAAACAGGTTCTCTAAGTCCCTTTTTATAGAAGCTCTCAGCTGGGCTTGGACATCTTGAAAACCCTAAATCTATTTTCCAATCAAATCTTTTTATAACAACTGTTTAGATCTCCTTGGAAAATAAGTAAATCTGGTTGTAATCCATGATTGAATGCGCCAGCTAATCATATCTTCAATCATCCAAAGATTGCCACTAATTGTGCAATCACAAAACACCAGACATTCATACTGAATATTCTGTGTACAGGATGTCATGACATCGGGTCTGACATCCTGTAAAAATCCTGCATAATCCAATAATTCCTTTTATAACTTCCAGCAGGTACAACCATATCAGATGTCATGACCTTGTGCATGTCATCTGAAACAATCCTGCATGAACATGTCTTCCATTTAAGCTCCAGCAGGTACATCCAATATCAGAAGCCATGGCATTGTATGTGGCATTCTGAAACAATCCTGCATGCACATGTTCTTGAACTTCAGCAGGTACATAGGATATCTCATGTTAAGACATCACGCATAACATCTTGTGAACACTCTTTGTTTTACCAAAATTGATGCCAACTCTTAGAATCAACAAAAGTGATAGACACTGACAAGCGAAAGGGGGATCAATACCGATGAGTATTGAAAAAAAGTGATAGACATTGATGATTGTTGACTGGACTTTCAAATTTGAGAGATAAGGGTTTTTCCAATGAGATTTAGGCTTTGCGAGCGATTTGCCGACGAAAATGGGCTGTTGAATAGTGCCAAGAGAGTTTTGGGCTTAATTCTTCCTTGTTAGAGAGATTCGTGCTATGCTGGATGATATGTGTGAATGAAATGATATGAATTATGCATGACAGGTTGATGCAATGATATGAGGGTCTACGGATGCCCCAATCTTGGGTATGGTGCAATGAATGCTGAGGGAAAATTTGCTTGGGTTGCAAGACTTTTGATTTATGGCGGGTGGGTTGCGTCTCACGTGACTTCCCGACATCTGACTTCCACTATTGTTAGAGGATGGATTTGACGTAGACCTTTGGATGCCCCATGCTGGATCTGAAAAGCTTTCACAAGCAAGGAGAGAACCTTCCACTATTTGGACCGTCTTGCCCCAGTCTGTTGGGTATCTGCATAGATTGCCCCAATCGCAAGTTAGGAAGCAACTTCGTCGTGGAGCATCTCAATCAGATATGCCCCAGTGTCTTGGAACTACATTCCTCTGATTAACCATTTCAGGGAGATTGACTTCTTATGCTCTTGGGATGGCCTACCCCATTACGAGCCTTGAAGTAACTTTGCCTCTGGTTGGCTGACATTTGAGGGAATGCCTCTGACTTACTGATCTTCAGAGAGATTGATTAAATCTCGACCTGACAACTTCAGATTGACTGAATCTTGTAGAGATTTCTCGACGTGACTTCTTTTGATCGACGGGATCTCGAAGTAGTTGGTCTTTCTACTCAACAGGATCTTCAAACATTCAGACTGATATGATCAAGATAAGTGAATTGCCCTTGCTCAACGGAGGTCTCAGGTGTTCATCACTTTCGTTATCATCAAGCTCCTCAATTTACGTTCATTGTGGATGATTCCTTGATGTCAGATGCTTACTCGCGAGTAAGACAGTTTCATTTTTGAAATGATAATGCATTGTCATTTTTATGCAGTTTTGAAATCCAAGCATGTTCACTGAAATTATGACATATAATGAATGCATCACTGATAACAAATGTCATATCAATATCAACACATATTAGCAAATTGACGAGGAGTCAATTTTAACATGATCGTTCTGACTATAATACACTTTCAAAATCAACCTTGCTTCAATTAGGTCTTTTGAGGGTTGTAACGTGGCTTGGTTCACGGTTTTTAGAAAGAAAGGATATAAGGCTCGAACCTATCCTAACCCACCCGCTCTTCGTGATGTTCTCCAGTCCTACATTCAGCTAGTTCGACACAAGCGCTCTTTTTTGAAAAGGGATTTGAAGTGATGGTTAATTAACCCACAAGGTTTTCGGTGTGACAATCATCCTTCTTTTGCTCGGTTTGTAGCCACACGATTTTGTTCTTGCTGAGGATCTTCTTTTGATTCCTCTTTTGCAGATTTTTTTTTCATCTCCCTATTTTTGCTGGATTAGTTCAGATTCATAATCCACAGGGATGCCCTAATTTTTGCCTAAGTCACTCGTTTTTTGAGTTTTCGACTTAGCGGGCTTTCTTTCTTTTTTGTTTTTGTTTTCTTTTGTTTCTTTTTGTTGAAACAAATCGCGTGACATCTGGTCATTTGATTGGGATGGGTTGTGACCGCCTCGTGCCTCAGTGTGTGAGGGACAACCATTTGGAATTTGTGGTTTCTGACCTCTTCTGAGGGATACGATATGGTTGATCCTCAGATATGACACTCCTCTTTAGAAGATGAAACCTCTGGCTCTCTTTGTTACTCGGTCTTCAAGTAGATCAATCAGTGCATCTTTGTCCTTAGACTCCGACTGCAACTCTTCATGCTTATTGCTCAAAGCACGGAAACGCTCTTCCCACATATCCTTCTCTTGCTTCATCTTGACGAGCGCGTCTTCCAACCCCTCTACATCTTGGTTAGGGAGAGTTAATGGCTCAACCACAACCATAGACATAGATCTTTCGCAAGGATAAGGCATCTTAAACTCCATAGCTCTCTTCTTCACCCAAAGAGTGTAAGCTTCCAAAGCTACACAATTGCACGGACCAAGCTCGGATCTTCCTTTCCTATGCACATTATGCCAAGCATGCACAATCTTCTCTTCAAATGTTGGGGATCTTTACCCTCTTGATAGAAAAGACCTTCTAACAACATGTTATTAGGTTTGTCTCTTAAGGGGAACCCAAGTTGACGACGAGGCAAAGCAGAGTTGTAGTTAATTCCTCCTTGTGTACCAATGAGAGGCACATTAGAGAATTCACCACAACTATCAATAATCTCTAAACTGCTTAAGGATGGATCATACCAAACTATATCATCATTAGTGAGAGACATAAGTCTCTGAGACCACCTTAGACATTGTTTGTTCTCCACAAAAGTAGGCGTCTGAGGCAAGTGCGAAATAAACCACTTGTATAGAAGAGGAATGCAACAGACAATCGTTCCACCACCCTTAGAATTCCTTAGATGCAAAGAGAAATACATGTCACCCAACAAAGTAGGCACAAGATTTCCAATCAAGAAAAGTCTAATGGCGTTAACATCAACAAAACCATACAAACAATCAAAGTACACAAACAAAATATATTACACAATATGGTCCAAATGGACAAAGTGAAAATTGCATTAACATAAACAATTAGAATGATATGAACAATGGAAAATGAAATAAAGTGCTAAAAGTAAATTGCATTAAAGTAAAAGCTTGAAATTAAAAGTTAATAGTTAGTAAGTTAGAGGTTAGTTTTGTTTTGCTTTTGCTTTTCAAGACATTCTTTGGAGAACACTTAACCCACTTATCACAAGCATGGATCCTTGAGCCAAAACATTTTCCAAAGGAAGGAAATAAGGCCAAGTTTCCACACAATACCATGAAAGAGGGGAGACTTACAATCTCACTAACTAGAATGCTTATGCCTTTGATGTCACAAATCTAGCGCTATGTTAATTAATCGTAATTGGACTTATGTAGAAGTCATAACTATTTGAGGCCGGACAATAGAATTTTGGTGTTAATGCATGTTAGAGACATAGTATAATGGACTATGCTCATGAAACATACCACACATAAAAAAAGAATATGCAAAAGATGTGGCCTAATCTCATCCATAATCATGTCAATTTTTCAATTAACTAGCATTAGGACTTTGAGATGTCATAGGCCAAATGGAATGAATGAATTGAGAAGAGGAATGAGATGAAGTGGGAAGGGGATGAATGAGATCACAAATTGGTCAAATGAGAACTTTTATTAAATTAATATCATTCATTCATTTTGGGAGATGGAATGTAGATTCTATCAATCCCCTAAATTCAATGATATTAACTTGACAAAGTCAAATTAACCTTGACCAAGACCCAACAACAATAAGCAAACTCATACAAGTCAATACAAAGGGTCAACAAAATTAAATTGGCATTTATTCAATTAAAAATAATAAAATAGTGCATTTAATTCAAATATGCTTTGTCCAAATCCTAAAATCTCATCAAAACACCAAAGAAATGGCCATGAGATTTATCATAGGTCAAACAAGGTCAAAGGACCTTGGAGAAAAAAATTCATAATTTTTGGACATTTAAAAATATTTTTAAACAAATAAAAACAAATGCAAAATCAATTAATTCATGAAAAATATTAATAATGATCCAAAAAATAATTTTAACTCAGAATATGAAAGAGAAATTTTTTTGAATTTTTTTGGTGAAAGTCCCATTTTTTTTGGATCAATATTGAATTTAATATGAATTATTGAAGAAAATGCAATTAAAATAAAAAATCAGAAAATCTAAATTACGTGGACCATCAGATCTCCCTCATTAATTGAGTTGGCAGATCTGATGGTCTCCAGCGATCCAAACACATACTTAGGCGTTGTGCGAAAATATGTAAAGTACCTACACTTGACAATATAGTTGACCCACTGACAAAGCCTCTTGCGCAACAGAAGCATGATGGCCATACTAGATCAATGGGCATACGGGGTATGTCTGATTGGCTCTAGTGCTAGTGGGAGATTGTTGGTGTAAGCCCTAGAGGCCAATACTTTTGGTACTTGTATCGAATTATTTAAAGGCATTTTCTTTATTATGGTTGATTCATAAAGTCCCTAGAATAGATAGTCCGTTTAATGTATTAAGTGTGACTTAATCATGAGAACACATTAAACATAAGGGCACTATTCTTAAAGTATCCGTAGTCGAGCTTTAATGTGAAGTGGGATAACATTAAAGAACTAAGACTATTATGTTTGTAGACTGATGATCACATCTCATGGATCATGGATAAAGAGTTATCAAGTCTTAAACATAGGTATGAATATTAGGAGTAATATTTATACCGGATTGACCCGCTATGAGAATACTATATAGAAAGTTATGCAAAGTGTCATAAGTTATTCTCATGGTGATAATAGTGTATACCACTCTTCGACCTGAAACCACTATGGATCCTAGATGTAGAGTTGAGTGCTTTATTACTGATCCAACGTTATCAGTAACTGGATGACCATAAAGACAGTTGATGGGTACTCCACGAAGCATGCTGAGGGAGATGAGTGTCCTAGATGGAATTTGCCAATCCTGCGTAACAGGATAAATGTCTATGGGCCCAATATTGAACTGGACAAGGGTGACACGGTTTATACCTTGTGTTCAATATAGACATAAGGGCAAAGGGGTAATTATACACATAATTATTATCACAGGAGGTTTTGTCAGATCACATGACATTTTCGTGACTTGGGTAGCAGTGATGTGTTGCTAGATACCGCTCACTGTTTATTAGGTTAAATGCGTGATTTAATATAATTGCCAACGTCGCGAAAACCTATAGGGTCACACACAAAGGACGGATTGATGAGAGATAGAATAATTAAGGAACATCGTAAGGTACGGTGTACTTAAGTAGAATACGAAATATGGTAAGGTACCAAATACTTAAGTGATTTTGGTATATTATGAGATATATGCCAAAATGCACTTAAGTGGGCTTTTTGGCTTGAAGCCCACACAAGTGGTTCTATAAATAGAGCTCTTGTGCAGAAGCTTTGTATGGGAATACAACTCAACTGAAGAGTTGGAATTTCGTATCTCTCTCTCACTCAAAGCCTTCATTCATAACAGCTAGCACTGCGATTGAAGGAATCCGTTCGTGTGGACTGAGTAGAGACGTTGTCATCGTTCAACTTTCGTGATCGCCCCGTGGATCTGAATCAAAGGTTTTGATCATTATCAGAGATTTGCACCAAAGGTTTGAATTGCCACAAGAGGTAACGATTCTATCACTGATCATGCCCATTCGTAAGGATCACTAAATGGAGAATTTTTAAATTCCGCTGCGCCTTGTATGGCAATTCTCCAACAATGTGGTATATGGGTATACGAGCGGTTAGAAATGCATGACATATGCAATATGCTAATGCAATATGATTGATTATTTTTTCATTTTATCTCTACTAACAAGTTTTTTAGAAGGCACCGAGAAATAATTTTCCGCTGGGGGATATATGGTGATTGTTTTTTGGGAATTATAAAATGGCTCGCCAGACAAATCCTAGGATTCGGGATGGCATATGACCTTACTGAGGACGACAGTAGGAGAATTGGGAAGGCAAATAGTTGGTCAGCAACCCTGAGGTTGGGGAGAGAAGCAAGAGCAACCCTGATTACTAGGGATTTAAACGTTCCGACCTCAATACTGTGACTAGGGTAAAACTGGACATTCTCAACTTTGCGATTGGAAATAAACTATGATCAACATTGGTTCTGAGACTAGAGAAAGGATAGGCGTCCACTCTGGGGTTGGGTATAGTAGGATTGACATCGACTCTAAGGTCGGGAACGAAGGTAGTAGGCGTCAACTTGGAGGTTGGGTTTACAAATGAACATCAACTCTAAGGTCGGGAACAAAAGTAGGCGTCAACTTGGAGGTTGGGTTTATAGCTATCAACTCTGAGGTTGGAGGATGCAAAAATGATACCGCAACTCGCAAGTTGGGAAAAAGGTAGCCATTCAGCTCTGGGGCTAGGGACAAAAAGGTCCATCAACTCCAATGTTGGAAAAAGGTAGGCATTTAATTCTGAGGCCGAAAAAAAGATAGATCGTCAACCCTAGGGTTGAAAAAAAGTAGATGCTAAGCTCTAAGGCTAGGGGTCGAAAAGGATAAACGTCAACTCTGAGGTTGGAAAAAGGTAGACACTCAACACCGAGGCCAGAAAGGAGAATGGTAATCGTCAATCTAAGGTTGGAAAAAGGGTAGTCGTTCAACTCTGAGGCTGAAAAGCTCTGAGGCCGGGGAACACTATGCCAAATAAGGGAAAAGAGGGCGCTTTTTTTGGCCTATAACAGCGCTTTAAAGCGCCCTCTAATCTGGCGCTGGCATAGGTAAAGACAGCGCTTTTTTTCCTGGTGAAAGTGCTGTCTAAAGTGGCTCTTTAAGCCCTTTAAGGGCCACTTTAGAGGGCACTTTTTAAAGAAAGCGCCCTCTAAAGTGGAAACATTTAAGGGTTTAGAGGGCGCTTTTACTAGAAAGCGCCCTCTAAAGTGGAAACTTTTAAGGGTTTAGAGGGCGCTTTTACTGGAAAGCGCCCTCTAAAGTGGAAACATTTAAGGGTTTAGAGGGCGCTTTTACTGGAAAGCGCCCTTTAAAGTGGAAACTTTTAAGGGTTTAGAGGGCGCTTTTACTGGAAAGCGCCCTCTAAAGTGGAAATTTAAATGGTTTAGAGGGCGCTTATTTTGGGAAGCGCCCTCTAAAGTGGGTGGTTATTTAATTTTTTTTTTAAAAAGCGCTATATTTTTTTATTTATTTTAGACAACCTGTATATTGAAGCAGTACACCCAAAACTGTATAATTTGAAGCCCTTTTTCACACATTGCATTCAACAAGCCTTATATACAACAATCCATACATATACAACAATCCACTGATATATAATCGTTTAACTTCTAAAGATTCTAAATATACAACCAATTCATAACTTAAAAAGAAATAAAACTAAGTAGCAAAAGCATCTCTGAGATGTATGTTTTTTTTGCTAGCAGCAGTCTTCTTAGCAACAACCTCTTTTTGTTCAATATCAATAGCATGAACCTAAAATATCATAAAATTAGTTAGGTGAAGTATAAGATCAAGAATTAACATTTTCTATGCATAAATATCATATAATTGTGTTTATACCTTTTTTTTTTTTATGCAACTGACTCAATTTGCTGCGTAATCCCCTTATATTTTTGGTCCCTTATCTTTTGAAGATAGAATTGATATTTGTTTAGATGGACATGTTCCATTGTCGTAGAGGGATACTTTCAAATATCCAGCATCATCATCTACGCGAATGAGGCTTGACGACAATGGAACATCTCCATCTAAACAAATATCAATTGATACTTTCAAGTATCCCTTGCCCCTTGCACGAATGATTGACTTCATAATAGCCATTTTACCTGTAATAAAGAAAACAATTAAAATCAGATGACAAATGTAAAAACAATTAAAATCATAAAAGTCATTTTACCTGTAATAAAGAAAACAATTAAAATCATTTGACCTGTACCTTTTTCACTAAGTTCTCTTTCTTTTCTTGGTTGGAATATGTTCTACATGTCTCTTAACAACACGGACGGTTGGATTGATCCAAATACCCTCATTATGATCATTTCTAATATATGAATCATTTGATATAATATTCTCATCTTGATCATTTCTGGTAAACGATTCAATCTCAACATCAATATCACCTTGATCTCCAGTGTTTTCATCAATTATTTTGTTGGAAAAAAGAACTATAGACCATTTCGTACTTTTTGGATCATTGACATAGAACACTTGTCTAGCTTGAGAGGCTAGAATAAAAGACTCATCTTTGTATCCCACCCTATTAAGATCCACTTGCAAAAATCCCGACTTATCCATTCGAATGCCGTTATTATTTTCAACCCACTTGCAACCAAATATAGGAATCTGAAACTTCTCATAATCAAACACCCAAATGCGCTCGATAACACCAAAATACGACAGATTTGCAAATTTGGGGTTTAAGTCCTTCACACTTGATATGTGCATTGCTTCAGCTACCACGGTGACACCACTATTCTGCATAGTACTTTTATCATCTTGTTCTTTGGTATAAAATGTGTATCCATTAATCGCGTATGCGCTATAAGAAAAAACATGGAAACTTGGACCATATGCTAAGCATCTCAACCTTTCAGTTATTGAAGCGGGATCTGAATAATACTTTGAATAAATATGATCCTTAAACCAAGGTATAAAACATCGATTATGCTCTCGTACTATCCAATTTTCATTTCTATTGGGATTTAAACCTCGGAGAACATCCTTGTGAATTTCAACATACGGCTCAACCTCATTCTCATTGTGCAGAACATACAAATGCACTTGATCCCGTTCGACCCTTGATACTGCCACGATTTTATTTCCAATTAGATTTTTTCCTTCTTTCTTTTCGACAAGCTGAGACTTGGGGAGTCCGATTGACTGAACATTAGACAAATATTCAGTACAAAACTCAATTGCTTTTTCAACAATGTATCTTTCAACCATACAACCTTCTGGTCGACTTCGGTTCTTCACGTACCCTTTTAATATTTTCATATAACGTTCAACAGGGTACATCCATCTCATATAAGCTGGTCCACACAATTGTGTCTCTTTCACAAGATGAACAACTAGATGTACCATTATGTCAAAAAATGATGGAGGAAAAAACATTTCAAGCTCACACAAAGTAATAACGATTTCTTTTTGCAACATTGGTAAGATCGCAGGATTGATCACCTTACTGCAAATTGACTTGAAGAAAGAACACAACTTAGTTATAGAGCTTCTTACTTTTTCTGGAAGAATAGAACATATACCTATTGGGAGAAAATGTTCCATTATAACATGGCAATCATGGGTCTTTAAACTCTTTAACTTGAGGTCTTTCATAGACACAAGTCTTCTAATATCTGAAGAGTACCCTTCTGGAACTTTAACTTCACTTAGAAACTTACACAATGTTTTTTTCTCCTTTCTAGATAGAGTATAAGCAGCAGGCGGTAGATATGTTCGTTTTCCTTTCTTCAAGGGTCCTAATTCAGTTCTTATTCCCATCGCTATCAAGTCCTTTCTTGCCTTAAGGCCATCCTTAGACTTTCCTTGTATATTGAGTAACGTGCCAATAACACTTTCAAATACATTTTTTTCAATATGCATAACATCAAGAAAATGTCTCACATACAAGGACTTCCAATACGGCAATTCAAAAAAAACTGACCTCTTCTTCCACCCACTTTTGACAAGTGTCTGGGCAAAAGGCTTGCCAAACTGAGTATCCAAATCTTTCACCTTTTCAAAAATTTGATCACCCGTCAATATAGGTGGAGCTCTGCCTTGTTCTGTCTCTCCATTGAACGCCTTTCTCCATCCACGGTAGTGATGATTTGAATTTAAGAATCTCCGATGACCGAGAAAGACATTCTTCTGACCAAACTCCAAGCGCTTCCAATCTGTTTTATCTTCACAAATAGGACACGCACATTGACCTTTTATGCTATACCCTGATAGATTTTCGTATGCTGGAAAATCATTAATTGTGCCAAACAACATCGCCCTCAAGTTGAAACTTTCTTTCCTATATCAATCATAAACCTCCACACCGGTCTCCCACAAAATCTTTAAATCTTCGATTAAGGGCTTCAAGTACACGTCTATGTCATTCCCTGGTTGTTTAGGTCCAGAAATCAACATAGACAACATCATGTACTTACGCTTCATACATAGCCATGGAGGTAGGTTATAAATCATAATAATCACAGGCCATGTACTGTGTGAGATACTCTGGATACCGTGTGGGTTCATTCCATCAGTAGATAATGCCAAGCGAAGGTTTCTTGATTCTTCTCCAAATTCAGGATAATCATTATCAATTTTCAACCACTTTGGTGAATCTGCCGGATGTCGATACTTTCCATCTATAATTCTTTCATCTGCATGCCAGGTCAAGTGTCTTGAATCGGTTTCACTACGAAACATGCGTCTAAATCTCGGAATAACAGGAAAATACCACAAGACTTTTGCTGGAGACAACTTGTTCTTATATCGCGAGACACCGCATTTAGGACACTCATTTAACGATGCATACTCATTTCGAAACAAAACGCAATCGTTTGGACATGCATGTATCTTATCATAGCTCATGCCAATAGAGCACAACATCTTTTTGGTCTCATATGTTCGATTGGGAAGAACATTATCCTCAGGAAGCATATCTTTCAAAAGGGCTAATAACTCTGTGAAACTTTTATCCGACCATCCATTGCCCGCCTTTAAGTTGTACAACTTTAATACCGCAGACAATCTTGTGAATTTAGTGCAACCATCATACAAAGGTTTCTCTGCATCACTTACCAACCTCTCAAACATTTCGGGACAATCCTTAAGATCTCCTTCAAGTGCTTCTGCAATCTCTTCAACTCGATCATAATCGTATGTATCTGCGCCACTATAGTTTGAGGCATAGGTCGTACTATCCCCGGTTCAACATTCTCGTTACTTTTCTCACCATGCAAATTCCAACATGTATAACTTCGATCAATTCCATGCCTCATTAGATGCGATGTCAACTGAACTGCGTCAACCCGTTTCCCATAACAACAACCCAAGCAAGGACATATCATTCTACTGGGGTCTTCGGCGTGCGCAACGGCAAACTTAACGAATTCTGATACCCCATTCTCGTACTCTCTCGACAATCGATTGGAAGACATCCATGTATTATCCATTACTAATTAGAATAAACAAAAAACAATTTCAGAAGAGAAACCAATTTCAGAAGATACTCTGTGCAGGGCATTCATGTCTCCATTTACTCTATCAAATAACATCCATACCTAAACTTCTTAAGTTACTAGCTACGCTATGTACGCTAAGTTACTAGAATCAAAGGTTTCTAATGTCTCTATAATGCAACCATAACCGAACCCTAACAACAGTCTTTGAATGTGATTCATAGCGATATCAAATTCAGCAATTTAAAAACCAACCGTCAATTGCCTAATAAACCCAAACTATTTAAATGACTATGAATATTGAAACTTTACAGGTCGAAACAAACGTAGCATAGACAACAATAACATAAAACTGAAATGGGGAAAAGCTAAAACAAAGCAATAGTGCAAGTAATAATGTATGCATCGTGTACCTTTGATTGGTAGAAGGAGGAAACGTTGTAGATCTAACAGAGGTGGAAGGAGAACGCCTTAGAACCCTAACGTGAAAAAGAACAAAAATAACAGAGAGTGAAATAACAAAACGCGCAGTATGTTATAATTTTAATGTTTACTAAAGGGGACCTTAGAGGGCGCTTGTGGAAAAAAAGCGCCCTCTAAAGGGGGCCTAAGAGGGCGCTTATGGAAGCGCTCTCTAAGGCTTTCCAGAAGCGCTTTATAAACTGGAAATGCACATGGACTTATAACAGCGCTTTATTAAAAGCGCCCTCTAAGGGTAACCTTAGAGGGAGCTTTCTAAAAAGCGCCATGTATTGTTGTCCCTCTATCTCCTCCTTATTTTTTCGCTTCACCTTAGAGGGCGCTTTATTACAAAAGCGCCCTCTAAAGTGCGCTGTCTATTGCTCCTTATTTTTTCGCTTCACTTTAGAGAGCGCTTTTGTAATAAAGCGCCCTCTAAGGTGCGTTGTCTATTCCAGTTTTTGGCGTAGTGGAAAGATAGACATACAACTATGAGCTGAAAATCTTTGAGGCCGGGGAAAGATAGACATACAACTCTGAGGTTGGGGGTAACACGGTACATTCACTCTGAAGTGTAAAAAAGGTAGATACTCAACTCTGAGGCCTGAAAAGGACAATAATCGTCAACTCTAAGGTTGGAAAAAGTAAGGTCTAAGCTCTGAGGCTAGAAAAAGATACACCGACTCTGAAGATGGAAAAATGTAGTTGCTCAACTTTGAGGCTGGGAGAAAAAATGGTAACCGTCAACTTCGAGGTTGGAAACAAGCAGATACTCGACTCTGAGGTGGGAAGATAAACGGTAAACAACAACTCTGAGGTCGAGGTAAGGAAAGGCAACATACAACTCTGAGGTTGGGGTAATATGAAAAGTGACGACAACTTTGAGGTTGAAAAAGAGGCGACAACACTGAGGTTGGAAAGGAACCACCATCAACTCTGAGGTCGGGTGTAAAAAGGGACAATAACTCTGAGGTTGGAAAAGGGGAAACAACTCTGAGGTTGCAAAAGAGTGACAACACTGAGGTTGGAAATAAGGACGGAGCAACAACTCTGAGGTTGGAGTAAGAACTGACGTCAACTCTGAGGTTGGAGTAAGAACCAACGTCAACTATGAGGTTGGGTGAAAGGAGGACACCAACTCTGAGGTTGGGATTAAGAAACATACAACTCTGAGGCTGGATATAAAAGGAATAGACAACAACTCTGAGGTTGGGAATAAGAGAAATAGACAATAACTTTGAGGTTGGAGTAAGAGAATGGACATCAACTCTGAGGTTGGAAAAAGGGCGGCAACTCTGAGGTTGGGAATGATGACAAATGTCAACTATGAGGCTGGGAGAAACCTACAACTCTAAGGTCGGGGTAATGAGAGAAAGACGATAACTCTGAGGCTGGGAATAAGAGAAATGGACAACAACTCTGAGGTTGGGAAGAAGAAGTAGCAACAACTCTGAGGTTGGAGTAGGAATTGGAATCAACTCTGAGGTCGGGTATAGAATGGTCTCTCAACTCTGGGATTAGAGGTAATAACATCACCAAGTCTAATACTGAGTAAAGGGTGATTATCTACAACTCTGTCGTTGGGAGAAAAGAGATATCAATACTGAAGGGTATCGAAAAAAGTTGAAATTCTAGTATCAGATATAAGATGTCGAAGGTAATGTTACGACACTAATATCTGTTAACACACAATGGATAAAAAAAACAGAATGGTAAAGCAAACAACACAAGCAGTTGTTAACCCAGTTCGGTGCAACTCACCTACGTCTGGGGGCTACCAAGCCAGGAAGGAAATTCACTAAAATAGAATTAGTTCAAAGACTCTCCGTTCACTTCAACAAGTTACAGTCTTTCTCACCTAATCTCCACCCGTGCAATTTCTACCTAAGCACTCTTAGATATGAGAACCCACTCACTTCCCTACAATCACACACCAGTGATTTTAAACAACAATCCCTTGTGAAAAGAAAATACTTTTCAATTACACACTCTTGATTTTACTTCACAGTTTCAATCAAGAAGACACACTCTTGATCTTGCTTCACAGCTTTGATCAAGAAGACACACACTCTTACTTAACAACTTTAGAGTGACAAATTACAACCATAAATCAGTCCAATTCAATCATCAATGGATGACTTGAATGACCTACAAGTCTTACGACTAAACAGACACAAACCCTAACTCTCTCTTTATATTTCGCCCAGTCTTGGTTGTGTATTCAAACAGGTTCTCTAAGTCCCTTTTTATAGAAGCTCTCAGTTGGGCTTGGACATCTTGAAAACCCTAAATCTATTTTCCAATCAAATCTTTTTATAACAGCTGTTTAGATCTCCTTGGAAAATAAGTAAATCTGGTTGTAATCCATGATTGAATGCGCCAGCTAATCATATCTTCAATCATCCAAAGATTGCCATTAATTGTGCAATCACAAAACACCAGACATTCATACTGAATATTCTATGTACAGGATGTCATGACATCGGGTCTGACATCCTGTAAAAATCCTGCATAATCCAATAATTCCTTTTATAACTTCCAGCAGGTACAACCATATCAGATGTCATGACCTTGTGCATGTCATCTGAAACAATCCTGCATGAACATGTCTTCCATTTAAGCTCCAGCAGGTACATCCAATATCAGAAGCCATGGCATTGTATGTGGCATTCTGAAACAATCCTGCATGCACATGTTCTTGAATTTCAGCAGGTACATAGGATATCTCATGTTAAGACATCACGCATAACATCTTGTGAACACTCTTTGTTTTACCAAAATTGCTGCCAACTCTTAGAATCAACAAAAGTGATAGACACTGACAAGCGAAAGGGGGATCAATACCGATGAGTATTGAAAAAAAGTGATAGACATTGATGATTGTTGACTGGACTTTCAAATTTGAGAGATAAGGGTTTTTCCAATGAGATTTAGGCTTTGCGAGCGATTTGCCGACGAAAATGGGTTGTTGAATAGTGCCAAGAGAGTTTTGGGCTTGATTCTTCCTTGTTAGAGAGATTCCTGCTATGCTGGATGATATGTGTGAATGAAATGATATGAATTATGCATGACAGGTTGATGCAATGATATGAGGGTCTACGGATGCCCCAATCTTGGGTATGGTGCAATGAATGCTGAGGGAAAATTTGCTTGGGTTGCAAGACTTTTGATTTATGGCGGGTGGGTTGCGTCTCACGTGACTTCCCGACATCTGACTTCCACTATTGTTAGAGGATGGATTTGACGTAGACCTTTGGATGCCCCATGCTGGATCTGAAAAGCTTTCACAAGCAAGGAGAGAACCTTCCACTATTTAGACCGTCTTGCCCCAGTCTGTTGGGTATCTGCACAGATTGCCCCAATCGCAAGTTAGGAAGCAACTTCGTCGTGGAGCATCTCAATCAGATATGCCCCAGTGTCTTGGAACTATATTCCTCTGATTAACCATTTCAGGGAGATTGACTTCTTATGCTCTTGGGATGGCCTACCCCATTACGAGCCTTGAGGTAACTTTGCCTCTGGTTGGCTGACATTTGAGGGAATGCCCCTGACTTACTGATCTTTAGAGAGATTGATTAAATCTCGACTTGACAACTTCAGATTAACTGAATCTTGTAGAGATTTCTCGACGTGACTTCTTTTGATCGACGGGATCTCGAAGTAGTTGGTCTTTCTACTCAACAGGATCTTCAAACATTCAGGCTGATCTGATCAAGATAAGTGGCTTGCCCTTGCTCAACGGAGGTCTCAGGCGTTCATCACTTTCGTTATCATCAAGCTCCTCAATTTACGTTCATTGTGGATGATTCCTTGATGTCAGATGCTTACTCGCGAGTAAGACAGTTTCATTTTTGAAATGATAATGCATTGTCATTTTTATGCAGTTTTGAAATCCAAGCATGTTCACTGAAATTATGACATATAATGAATGCATCACTGATAACAAATGTCATATCAATATCAACACATATTAGCAAATTGACGAGGAGTCAATTTTAACACGATCGTTCTGACTATAATACACTTTCAAAATCAACCTTGCTTCAATTAGGTCTTTTGAGGGTTGTAACGTGGCTTGGTTCACGGTTTTTAGAAAGAAAGGATATAAGGCTCGAACCTATCCTAACCCACCCGCTCTTCGTGATGTTCTCCAGTCCTACATTCAGCTAGTTCGACACAAGCGCTCTTTTTTGAAAAGGGATTTGAAGTGATGGTTAATTAACCCACAAGGTTTTCGGTGTGACAATCATCCTTCTTTTGCTTGGTTTGTAGCCACACGATTTTGTTCTTGCTGAGGATCTTCTTTTGATTCCTCTTTTGCAGATTTTTTTTTCATCTCCCTATTTTTGCTGGATTAGTTCAGATTCATAATCCACAGGGATGCCCTAATTTTTGCCTAAGTCACTCGTTTTTTGAGTTTTCGACTTAGCGGGCTTTCTTTCTTTTTTGTTTTTGTTTTCTTTTGTTTCTTTTTGTTGAAACAAATCGCGTGACATCTGGTCATTTGATTGGGATGGGTTGTGACCGCCTCGTGCCTCAGTGTGTGAGGGACAACCATTTGGAATTTGTGGTTTCTGACCTCTTCTGAGGGATACGATATGGTTGATCCTCAGATATGACACTCCTCTTTAGAAGATGAAACCTCTGGCTCTCTTTGTTACTCGGTCTTCAAGTAGATCAATCAGTGCATCTTTGTCCTTAGACTCCGACTGCAACTCTTCATGCTTATTGCTCAAAGCACGGAAACGCTCTTCCCACATATCCTTCTCTTGCTTCATCTTGACGAGCGCGTCTTCCAACCCCTCTACATCTTGGTTAGGGAGAGTTAATGGCTCAACCACAACCATAGACATAGATCTTTCGCAAGGATAAGGCATCTTAAACTCCATAGCTCTCTTCTTCACCCAAAGAGTGTAAGCTTCCAAAGCTACACAATTGCACGGACCAAGCTCGGATCTTCCTTTCCTATGCACATTATGCCAAGCATGCACAATCTTCTCTTCAAATGTTGGGGATCTTTACCCTCTTGATAGAAAAGACCTTCTAACAACATGTTATTAGGTTTGTCTCTTAAGGGGAACCCAAGTTGACGACGAGGCAAAGCAGAGTTGTAGTTAATTCCTCCTTGTGTACCAATGAGAGGCACATTAGAGAATTCACCACAACTATCAATAATCTCTAAACTGCTTAAGGATGGATCATACCAAACTATATCATCATTAGTGAGAGACATAAGTCTCTGAGACCACCTTAGACATTGTTTGTTCTCCACAAAAGTAGGCGTCTGAGGCAAGTGCGAAATAAACCACTTGTATAGAAGAGGAATGCAACAGACAATCGTTCCACCACCCTTAGAATTCCTTAGATGCAAAGAGAAATACATGTCACCCAACAAAGTAGGCACAAGATTTCCAATCAAGAAAAGTCTAATGGCGTTAACATCAACAAAACCATACAAACAATCAAAGTACACAAACAAAATATATTACACAATATGGTCCAAATGGACAAAGTGAAAATTGCATTAACATAAACAATTAGAATGATATGAACAATGGAAAATGAAATAAAGTGCTAAAAGTAAATTTCATTAAAGTAAAAGCTTGAAATTAAAAGTTAATAGTTAATAAGTTAGAGGTTAGTTTTGTTTTGCTTTTGCTTTTCAAGACATTCTTTGGAGAACACTTAACCCACTTATCACAAGCATGGATCCTTGAGCCAAAACATTTTCCAAAGGAAGGAAAGAAGGCCAAGTTTCCACACAATACCATGAAAGAGGGGAGACTTACAATCTCACTAACTAGAATGCTTATGCCTTTTATGTCACAAATCTAGCGCTATGTTAATTAATCGTAATTGGACTTATGTAGAAGTCATAACTATTTGAGGCCGGGCAATAGAATTTTGGTGTTAATGCATGTTAGAGACATAGTATAATGGACTATGCTCATGAAACATACCACACATAAAAAAAGAATATGCAAAAGGTGTGGCCTAATCTCATCCATAATCATGTCAATTTTTCAATTAACTAGCATTAGGACTTTGAGATGTCATAGGCCAAATAGAATGAATGAATTGAGAAGAGGAATGAGATGAAGTGGGAAGGGGATGAATGAGATCACAAATTGGTCAAATGAGAACTTTTATTAAATTAATATCATTCATTCATTTTGGGAGATGGAATGTACATTCTATCAATCCCCTAAATTAATGATATTAACTTGACAAAGTCAAATTAACCTTGACCAAGGCCCAACAACAATAAGCAAACTCATACAAGTCAATACAAATGGTCAACAAAATTAAATTGGCATTTATTCAATTAAAAATAATAAAATAGTGCATTTAATTCAAATATGCTTTGTCCAAATCCTAAAATCTCATCAAAACACCAAAGAAATGGCCATGAGATTTATCATAGGTCAAACAAGGTCAAAGGACCTTGGAGAAAAAAATTCATAATTTTTGGACATTTAAAAATATTTTTAAACAAATAAAAACAAATGCAAAATCAATTAATTCATGAAAAATATTAATAATGATCCAAAAAATAATTTTAACTCAGAATATGAAAGAGATTTTTTTTTGAATTTTTTTGGTGAAAGTCCCATTTTTTTTGGATCAATATTGAATTTAATATGAATTATTGAAGAAAATGCAATTAAAATAAAAAATCAGAAAATCTAAATTACGTGGACCATCAGATCTCCCTCATTAATTGAGTTGGCAGATCTGATGGTCTCCAGCGCGCATTCCACCATGGACCTTAGTCAACGCGTGGCATATGTGGTATTTAAAACCAATGCACAAGATTAAAACAAAACATATGGATCATGTGGTTCTCAGCCTTGCCAAGTCATCGTCGGAGGCAGAACTCCGGTCATCTTCTCTGGTGGACCTCACCGGACTGGTCCACCATGAACCATCACCATAAAGAAAAACAAGGACATGATCTTGAATAAAAAATGGCACTGTGCTCGAATCTGACCTCTATTCGCTCCAACTCCAAATATATTGAGTGATATTTGGAGTTGAAATTTGAGGTACATGAACTGAGTTGCTTCGATTTGACCTCAAAGCAACTCAATCTTCTTGCCTACATTGGTGTAGTGGGGTATTCGTTACTTCTAAATTTATTGACTAAATCAAAAGTAAATCATACAATTCGAGTCGCCACCGCACTTCTATTTATCCAAAGGAAAGGTTAGAAAGCGAACAAAAACCGAGAAGTTTTATCAAATCAAAACTAATAAAAATGTCAAAGATCTGGGTAAGGGGGTTGGTTATGCAATGGGAAGGTTTTAAGCACCCAAAACATCCTTAGTACTCTAAGGGAGCCCTTTTTACAAATGTTGTAAGGTAGGTTGGTATTTGTGAAAATATTTGTGCAAACATGATTGGGGAGATGAGAAAAGAATATACAAGTTATTTACAATTTTTGTGTTTGAATGGATAAACCCATTGCCTACGTACCATCTTAAAAAAGAATAGGATCAAAACCTCGTAGTTCGGGGTAAAAATCTCAAAAGAAGTCGGTGAATTGATTGGTCAAAAGCCTTAAGGTCTTTTGTTATCAAAGGGAGAAAACTCAACCTAAAAACCACAAATCCACTATGTGAGGAGAGTTTCAACATGCTAGTGAGGGGGTTAACCCTATAATAAGCATGGAAGACTTATAGTCCATTACTAAGGATATAGGTGAGTATTATATCAATCTCTAGGATAACTCAAACCTAATAGCTAATGTTTATGAAAAGCTTTGGCAAAAGTGGCCATTGAAACCACAAAACAATTGAGTGAGTTGTATTTACAAATGAAAAGTATTCACAAAATAAAGTCAAACTTGACTTAAAGTTCAATTCAAAATAAGTGTTATGAAAAGAGTTTGTAAAATCAAAAGCATAGTGCTTAGGTTTCTAATTTTTTTGAAAACAATGTTAATGTTTGCACAAAAGTTTGGCTTGGGTTAGAGTGGAGAGAAGAAGAGAAGGGCTAGGTCCTAAACATGCAAAGATGAGGGAAGAGAAATAAAACCACTTGGAGTTCTCTTCTTGAGATCATAAAGATGATCCATGTTGCTCCCCCTTTGGACTTAGCAAGCAATAAGCAAATAACTCAAGCAATCAAGCAAACAATCAATCAAGCTCCTAGGAATCTTCCAATTGGCTTTTGTATCTCTTATCTTGAATGTCCATGACAATGGTTCTTCTAATTGGCTCAAGTTTGGGATCCCTAGCACACAAGAACACACAAATCAAAAAGTTCCACAATGCAAATAAAAGAATGGACAAGAGTGAGTTTAGAATTAGGGGTCCTTTCAATTCATCTTCAAGATTAAGCATTCTAAAGGCATGAGGCCTAGTTGCTCTTTGACAATTATTTTAGCACTCTAAAGGCATGAGGCCTAGTTGCTCTTCAAACTCCATTAGCATAGGTAAGGTCCTAAATCTAAGTCCTTTTTCCATTTGCATTGGGTTCACACAAACAAAACAAAACAAACACAATAGTATATACACAATAATATGCTTAAGTGAGCAAAAGGCAAATTGCATTATCATAAACATGAGCTCAAGTGAGCAAAGGGAAAAGGAAAATGAATTAATGTGCAAGAAATTAAATTGCATTAAAGTAAATTGCAAGAATTAAATTCTTGAATTAAAAGTTAGTCATTAGTAGTTAGTGTTAGTGTGCCATAAGGCAATTTAGCATTGTGTTAAGCAATCGTAAGTGGACTAATGTAGTAGTCACACCTATCTGACGCCGGTCAATAAAACTTTAGGCAACAAACACAAGTTAGAGACCATGACTAGTATGCCAAGCTCCTACAACTTGCCATGCCAAAAGAAAAGAAGAATGACCTTGTATTGATTTAGGTTTTTTGCTTGACCAAGAAGCAACCTATCCTTAATGCAAAGCAATCCACTTGATCTTTGATCAAGATGAATTTGATTTGAATTAAGGAAGATTAAGCCTCTCATATGTTAAGGCTAACCACCAATCTTTAACTCATTGGTCAAAAAGAAAAGAAGAAGAAGAAGAAGAAGGAATGGAATGTACATAATTGAAATTTAAATGACATAACCAACACACATTGACCAAACATGAATAGAATCAACATCAATCAATGGTAAACAAAAGTGAGATGAAGCTTAGAAGTCAAGAAACAATAAAAATATTTTTTGGTATTTTTGGAATTAAAATAATACTTGAATTAAAATAAACAAATAAAGGTCAAACTTCAAATCCATTTCAAATCAACTTGGAAAAGTCCAAATGGATCATCCTAAGTTCAACATGGTCAAACAAGGTTTGACAAAAATTTTCATCATTTTTTGAGAACAGAAACTAATTTTAAACAATTAAAAATGAAGAAAATATAACATAATTGAACTAAAATCTCAAATAAATCTCAAATCAATTAAGAAATTGATGAGAATATTTTTCATAGATTCATCATCATTCAAAGATGTTAAGAAAATATTTTTGACATTTTTGAATATTGGAAACTATTTTAAATGAATTAAAAATAACCAGAAAAGACAAAATTCATAAAAAAATATTAAATGGAATCATAAAAAATATTAAAAATCATTTTTAGAAACTAGAATTAAAAAGGGAAATAATGCAATTAGTCCCATATTTTTTGGATTAAAAATGAAGAAGTTATGAATTTTTGAAAATAGTTGAAATAAAAGAAAATAAAATCAGAAATTAAAAATCACAAAAATCCTCAGCGCTTGGATCAACACTCATTAATTGACGTGGTTGATCACAAGGATGGGAGTTGCGCGCGCATGGTGAGGCTTGGTTAAACGCGTAACACAAAGATTAAATGAAAGCATAACATTCAAGCGTCCAGATTAGATCAGAGCAACAAGATCCAATGGCCATGGACTTGTCCACGTGGGGACGGTGGTGGAAACCACCGTCTTCTCCGGTGAGAATCACCGTCCAACCAGAATTTGTAGGTTTTAAAAGCTTCACCAAAATGCACGATCTATATATCTTTAGAAAGCTGGGGTGATGTACATCACCCCTGTGCCATTGGTTTCCTCTCAAGATCTCTATAGAGAGAGGAATCCGAGGTAGAAATTTATGGTGTTCATACTGAACTTGCTCAATTCATGAAATTAAATGCACAGATCAATTGCCTCTCACATGAGGACTTCAGAGGTACCAACAAACACAAGAAATGATCAGTATTCAAGGAGTTTCGAATCAAAAAAGTTTGAACAATAATCTTTGAAGTGCAGCTTTACAAGGCTTGATCCACTCCAATTCTTTGATGCAGTGTGTTCTTGAGATGGTAAAGAAGTTAGGCTAAGGAATTGAAGTTCAGAGATCAACCAATAAAGTTGAAATCTGAGCTTGAAAATTTGAGAGAAAAAGCAAAATTCCTTTGAGTGAAGGTTCGGGATTCAATTGTGCAGCAGTTTAGGCGCCTTTAGGTTGGTTTTTGAAGAGGAATGAGGCTTCTATTTATAGCCAAGCATGATGCAAGCAATGGAAAACCGTGTGTGCATGAGCTTGGCTCCTCCATGCATGGGCCTGTACAGGCGCATGGGAGGCCTAAATGCAATGGCAATTGAGTGCTAAACATCAGCCAAATGGAATTGGACGTGCAGATTGGTATGAATTAGCTTGTGCATGGAGCTTTGATATGTTATGCATAATTGAACCAAAAACTTCTCCTCTTCGAAAATACCCTTTTCCAAAATGAAACATAGCCATGTGGGTAATGGTTGGAAAGGTCTTGACATAAGGAAAAAATGTTATGTTGAACAAAAATCCATTTGGAGTTGGGAAATTTATGAAAACAGGCCATGAAGTTCAAGGTGCAAAACATGTGTATGAGAATTTTGCCAAAATGGACCAACTTCAAGCCCTTCTGTTTCAATGATTCAAGCCTCAAATGACAAAACCTTAAACATTAAAGTTATAGATCTTTTCAAGATAATCAGATTGTACTTAAATTTTTATATCATTTGGATTTTTGATGAAAAAGTTATGGGCACTTGAAGTTGGACTTTTTCACATTTCAATGGCTTTGGTCCAAAGTGACCTATAATGTTTTGTATTATCACATGTGTTTATTTTAGGATTATGAAATTTTTTCCAACATAACATTTTAAGTAGACATCTAAAAATTTCCAATTCATTTGGTCCCACCTCAAAATCATGAAAAATGAGTGAGTTAGGTCCTTGGGAAGTTGACCCAAAATTAGGGTTTTAGTCAAAATGACCTATAATGTTTTGAAATGAATGATGACCTTCCAAGTTTCAAATGAAATTTTGATGAACACTAAAGTTATTAATATGGTTCTTAAGAACATTTATTATCTTGGGGTCATCTTCATTTGAGAAACACATCAAAAGATAGGTCTTAGTGGATTTCAAAATAGTCAAATGAATTGACTGATCAACTTCTCAAGTCCAAACGTCAAATCTTGATGAATTAATGATTGAGGACACTCACATAAGCTCATATATGCATAAAATGATGAATGAAAGAACTTCCCTTGATTGAATTTGATCATGGTTTGAGGTTGCTTCATGAGCAAGGCACAGTCAATGCACAATTGAATTAGGGTTTCCTTGGGAAACAATCCTCAAGCCCTTTGGTTTATTTTGATCAAATTGACAAATTGAGACACTTGGGAGGCCTATATGATGATTGAGAGCTTTGGTAACCATTATCATGCTTGCTTTCACTTTCATCTGACCACTTCAATGAGCATAGGGGCCTCCTAGGAGCCTTGGATCACATGATTGCTCAAGCTACAAAACAAACAAAGTTAGTGACATGTTTTTGTGCTTTTGGTTAGTGAACAAAATAAGAAAAGCAATAATATACAATTCAATCATGCTTGGTTGTCTCAAACCAACTCACACAAGTCCCAACCCTAGGGTTAAGGAGCCAAGATGCCATGATCCTTGAGGCAAATGCAATGTGCAATGATATGATGCCATGAGGGATATTAGGGTCAAAATTAGGGTATTAAAGATGCCCCTATTTAAGGTCATTCTAGCCGGAGATATGAAGGTTAAAATCTTCGTCTCGACGAGGTAGAATGGGCTTAAATAATAACAAAGAGACGAATTTTGGTCCCTAAGAGACCTCATGATGCAAATGTACGCGTGCAAAAGTTAATAATCTGTGGGGATATATGTCCACAAAGGATAAAAGAAATCAGGAGAAATTGAAAATCCATATGAGTAATACACTCAAAATGGGACAAAGACTCTAGGGGACTTTACTGGAGAATAAAGGGGATAAAATGCGTGAGCAGGTCACAACTTAGAGCTTGCCGAGAGACACGAATGGATTCCACGAGAATAAATCAATGGAAAGACTCGAGCTGACACAAAAATGCAAGTATTGGGGAATATGCCAATACAGCAAACTACCCGCGAAGGATACTTCGGATAAAAATCCAGACTCGGATGGGAAAAAAATCCGCTAAGGGACTCAGGCGAGGATATCCATAAAGGACTCAACTGAGGAAACAACAAATGAGTTATTACTAGCTACTGGGTAATAAGTTGAAAGAGACATGTGTTCAAGACATTGGTATAAGGGTGAGAGACCAACACGCTAGGAGAGAAAGAATATCTAAGACCGGTATAAGGGTGAGAGATATCAATCATCCAAAACATCTGAGGAAGACCTAAAAAGGTATATTTCAACTCAAGAAAATCTGACTCCACATGGGACCAAAAGTCATAATAGGGAGCAGAAAGGAAGGAACACCAGGGATACCGGTTACTGGGCATATAATAGGTGACCAACCAGGCGTGAATTGGGGAATATTTCCAAGACACTCATCATCCGAAAGGAGGGCTGAAAAAGCGAATTCGATTACAGGATGGACATTCGATTCCACAAGGAAATACGAATCTTACTCGACTAGGGAAGAAAAAGACATCGACTGAAGAGCGCATGAGATATATTATCTATTACCGTCAGAACGTAGATAACATACTCGCATGGAAGATTATCCACAACCGGTTACTAGGTTAATAAAGGATAAATCGACCGAAAAGAAAGGACATCGGGATACCGTATACTGGGTATAAGCTGATGACCAATCAAAGGGGAGAAACAATCATTACTAAGCAAGGGTAAATGAAAGATGACTCACTGGAGATAAATTGCTTGATCAGAGCAATTATCCAGAGATATATCATCGGCTACTGGGAGATATACTCGAAATGAAGGAATATCAATACCGAATATTGGATAGAGATAACCAACAAGGAGGGGATTACATCTACCGGTTACTGGGTAGGAAACCACAGAAGAGAGTAACCGTCATCGGTTAGGATGAACAAAATCAAGGGTTAACTTTGCAAGGGGACCAAATGGGGTTTACGACTACCGGCTACTGGGTAGAAAACCACATAAATAGGATTTATTACTACCGGTTACTGGGTAGAAGGCCACAACGTCCACTGGGGAGAGAATGAACAACTACTATTTACTGAGTAATTGATCACCTGGACCATAGGGAAATGCAGGGGAAATAACAAGAGCAAATCAATCTAGGAAGAAACTAGAGAGACACAATGAAGCAAAGACTCAACCCGATGAGGATATAACTCAGGGGAGTAATTACATCCCAATATATATTTTGGGAGGAAACTAAAATAATAATCATCCACGAGGATATAACTCAGTGGGGAATATGGAAGAAAGGATGGGCGCTTTTTGCCTATGGGGCTGACTCTATGTGGAGAGATCAGACACAAACATCTGCTTGGGGAAATATGTATCACCCAATAGCAGGAGATAACAAACAAAGATATATGGCAAAGAATGCAACATGAATATCTGAATGTCATGATTATGCATGCTTATGCGTGGTTTATGTATGATTAATGCTGACAAATCGACATATCTAACACAAACAGGTCCGAGGATCAATGGACAGGACATTCGGTACTACATCTCAAAATAGAAAGCCAGACCCACAGGAGAAATCCAATCTGGTGGGGGAAACAAAATACCAAGAAACACCGATCTCTGCAGGGGATAAAAAGCCAAAGTTGAGGATCAAACAGAGTCGTTGCCGGGAAAAAAGACTACTGCTAGGGGAACAAGCAGAGGATCATAATCGCCAAAGCTGGGGATCTTCTAATAGTACGCAGAAGTATGGATAAGATCAAACCTAGAAGAGATATATTGGGGATCTTATCAGGGGGCGATATGGAATTCTGTGGGGAACAACCACCAAACAGAAGCACATCAAACAACATTCGCTTCTAACCACGGAAGGCAACATCTCTGCTGTGGAGAAGGAGAAACAGTCAATCCATTGGGGAAGGAATCAACACATCTTCCTCAGACGTTCCAATGCCAAACTAAGATTAGGTAGAGCCTTAGCTGGGGAACTAAACACAGATAAAATCCACCATAGAAGCAACTCTACTGGGGAAAAACCAAGGAAAGGTAAGAAATTCTGCGGGGAATAAACACCGAACAAAAGTTCTAATATCCATCACATTTCCTCATACTGCTGGAGAAACAATCTCTGCCGAGGAAAAGAGAAACACTGCTCCGCTGGGGATAGAAAATATTTTCATCACCCGCTCTACTAGGAGGAAAATTATCTGAGAAAGAGGAAGCAACAAAAATCAAACTCCGATCAGGCAACTCCACTAGGGAACAACTGCTGAGGACTGATCCGGGAACAACCAGTAGGCGATCAGCTGGAAATAACCCGCTGGTGGCCAAACTGAGGAAGTCTAATGTGAGCAATTCTGCTGAGGATGAACAAGAGGCAAACCTACGGGAGATTAATATAGGCGAATCCATAGGGGATAAGCTACAAACTGACTTCCTCGAAAAAGATAGCATGCCAATTTATCAATCTATAAGGGATTTTAGGTCAATCCACACAAGGGATGACAACCATATAATTGATAACATAAATGCTAGATCCAGCCTCACTGGAGAGCCAGAAGATTGTGACCATACTTCAGACTCTCTGGATGGTGTATCACTTTCTCTGTGCTCACTGAGGAGACAACCTGAAAGATGATGAAGCGGATGCAAATATGCTAGGAATATGAACAAATGTCTTACCCTTTTGGAGATCATACTATCCTTGGGAGAGCACTGAAGATGTCCCAATTATCCTTTTCAGTCTTTTGTGAATGTTCGCTTTGTTTAAAAACAATATTTAAAAACTTCTATTTATTTAAAACAATGATATTTATCAACTAAAACATGCAAACATTTGTTGAACAAAAACAAATAAGAGTGCAAAGAATTGGATAAAGGCTCAAATTTATTTGATGGAATGGTAGTCTGCAAATGGCAAGACTCCATGGATCTTTACAAATTTGAAATTGGAGATATGTATTGGAAAAAGGCTACATTGAACATAATGACCATTTCTCCACCAACTCCGAATCCGATGTATTTGAAGCTTCAGTTGACGATGACTAAGCGAAATTCTTTGACAGAGGACGGTTGTAGAACAAAGTCTTGTGAGGATGCAGTTACTTGCCAAATCCCTAATTTTTGCCTAGATTGCCCCAAGGTGAGGTACTCAATCTAGCGGGATATATATATATATATATATATATATTCATTTTTTATGTCTCTAACTTTTGCTTGGATCGCCCTTTCGGGTTTTCAATCCATCGAGATGCTCATTTTTGCCTAAGCCACCCTTTCGGGTTTTCAACTTATCGAGCTATTTTGTTTTTATTTTAGGCGAAGTATTTCTTAACTGCGTCTGAATTCACAGGACGAGTGAAGTCCTCCCCATCCATAGTTGTAAGTATCAAAGCACCGCCTGAAAAGGCTCTCTTAACAACATATGGACCTTCATAGTTTGGAGTCCACTTGCCCCTGGAATCGGGCGCGAAAGACAAGACTTTCTTGAGCACGAGGTCACCTTCTCGAAACACACGAGGCTTGACCTTCTTATCAAAGGCTTTCTTCATCCTTTGCTGATATAACTGACCGTGGCACATGGCAGTCAATCTCTTCTCTTCAATCAAATTTAGTTGGTCATAACGACTCTGAACCCATTCAGCCTCAGTCAACTTGGCTTCCATCAAGACTCTCATTGATGGGATCTCAACCTCCACGGGGAGCATATCCTCCATGCCATATACAAGGGAGAAAGGGGTTGCCCCTGTTGAAGTGCGGACAAATGTACGATAACCATGTAAAGCAAATGGCAGCATCTCATGCCAATCTTTGTAAGTAACAACCATCTTCTGGATAATCTTCTTGATATTCTTATTAGCAGCTTCAACAACCCCATTCATCTTGGGTCTATAAGGAGAAGAATTATGATGCGCAATCTTGAACTCGCTACACAGCTCTTTCATCATCTTGTTGTTCAAGTTAGATCCATTATTAGTAATGATCTTGTCTGGAACACCATAACGGCATATGAGTTGATTCTTGATAAACTTCACAACCACTTGGCTGGTCACATTTGCATATGGAGCCGCTTCAAACGACTTGGTGAAGTAATCAATGGCTACGAGAATAAACCGGTGATTGTTCGACGCCTTTGGCTCTATCATGCCAATCATGCTAATTCCCCACATAGAGAAAGGCCATGGTGATGAAATAACATTCAGAAATGTCAGGGGAATATGAATCTTATCCGTATAAATCTGACACTTATGGCATTTCTTCACATATTTGCAGCAATCAGACTCCATTGCCAGACAATAGTAGCCCGCTCTCAACATCTTCTTTGCCATGGCATGTCCATTGGAATGAGTACCAAATGAACCCTCATGGACTTCAATCATCAACAGGTCTACTTCGTGTCTATCCACGCATCTGACAAAAACCATGTCAAAATTCCTCTTATAAAGCACATCGCCATTGAGGTAGAAACTGCCAGATAATCTCCTTAAAGTCTTCTTATCTTTAACAGATGCCCCAGGCGGGTAAATCTGACTCTGAAGAAAGCACTTGATGTCATAATACCATGGCTTATCATCTTTCACTTCTTCTACTACAGATACATGAGCTGGTCTATCCAAGCGCATCACAGTAATATTCGGGACTTCATTCCAGAATTTCACTACAATCATCGAAGCAAGTGTAGCAAGGGCATCTGCCATCCGATTCTCATCTCGAGGAATATGATGGAAGTCAACCTCAGTAAAGAACGTTGAAATCCTCCTCGCATAATCTCTGTATGGGATGAGGCCAGGATGATTCGTCTCCCATTCACCCTTAATCTGATTAACAACAAGGGCCGAATCACCGTACACATCAAGATGCTTGATCCTAAGATCAATACACTCTTCCAATCCCATAATACAGGCCTTATACTCTGCCATATTATTCGTGCATTTGAAAGTTAGCCTTGCTGTAAAAGGAAAATATGTGCCCTGAGGAGTAATAATCACTGCCCCAATACCATTTCCATATTGATTTACAGCGCCATCAAACACCATACTCCATCGGGAACCATGATCTGGCCCTTCATCGAGCGTAGGCTCATCGCAATCTTTCATCTTCAAATACAGAATCTCCTCATCTGGGAAATCGTACTGAACAGATTGATAATCCTCTATTGGTTGATGTGCCAAGTGGTCAGCCAAGATACTACCTTTAATAGCCTTCTGAGCTCGATACTCAATATCATACTCAGACAACAGCATCTGCCAACGGGAAATCCATCCAATTAAAGCAGGCTTCTCGAAGATATACTTGATTGGATCCACTTTGGATATCAACTAAGTCGTATGATTTAACATATACTGGCGTAAACGCTTAGCAGTCCAAGCCAAAGCACAACACGTTTTCTCAAGCATTTAGTATCGAGACTCACAATCAGTGAATTTATTACTCAGATAGTAGATGGCATACTCTTTCTTCCCTGGTTCATCTTGCTGACCTAATATGCAACCCATAGAGTCTTCAAGAACAGTCAGATACATAATCAAGGGTCTCCCTTCCACAGGCGGAGATAGAATTGTCGGCTCGGACAGATACTCTTTGATACTGTCAAAGGCCTTCTGGAAATCCTCGGTCCAATCATGACGTTGATCTTTCTGGAGGAGCTTGAATATAGGCGCACATGTGGCAGTCATGTGGAATATAAATCTGGAAATATAATTCAAGCGGCCAAGAAAACCTCAGACTTGCTTCTCAGTTTTGGGTGCAGGCATCTCTTGTATTACTTTGACCTTGGCAGGATCAACTTTAATACCTCTCTCGCTGACAATAAAGCCCAATAACTTGCCGGAACGGACCCCAAATGTACACTTGTTCGGATTCAGACGGAGTTTGTACTTCCTCAAACGCTGAAAAAGCTTCAACAAGTGCTCTACGTGTTCAACTTCCGTTCTCGACTTTGCAATCATATCATCAACATATACCTCGATCTCCTTGTGCATCATATCATGAAACAAGGTAGTCATAGCTCGTTGATACGTGGCTCCGGCGTTCTTTAAACCGAAGGGCATCACTCGATAACAGAATGTTCCCTAAGGTGTGATGAATGTTATCTTCTCCATATCCTCGGGTGCCATTTTGATCTGATTATATCCGGAAAATCCGTCCATAAATGAGAAGACATTGAATTTAGCTGTATTATCTACCAACATGTCAATGTGTGGCAGAGAAAATCATCTTTCGGACTAGCTTTATTCAAGTCTCTGTAGTCCATACACATTCGAACTTTTCCATCTTTCTTAGGCATGGGCACAATATTGGCCACCCATTCAGGATATGTGGAAGTCACCAGAAACCCCGCATCAATTTGCTTCTGAACTTCTTCTTTAATCTTCACCGCCATGTCAGGATGAGTTCTCCTGAGCTTCTGCTTCACAGGCACTCACTCAGGCTTCAAAGGCAGGAAATGTTGCACGATATCAGTATCTAGACCAGGCATTTCTTCATACTACCAGGAAAGGACGTCGACATATTCTCGTAGGAACTCAATCAACCCCTTCTTGACAGATTCTTCCAGGAGTGCCCCAATCTTCACTTCACGAACACAATCTTCAGACCCCAAGTTGACTGTTTCTAGATTCTCAAGATGCGGCTGAATGATCTTCTCTTCATGCTCAAGAAGACGGGTAATCTCATCAGGAATCTCTTCAACATCATCTTCTTCGGCCTCAAATACAGGGAACTCAAAGTTGGGAGATGGTGTTGGATCATTATGTTCAATGGGTTTGATCAACCTGCATAATGATTTTGGATATAAAAGAGATTTTAGAATTCAAACAAGGCAAATCATTATGCAGATGAAAAGATTGATTTTATTCTTTTTTGTTTTGTTTTATGGTGATCACCAATTTCATGCAAAAAGCAAAAAGTGAAAATAATTTGGAAAAACAAACATTTAACATGAATTTATTGAATGAATAACATTGTATTTATATGTGCCAACAATGTCATCACTTCTCCTTTTGGCATGGGAGAAGGGTTTTTAAACAAAAATGAACATTACATGGACTTATGGACAACTGTTGGAACATCAACAATGACCCAATTATTGCAGACCCCTCTAGGGATGACAAAGTTGCCAGAATCTTCCTATGCATCATATTCCACAATAGCATCTGCCTCTTGGTCTTCGACCGTGTGGATGAAACCACCACTCTGAAACAGACCATGCTTGTTGGAAGTGCCTGAAGAGTACCCTATGCCAGCCCAGGATTTATTGTCTTCCAGCTTGTTCATTTGTCCTAAACCAGTAGTTGCGCCATGCTCAATGGCCAACTTCGCATCATTGTAGGACGCAAATGAAGAAATTCCTTTCTTAGAAGGCTCAGCAATAGACAAGGCTTGGAACGGAGTCCCAACCTCATCCTTAGCATCAATGTAAGAAATGGAAGACAGATGGCTAACCAACTTCTTGTTCATTACGAACTTTAACTTTTGGTGTAGGGTGGATGTCACGGTGCCTGCCTCATGAATCCATGGTCTGCCCAACAAACAGCTATATGATGGGTGGATATCCATGACCTGGAAAGTGATATGGAAATCACTAGGTCCTATCTTGATTGGGAGTTCAACCTTGCCAATCACAGACTTACGCGATCCATCAAAATCTTTGATGACCACTCCACTCTGCCTCATGGGAGGCCCCTGGTATGAAAGTTTGGCCAGAGTGGATTTTGGCAACATATTCAGCGATGATCCTGTTTCTACTAGCACATTAGACAGGGCATCATACTTGCAGTTCATAGAGATGTGAAGTGCCAAATTATGGTCTTTTCACTCCTCGGGAAGATCAGCATCACAAAAGCTCAGGTTTTTACAAGCAGTAATGTTTGCAACAATGCTATCAAACTGTTCTATGGTGACATCATGATCTACGTACGCCACGTCCAACACCTTCTGCAAAGCTTCACGATGTGGCTCAAAGTTCATCAACAAAGACAACACTGATATCTTTGAAGGCGTTTGTAGCAGCTGATCTATAACATTATACTCGCTCCTCTTGATGAGCCTCAGTATCTCATCACATTCCTCTCTCATCATGCCATTCTGGCCAGCAGGGACAGGAGCTCTAGTAACAATGGCAGGTCTGTCAACAGCAAGTGCCGGATTCGGTGAATTAGAAGAATTTCCCATAGGACGGGTGACACTATTAACAGCATCAACTCTTTTGGTGTCAGCCTGGGGTTTCGGTGGCGCCAAGAAAACACGACCACTACGGGTCAAACCACTGACATCAGCAATATTCACAATAGAAGTGGAGGGTATGGGCACCTCCTTCCCATCTTCTAATGCAACTGCATTATAACGATAGGGAACAACTTTGTCGGAAGAGTAGGGCACAGGGCCGACTGGCTTAATTATGAGAGTAGGAGAAGCCTTCTACTTGCTGCCATCGTACCTGACGACAACAGGCTCAGGTATCCTGAAGACAGGGGATATCACATTGACTTCATCCTCATCACGATTCTGAAGTATCTCTATCACACCCTGATCCAGCATTTCTTGGATGTCTTTTCTGACATGACGACATCCTCTCTCATTGACAGTGCATACACGGCAGCTGTCGTGGTCATGCTCATAGTGACTGTTTCCACATAACAGTCTGTGCATCTCGACCAAATATTGTTGGATATGGCTGACATATCAGACCTTGTATTCGCCAGGGCAACCCTGAACCATATTAACAACAAATTTCCCATGCTCGGGCAATGGGTTCTTCTTCACGTTAGGACCTACGTCCTCGAAAAATAGAATACCACTTCTAACAAGGTCTTGAACCTTGGTCTTGAGAGGGTAACAGTTCTCCACATCATATCCGAGAGCACCGGAATGATAAACACAGTGAAGCTCGGGCTTATACCACCACTGAGGGTTGGTCGGTATAGCAGGCAGGTCACATGGAGTAATCAGCTTCCTTTCAATCAGGGAAGGATATAATTCAGCATAGGTCATTGGAATAGGATCAAAAGTGACCATTTTCCTATCATAGTTAGTGCTGGTTTGATTGTTGTTTCGAGGCTGGTAGGCCTGCTGTTGCGGACGATGTTGTTGTTGCTGATACTGCTGATGTTGCTGTTGCTGGTTCTGATGCTGATAATGCTGATTTTCTCTGAATGCAGGTGCTATATGAGCCACCTGGTGCTGGTTACTGGCGAGACACACAGTCTTCCTCTTCACAGAGGGTCTTCTTGATTTAGCATGGGAGGTCACAACATGTGCCTCTCCATCTTTCTTCTTAGCAAACGCCTCATAACATTTGGCAGAAGAGCCTTCTTCTTTGGCCAGGCGCCCTTCCCTGACTCCCTCTTCTACACGTATCCCCATGTTCACCATCTTGGTGAAGTCAGAAGGACCGCTAGCAATCATTCGCTCGTAGTAAAAAGAGCTTAAAGTTTTGAGAAAGATCTTCGTCATCTCATTCTCTTCGAGCGGGGGCACAATTTGTGCAGCCAATTCACGCCACCTCTGGGCGTACTCTTTAAATGTCTCTTTCTCTTTATGGGACATAGCCCTCAGTTGGTCCCTATCGGGAGCCATATCAATGTTATACTTATACTTCTTGACGAAAGCTTCGCCAAGGTCGTTGAAGGAGCGGACTTTCGCACTATCCAGACCCATGTACCATCTCAAAGCGGCACCGGACAGGCTGTCCTGGAAGTAGTGGATCAGGAGTTGATCGTTGTCAGTCTGAGTCGACATCTTGCGTGCATACATCACAAGATGGCTGAGCGGGCAAGTGTTTCCTTTGTACTTTTCAAAGTCAGACACTTCGAATTTGACAGGAATTTTGACATTAGGCACTAAACATAGCTCAGCAGCAGATTTGCCGAAGAGGTCCTTCCCTCTGAGAGTTTTAAGTTCCTTGCGCAGCTCAAGGAATTGATCATTAATAGCGTCCATTTTCCCGTAGACATATGGGCCCTCAGATGGCTCAGAGTGGTAAATGGTGTCATCTACTCTCGGCAAAGTATGCACGACTGGAGGTGGCACAACAAGGACCGGGCTAGATGCCGGCAGGGAAGCAAAAGTTGGGGTGAGACCTTCAGGAACAAAGTTAGCGGGCATCCCCCAGGGAAACCCGAATGGCATAGTAGTAGGAGCGAAGTGAGCACTGGCAGCAGGCACGGTAGAGGAAGAAACCTCTGAGATGACCGTCCTCTAGGGAGGAGTTGAAGGCGTTGGAGAAGATTGGCTTTGGGTGGCCAAGAATGACTCCATCAGGGCAGTCAATCTTGCCACTTCCTCCTTGAGTTCTTTGTTCTCTTGCTCTAGGTGATCCATTAGCTTTAATGAGTTGGCTCTGGTGTACTACCGGTGCGTCAACTTGTCTTCAAACTAAATGAAGAACATAGAGTTAGACCACTGAACAAGAAGCCCTAGAATAAAACCTGCTTGTGCACATGATGCATGCAATGCTTGTGCATATGATTTTTTTTTAGTCAGAGGAACTTTTAGAGTTCTATTTGCAAATATTTGAAAATATTAATCATTTAGACAGATATGGAATAATCATATCAATAATATCTGGAAAAAAATTTACACCAAAGAAGTACAGTCTTGGTAACCAAATACAATACAAGAGAGAAGGAAAATGAACATCCTATGGAACCCTAGAAACAATCGTCCAAAGCTCTCGTGATAGGAAGATAAGCTGCACAAAGCCTCTTCACCTCCCTCTCATAGGTTGCCTCCATATCTACCTTCTCCTTGGCGAGTCGATCATACTTCCTCTTCCAAAACCTGGAAGACTGAGGAAGAAGAGAAGTCACCACATCATCAGGCTCGTCGATAACCTGATGCTCCAGAAACTCTATCAAAGCATCCTTATCTCTAAGTTGCTGAAGTAGCTTCTCTCGCTCACGAACCCAAGCGCGCGAACGGTCTTCATCTCTCAACTCCTCTACTCCTTGGTCAGGGAGGGTTGAAGGCCCAGCCATAACCATAGGTGTAGGTCTTGGATAGTCATAAGGCATGCGGTACTCAGAAGCTCTCCTCCTAACCCACGAGGTATAGGGTTCCAAAGAAATACAATTCTTCGGACCAAGTTCTTTCCTTCCCTTCCTATGAATCTTGCCCCAAGCACGGACCATCCTGCCCTTCAAGTTTTGGGGATCTTTACCCTCTTGAAAGAACACACCCTCTAACAAAATGTTATTAGGTTTATCCTTTAAGGGGAACCCAAGATGACGACGTGCAAAAATAGGGTCGTAGTTAATCCCACCACATGTACCAAGAAGAGGCACATTGGAGAATTCACCACAAGAGTCGATAATTTGCACACCATCATATACACGGTTATACCAAAAGATATCATCATTATTGAGAGACATAAGCCTCGTGGACCACCGTAGACATCCTTTGTTTTCCTTTAAGGCGAGCATCTGTGGCAAGTGCGAAATAAACCACTTGTACAACAGAGGCAAACAACACACAATGGTACCACCACCCATTGCATTCCTCATGTGCAAAGAGATATAAGTGTCACCCAACATAGTAGGAACGGGATTAAGAGTAGAGAAAATCCTAATGGCGTTCACATCCACAAAATTGTCGATGTTGGGAAATAACACTAGCCCATAGATGAGAAGCACAAACATGGCCTCAAAGGCGTCCTCACTCATGGCATTCCCATACATAGTAGCTTGAGCAATGAGGAAATCAGATGGGAGACCTTGAATTCTACCTTTGGTAGTCATATGAGCACCAATAATAGATTCATCTATATGCAACAGATCAGCAATCTCTTGGGAAGAAGGAACTCTCTCCAAGCCACTGAACGACAACTGATCTAGAATAGGTATCCCACAAGATGGGCATACTCCTCAAGTGTAGGCAAAAGCTGGAAATCCAGAAAAGTGAAGCAACGGTACAAGGGATCATAGAACTGCACCAACACACTCATCATACCTTCATCCACCTGAGTAGCAAGAATAGACAGTAGCTTCCCATGACGAGCCTTGAACTCCAAGGGATCTAATACATAGGATGTCAAACTCCTTAACTCTTTCAAGTCGGGTTGTCTGAAATTGTACTTCTTCGTATTCCTTCTTTGCTTATCCATGTCTGAAAATTTGCAAATAGACCTCTTAAGTTCCTTGAAAATTTTCTAATTGTTGATGGTATGGATGTGTATGAATGCATGGATGCAACAATCACACTCAAGGATCAAGCAAATCACACCACACAAAGGTCATGGGATGGATCAAGTCATCCTTAATATCAATCATCCATTTTGGTGGATTATGGTTTTCACCTTATCAACACCCAAGTTCCATTAATATTAAGGATATACGAGAACGGATCAACCATGAATCAAGGGTTTGTTGCAAGTCACGAGCATGGAGTCTTGGTTAAGAACCACCCAAAGGGAGTGTACTATGGTTAAACCTGACAATCATGTTCTACAAGAGGTTCCCATAGTCATCATCCCATCTTTCGGATATTATTGGTTAAACGACTACTCGTATTCCAAAAATATTCTCAAGAGAGACTCTTATGAGTGTAGTATCGCGTAACAATCGTATCAAATCTTACACTTGAACGACCTTCGCACTACGTCCTAAAATAGGCCAAGATGGGCTAGGTAATCTAATGTCCTTGGCTTCTAAGGCATATATTGGAAAGAGTAATGCCTAACCATGAATACTCGTGTGACATTATTGATCCCAACATAACCTCCACCAAGTGAATGGGCTTGCAAGTCAACTTGCTAAGGAATAACTCCACACAAGTCAACAAGACTATGCCATTCTCCTATCATAAGTGCACTCGAGTTCGGGTATATAACTCATCTCACAAGAAACCACCAAGCATACAAACAATTAATATATCAAGCAATTCATACATTATAAACAATACAGTCATCCCAAATTTGCATAAAAATATGTCACAAATAAATATAAACATACAATACAACAAAGGTAAAAAGTAGGCTAAACCCACTAGGCAAATCCTCCCCACCAGAGTCGCCACTTTTCTTTAGCGGGGTATTCGTTACTTTTAGATTTATTGACTAAATCAAAAGTAAATCATACAATTCGAGTCTCCACCGAACTTCTATTTATCCAAAGGAAAGGTTAGAAAGCAAACAAAAACCGAGAAGTTTTATCAAATCAAAAAATAATAAAAATGTCAGAGATCTGGGTAAGGGGGTTGGTTATGCAATGGGAAGGTTTTAAGCACCCAAAACATCCTTAGTACTCTAAGGGAGCCCTTTTTATAAATGTTGTAAGGTAGGTTGGTATTTGTGAAAATATTTGTGCAAACATGATTGGGGAGATGAGAAAAGAATATACAAGTTATTTACAATTTTTGTGTTTGAATGGATAAACCCATTGCCTATGTACCATCTTAAAAAAGAATAGGATCAAAACCTCATAGTTCGGGGTAAAAATCTCAAAAGAAGTCGGTGAATTGATTGGTCAAAAGCCTTAAGGTCTTTTGTTATCAAAGGGAGAAAACTCAACCTAAAAACCACAAATCCACCATGTGAGGAGAGCTTCAACATGCTAGTGAGGGGTTAACCCTATAATAAGCATGGAAGACTTATAGTCCATCACTAAGGATATAGGTGAGTATTATATCAACCTCTAGGATAACTCAAACCTAATAGCTAAAGTTTATGAAAAGCTTTTGCAAAAGTGGCCATTGAAACCACAAAACAATTGAGTGAGTTGTATTTACAAATGAAAAGTATTCACAAAATAAAGTCAAAGTTGACTTATGGTTCAATTCAAAATAAGTGTTATGAAAAGAGTTTGAAAAATCAAAAGCATAGTGCTTAGGTTTCTAATTTTTTTGAAAACAATGTTAATGTTTGCACAAAAGTTTGGCTTGAGTTATAGTGGAGAGAAGAAGAGAAGAGCTAGGTCCTAAACATGCAAAGATGAGGGAAGAGAAATAAAACCACTTGAAGTTCTCTTCTTGAGATCATAAAGATGATCCAAGTTGCTCCCTCTTTGGACTTAGCAAGCAATAAGCAAATAACTCAAGCAATCAAGCAAACAATCAATCAAGCTCCTAGGAATCTTCCAATTGGCTTTTGTATCTCTTATCTTGAATGTCCACGACAATGGTTCTTCTAATTGGCTCAAGTTTGGGATCCCTAGCACACAAGAACACACAAATCAAAAAGTTCCACAATACAAAAAAAATAATAGACAAGAGTGAGTTTAGAATTAGGGGTCCTTTCAATTCATCTTCAAGATTAAGCATTCTAAAGGCATGAGGCCTAGTTTCTCTTTGACAATTTTTTTAGCACTCTAAAGGCATGAGGCCTCGTTGCTCTTCAAACTCCATTAGCATAGGTAAGGTCCTAAATCTAAGTCATTTTTCCATTTGCATTGGGTTCACACAAACAAAACAAAACAAACACAATAGTATATACACAATAATATGCTCAAGTGAGCAAAAGGAAAATTGCATTATCATAAACATGAGCTCAAGTGAGCAAAGGGCAAAGGCTAATGAATTAATGTGCAAGAATTTAAATTGCATTAAAGTAAATTGCAAGAATTAAATGCTTGAATTAAAAGTTAGTCATTAGTAGTTAGTGTTAGTGTGCCATAAAGAAATTTAGCGCTATGTTAAGCAATCGTAAGTGGACTAATGTAGTAGTCACACCTATCTGAGGCTGGTCAATAAAACTATAGGCAACAAACACAAGTTAGAGACCATGACTAGTATGCCAAGCTCCTACAACTTGCCATGCCAAAAGAAAAGAAGAATGACCTTGTATTAATTTAGGTTTTTTGCTTGACCAAGAAGCAACCTATCCTTAATGCAAAGCAATCCACTTGATCTTTGATCAAGATGAGTTTGATTTGAATCAAGGAAGGTTAAGCCTCTCATATGTCAAGGCTAACCACCAATCTTTAACTCATTGGTCAAAAAGAAAAGAAGAAGAAGAAGAAGAAGGAATGGAATGTACATAATTGAAATTTAAATGACATAACCAACACACATTGACCAAACATGAATAGAATCAACATCAATCAATGGTAAACAAAAGTGAGATGAAGCTTAGAAGTCAAGAAACAATAAAAATATTTTTGGTATTTTTGGAATTAAAATAATACTTGAATTAAAATAAACAAATAAAGGTCAAACTTCAAATCCATTTCAAATCAACTTGGAAAAGTCCAAATGGATCATCCTAAGTTCAACATGGTCAAACAAGGTTTGACAAAAAATTTCATCATTTTTTGAGAACAGAAACTAATTTTAAACAATTAAAAATAAAGAAAATATAACATAGTTGAACTAAAATCTCAAATAAATCTCAAATCAATTAAGAAATTGATAAGAATATTTTTCATAGATTCATCATCATTCAAAGATGTTAAGAAAATATTTTTGACATTTTTGAATATTGGAAACTATTTTAAATGAATTAAAAATAACCAGAAAAGAGAAAATTCACAAAAAATATTAAATGGAATCATAAAAAATATTAAAAATCATTTTCAGAAACTAGAATTAAAAAGGGAAATAATGCAATTAGTCCCATATTTTTTGGATTAAAAATGAAGAAGTTATGAATTTTTGAAAATAATTGAAATAAAAGAAAATAAAATCAGAAATTAAAAATCACAAAAATCCTCAGCGCTTGGATCAACACTCATTAATTGACGTGGCTGATCACAAGGCTGGGAGATGCGCACGCATGGTGAGGGTTGGTCAAACGCGTAACACAAAGATTAAATGAAAGTCATAACATTCAAGCGTCCAGATTAGATCAGAGCAACAAGATCCAATGGCCATGGACTCGTCCACGTGGGGACGGTGGTGGAAACGACTGTCTTCTCCGATGAGACTCACCGTCCGGCCAGAATTTGCAGGTTTTAAAAGCTTCACCAAAATGCACGATCTATATATCTTTAGAAAGCTGGGGTGATGTACATCACCCCTGTGCCATTGGTTTCCACTCAAGATCTCTATAGAGAGAGAAATATGAGGTAGAAATTTATGGTGTTCATACTGAACTTGCTCAATTCATGAAATTAAATGCACAGATCAATTACCTCTCACATGAGGACTTCAGAGGTACCAACAAACACAAGAAATGATCAGTATTCAAGGAGTTTCGAATCAAAAAAGTTTGAACAACCTTTGAAGTGCAGCTTTACAAGGCTTGATCCACTCCAATTCTTTGATGCAGTGTGTTCTTGAGATGGCAAAGAAGCTAGGCTAAGGAATTGAAGTTCAGAGATCAACCAATAAAGTTGAAATCTGAGCTTGAAAATTTGAGAGAAAAAGAAAAATTCCTTTGAGTGAAGGTTAGGGATTCAATTGTGCAGCAGTTCAGGCGCCTTTAGGTTGGTTTTTGAAGAGGAATGAGGCTCCTATTTATAGCCAAGCATGATGCAAGCAATGGAAAAACCGTGTGTGCATGAGCTTAGGTCCTCCATGCCTGGGCCTGTACAGGCGCATGGGAGGCCCAAATGCAATGGAAATTGAGTGCTAAACATCAGCCAAATGGAATTGGACGTGCAGATTGGAATGAATTAGCTTGTGCATGGAGCTTTGATATGTTATGCATAATTGAACCAAAAACTTCTCCTCTTCGAAAATACCCTTTGCAAAAATGAAACATAGCCATGTGGGTAATGGTTGTAAAGGTATTTACATAAGGAACAAATGTTATGTTGAACAAAAATCCATTTGGATTTGGGAAATTTATGAAAACAGGCCATGAAGTTCAAGGTGCAAAACATGTGTATGAGAATTTTGCCAAAATGGACCAACTTCAAGCCCTTTTGTTTCACTGATGCAAGCCTCAAATGACAAAACCTTAAACATCAAAGTTGTATATAGTTTCAAGACAATAAATTTGGACTTAAATTTTGCATCATTTGGATTTTTGATGAGAAAGTTATGGGCACTTGAAGTTGGACTTTTTCACATTTCAATGGCTTTGGTCCAAAGTGACCTATAATGTTTTGTATTATCACATGTGTTTATTTTAGTATTATGTAATTTTGTCCAACATAACATTTGAAGTAGACATCTTAAAATTTCCAATTCATTTGGTCCCACCTCAAAATCATGAAAAATGAGTGAGTTAGGTCCTTGGGAAGTTGACCCAAAATTAGGGTTTTAGTCAAAATGACCTATAATGTTTTGAAATGAATGATGACCTTCCAAGTTTTAAATGAAATTTTGATGAACATGAGAGTTGTTCATATGGTTCCTAAGAACATTTATTCTCTTGGGGTCATCTTCATTTGATAAACACATCAAAAGTTAGGTCTCAGTGGATTTCAAAATAGTTAGATGAATTGACTGATCAACTTCTCAAGTCCAAACTTCAAATATTGATGAATTAATGATTGAGGACACTCACATAAGCTCATATATGCATAAAATTATGAGTTAAAGAACTTCCCTTGATTGAATTTGATCATGGGTTGAGGTTGCTTCATGAGCAAGGCACAATCAATGCACAATTGAATTAGGGTTTCCTTGGGAAACAATCCTCAAGCCCTTTGGTTTATTTTGATCAAATTGAAAAATTGAGACACTTGGTAGGCCTATATGATGATTGAGAGCTTTGGTAACCATTGTCATGCTTTCTTTCACTTTCATCTGCCACTTCAATGAGTATAGGGGCCTCCTAGGAGCCTTGGATCACATGATTGCTCAAGCTACAAAACAAACAAAGTTAGTGACATATTTTTGTGCTTTTGGTTAGTGAACAAAATAAGAAAAGAAATAATATACAATTCAATCATGATTGGTGGTCTCAAACCAACTCACACAAGTCCCAACCCTAGGGTTAAGGAGCCAAGATGCCATGATCCTTAAGGCAAATGCAATGTGCAATGATATGATGCCACGAGGGATCTTAGGGTCAAAATTGGGGTCTTACAATTGGTAGGACTTTAGACAACCAAAGAATCAATGGAATTGAGCAATAATTTAAGAGAATCGAAGAGTTTAAAATTTCTGAAAAATACCTTCAATGGAGGTCTGGATTCACTTGATATTGATCTTGCTTGTGCTTGGACTCACTCCACTTGCTTGCAGGAAGAGGATTGAATGGTTAAGAAGCAATAGATTCCTGGAGAATTGAATTCCAAAACAATGGAGATTCGAGCTTAAATTCAAGAGAATTTATCAGGCATATCCTTTGAGAATTGAGGGTTTGCAATGGGGGATCAAAGCTGGCGTGATTGTGTCTTCATTTCTGAGCAATTGAAGCTCTATTTATAGCTGAATTGGTTGATAATTGCATACTCTCTTTCACTTTCCAATTTTGGCAAATGATGATGCAAGTGTGCATGGGCGCGTATAGGCCCATGAAATGATTGCTAGAGGTCTAAAAATGCACATCAGATGCTCTGAAGTAAGCTTGGATTGCAAGGCAAATGTACATTGATGCTTGAAGTTTGATTCTTGATAAGTGATGTCACCCTGTTTAAGCCATGCACAACCTATGCATTTCTCATCCAAAATGAATGAATTGAGCTCTTTGGAAAGGTGAGATCAAGAGGAACAACTTTGATGTTCAACACGTTTTCATTTGGAGCTTGGAACTTGGAGAAATTTGAGGTTGAAGTTTGGAAATTTTTGACGTATCAAAGTTTTTCTAAGTGTCAAGCCATATGTCTCAATATTCCACCTTGCTTAACTTTTTATAGGAGCTTCAAATGAGAAAACTGTATTCATCAAAGTTGTATCTCTCTCAAAGACCTTCAAAATTGTCACTAATTTCATGTCATTTAGATTTGAAATGATAGAGTTATGCATTTTTGAAGTTTGGAAAAATCACTTGATCAATGGTATAGGTCAAAAGTGACCTATAATGTAGCCTCATATCACATGCTCAAAAAAAGTTGAATTAGCTCCCACTACAGACATAAAAGTTGAAGTAGACACATTGAATTTGATTGTGCAACTTGTAAATCTTTCATCTCATAAAAATTGAGCAAGTTATGGCCTTGGGAAGTTGACTTTCAAATTAGGGTTTAGACAAAATGACCTATAATGTTTCAACATAGAAAATGATTTTCCAAGAAAAACTAGCTCTAGGTCTCAACATGAAAGTTGTTTGGAATGTCATTTAGAGTAATTTTTCTCTTGGAATCATTTTCATATGGTGAAAATTGTAGGAGATAGGGTCTAGGGAGACCCAGTTTTGATTAGATGAACTCATTTGGCCAACCACCATCAACCAACTTGCTAATTTCCAATTCTCATGACTTTCTTGGCTCATGGTAGATCATATATGCATAATATGATGATATTTGAAGTGTCCCTTGAGAAATTTGATAAATTGGTGAGATATCTTGTTGGAGAAGTTACTCAAGATACCCAGTCAAACTAGGGTTTCCAAGGCAAATCACCCTCAAACTCTTGAAGAAAACTTGATCAATATAACACGTAGAGATCATTAAGACTCATATATGATGTTCATAACCACTCTTGAATCAATTCTTGGTTGTGCTCTTTGTTCATGAGGGTCTCAAACCCTAGACGTGAACTTGATGAATCAATGAGATCATGCCCTTCCTACAAAAGAGTTAGGCAAATGCAAAGACATATTTTTGGTATTTTAGTTAGTAAAATGATAATATACAAGTATGATATAATCACAAAGTGCTTGGTGATCACTCCCAAAACAAACCCATGAAAGATGGGTAAGGAGGATGCCAAGAAATGATCCCAATGCTAATGCTTATGATGGAAATGCATGAGGGATCTTGGGTCAAAATTGAGGTCTTATAGCTGCCCCTATTTAAGGGCATTCTAATTGAGGAGGTGAAGGTTAAAATCTTCGGCTCGACTCAGTAGAATGGGCTTAAATAGCAACATAGAGAAACAAATTTTGGTCCCTAAGAGAGCTCATGACGCATATGATATGAATGTAAAAGTTAATGCTCTATGGGGAGATATTGCCACAAAGGAAAAGAAATCAGAGATACCGAAAGTCCACAGGAGTATAATGTATTCCGTAAGGAAACCTCACTAGGGAGACAGAAATTCTAGGGGATAAAAAGGAGTTATGTGTAGGCCAGACTACGACTTAAAACTACTGAGGGTAACTAGAGGGATTCCACAAAATGGAAAGACTCAACCAGGGAAATAACAGCATCTGTAGGGGATACGAGTAATGAAGGTGAGAAAAACAAGAAAGGGGGGTTTGAATTGTTTTTAAAAATAAAACTTTTTTTAGAAATAATAACACAGAATTTTATACTGGTTCGCTTAGAAAACAAAGCTACTCCAGTCCACCCGGCTAAGGTGATTTCGCCTTCAAAAAGGACTTAATCCACTAATCTTGAAAGATTACACAATCAATCGTCTAAGAGAATAATCTCTTAGCCCTCTCAAGTGTACAGACTGCGCAGAGTCACTTGAGGAACAAAAACAATTTAAGCAAAATAGATTTGTAATGTAAGGTGCTTCTAAGAGTAAGCAAGTATTACAGCAAAGTATTAGAACAAGAGTTTTTCACGTAAGAGCAGCAGCTCGTGAAAAATGAGAGAGAATATGAATGACTTTTCTGTGCGTTGATGTTGTATCTCTCAGTGAGGTTAACTGTCCTTTATATAGTAGTGAGAAGGACCGTTGGAGTGATGACAAAATCTTGGTCTTTGATGAGCATTCAATGTCATTACTTCTGTGTTTCTTGCTATAACCATTTTATCTCCCTGATTAACTTCTTTCTTAAAATACTTCCTTTCCATAGTGAGAATTCTTTCCGTTACTCTTTCTGGACTTGGGAAATCTTCATCAGAGTTTTGTTGTATCGGAGTCATTCTTCAGAGTGTGATCACATCTGACTTTATCAGAGCTTCTCAGAGTACTAGTCTTCTTGATCCTCAGATTCTAAGACCAGTAGTTGTTAGAGCTTCTGGTTCTTTTTACTGTCTTTCTTTGATCAGAATCATAACTTCTTGGACGTGCTTCTTCCTTAGCGGCGTCTGATCTTCTAGTATTTTGCATCTGACAAGTGTTTGTATCTGATAAGAGATCAGAGTGCTTCGTTACTGTTCAGAGTCCAGCATACTTGGTCAGAGTTCTGCATACTTAGAAAAAATCTCGTTAGAGTGCCATTTTTGGTTTCATCCTTTGTTATCATCAAAATCTTAGAATTCTATTGTAGAACCAATTTTGTTCTTACAATCTCCCCCTTTTTGATGATGAAAAAACAATTTAATTTAGAGATGAAACATTTTTAGATAAGAGTCTTAGATCAGATTGTAGTAAGCCCCCCCTGAGTTGGATCTGGAAGTTCAGAAGTTCTTACCGGACCTTCCATGATTTGGTGTTTCAATCTACTTTCCTGCAAGTCTTTAAGTCAAGATTTAGAAACAATGTTTGTAGAGTTTGAAAGGAATTAGATATGTTTTCATCAGAGCTGTTTTTAGTTCTCCCTCTTTTTGTCAGAATAAAAAAGACTTAGCAAAACATATGAGCAAAAGATATATATTAATAGATAGCAATTACAGAGGCCAGAAACGCATAAAACAACAAGCACATCAGATAAGAGCAACAAGCAAATCAGATAAGAGCAACAAGCATATTTAGAAATAACAAATAAATCCTAAGTGACTAAGGGTTTGGAGGTGGAGGCATCCTCTGGAGCAGCTGGGTCAGTAGGTTCTGAATGTTGACATTAACAGAGTCTTGTTGGTCCAGTCTGGCTCGAACTTCCTGTTTTTCTTTCTGCAGCTCTTCAAGTGTCTTCAGGACCAAAAGGACAAAGGTGGAGGACTCCCCCTGAGTCAGAGCATCGTTTCCTACCCTTGCAGCAGACTCTTCAGCTAGACGAGCTGCTTCTTCAGCGGCAGCTTTGACTTTTGCCTCAACTTCAGCAGCATCAGCTAGAGCTTTGGCCTCAACTTCCTTGATCTTTTGCAGTTCTTCTTGCCTTGCTTTCTCTTCAGCTTCTTTTCGTGCTCGTTCCTCAGCTTCTCTGGCTAGACGCTCCTAGAGTCTGAGCTCAGCATCTCTGATGAAGTCGTTGCAGACTTGTTCAGAGAGGCCTTTCAACTTGAAGGCTTCAAAGGTCATCCAACTTATCACTCTGTCCCAGTGAGTCCTTACAGGTGAAGGATCATCACTGATGCCAGAGTTGATGGTCAGAGACTTGACCTTGTCAACTGAAACTTCTACAAACACCTTTATTGCTTCCTCAAGGGTTAGACGAGTGTTTTCAGGTTCAGAGGCTTGGGGTGGAGAAGTTGGGGGGCTTAGGTTCAGTGTGGGAGTTTGTGGGTCAGCGGACGTAGTTGGTTGGGGTATTTCAGAGTTTTGTGGTTGTGATTCTGAGTGAATTGGTTCGGATGGTGGAGGCTTAGATGTGGTTGTGTTTGGGTTTTCTGTGGGTGGAGAGGTAATTTTTGGTTCAGGGATAGATTGTGTTGGCTGTTGAGAGGCCAGAGCACGGTGTTGGAGTTGAGCCAGAGTTGAAGAGTGAGGGTCAGAAGGTTCAGTGTCAGATGAAAGGGTGTAGTAAGGTGTGGATTCTGGAGATGATGATGAGGAGGGTGAAGTGGTTTCGTTCAGCATTTCTGCTTCCGAAATAGGTAGAGATGTGGTGGCAAGGTTGAATTTTTGAGAGGGTTGGTTAGATGGTCTGGAGGTTGAGGGAGGAGTTTCAGAGTTTGTGTATATGGGCGAAGGTTGAGGGATTGAGGAAGCAATTGGTTTAATTATTAAAGAAGGAGAGAGAGGTACAAACTTACCAGGGGATCCAAATAGAGGTACTGAAGGTCTTGATCCAGAAGATTCTCCCAGATTTGCTCTCTTCGCCTGCTTTGCCTTCTCAAATGGTTCTCGTGTCCTCTTCATGAAATCTGGAGGAAAATCGGGCAGCCAGTCTAGGGAGAAATCTGAGAATTCTACTCCTTATTTACGCAGATCATCTAAGTAGTACATGACTACCTATGGAGGGTCTATATTTGAGAACAAATAGAGTCCATTTGGGATCTTCCTCTGATCTTTAAGAGCTTCCCAGGAGGTGTCTAGAGTTGGTTTGACCCTTACTTGATTAAGAATTCCCATGCTCTTTAGATTGCGGGCATTCAGAGCTCTTCCAGTATCTATCATCACGTCTTCCATGAGTCTTAACTGTATCAGATGGTCCACGAGACCTCTTTCAATCAGTACATCAGAAATAAGCCTCCCCAGAGGAATGTAATTTCTGGTCTTCATGTTGTTTCTGGTATCTCTTACGGAGTCTCTGAGATATTTGAAGAGTAGTGCAGGAAGACAGAGCTTCAGACCCTTGTGAATGCAGTACATAATGCACTTCTGGTCTGTGTTGATGTAGTCTGAGGAGTTGGAGGCTGGGCAATGATGGATGGTGCCCAAGATGATCTTCAGCCATACCCGGAGGTTATGATGCAGTTCCTCGTTCTTGGAATGCTTGCCTTCAGTGTTCTGTTGAAATATTGTAGGGTTTATCTCATGGAACAGATACTTTACCCTAGGATTGATATTGTAAATACGTCTTCCTCCAGCTTTCTCCATGCCCAGAAGAGCAGCAATAGACTTTTCTGTGATCACCATCTTGACTCCCAGAACATAGGAGACGATGTAGTGATCGTCAGCGTCAGCAAATCTCCAGAATTCTTTAACCAAATTAGTGTAGACTGGGCCATAGAGACGTTGGAAGTAGTTTTCCCATCCTTGCTTCTTCAGTTCATCAGTGAGGTCGACGCCATTCCTTCTCATATTATCAAAATCAACCAGTGATTCACACAACACTTCTAGATTTTCAAATGGTGTTGCAAGATGGATATGAGGCTCACGATCAAGAATGTGAGGTTCTTTGTAAACGGGAGTGGAGACAAAGCCTGTAACTGCTGGGTTTTGATTGCTTGAACTTGGAGCTTTCTCATTCGAGTTCATCTGTTGAGAGAAGTTGTACACAGACTGTTGTTGAGAATCCATGAAGATTTGTTGATGAACTGGGTTGAAGGTTGAAGAACTGGAGTACACACTGCAGAAATGCCTTGAGAGAGAGGAAAACTTGCAAGAGGGTTAAGAGTGTCTATGAGTGAAAAGTGTGAAATTGTGAAGCGAAGCATTTAAATACCCAAATTAGGGCGCATGCAAAATGACACACATAAATGAGTTTAGCACAAAAATCAAGTACGCACGTTAGAGGGAGAATGATTACAACTCATAAATGATGTCTAATCCCAAAATCAGCACACTGCTCGAGGAGATCTCAAGAGACTGTTTCTTGATTACTGCTAGACAGTTGTCTAGAAGTTCCAAGGTCAGACGCATGATGCTCCACGTGTTACTTTATCTGATCTACAGGAATACCAAGGGTTAGTTCCTAGAGATTTCTAACTCAGATGACTTCTAACTGGTAGTAGTATCAGAGTTAGATACAAAATCCAACTATTTACATCAGAATCTTATTTTGCTATCTCAGAGGCACATTTTATTCAGGACAATTTTGAATGTTCAGATTTTTTAAGATAAAGGAGAATCTATCATCAACAAGGGGTTTGGTAAAGATGTCAGCCTATTGATGGTCTGTATCAATAAATTTCAACATTACTACCCATTTCTGAACATAGTCTCTAATGAAATGATGTTTTATTTTTATGTGCTTAGCTCTGGAGTGCAAGATAGGATTCTTACTTAAATAGATGGCAACAGTATTGTCACAAAAGATAGGAATGTTACTCTCAAAGATTTGAAGATCCTCTAGTTGATTCTTCATCCAGAGCATCTGAGTAGTACATAATGATGCTGAAATATATTCTGCTTCTGCAGTGGACAAGGCTATGGTTGATTGTCTTTTGCTGGCCCAAGATATCAGATTCTTTCCCAAGAGCCGACAATTTCCAGATGTACTTTTTCGTTCCATTCTGTCCCCTGTGTAATCTGCATCACAATAGCCAGATAGTCTATACTCTGATGTTTTCTCATACATCAGGCCCATGTTAGGAGTTCCTTTTAGATATCTGAGTATTCTTTTAACAGTTGTTAAATGAGATTCTTTAGGATTTGATTGGAATTTGGCATAGAGACAAACACTAAATAGAATATCAGGACGTGTAGCAGTTAGATAGAGAAGAGAGCATATCATACCACGATAGAGCTTCTGACAAACCTTTTGACTAACTTCTTCTTTTTCCAGAATGCAAGTTGGATGCATGGGAGTCTTAGCAGGTTTGCATTCCGCCATTTCGAATTTCTTCAGAATATCTTTTATGTATTTACTTTGATGAACATAGGTGGCTTCTGAAGCTTGATTGATTTGAATTCCTAGAAAGAACTTTAGTTCTTGCATTAAGCTCATTTCGAATTTTGCCTGCATTAGCTTAGAGAATTCTTGACATACAGAGGAGTTAGCTGAACCAAAAATGATATCATCAACATATATCTGGCATATCATGAGATCATTATTAATGTTTTTACAGAAGAGTGTAGAGTCAGCTTTCCCTCTAATAAAGTCATGTTCCAGAAGAAAGTTACTTAATCTTTCATACCAAGCTCTAGGAGCTTGTTTTAATCCGTATAAAGATTTCTTAAGTTTAAAAACATGTTCTGGACAATTTGAATTTTCAAAACCTGGAGGTTGATTGACATACACTTATTCTGATATATAGCCATTAAGAAATGCGCTCTTGACATCCATTTGATACAGTTTGATAGAATGATTTACAGCGAAAGAAACAAGTAAGCGAATAGATTCTAACCTGGCGAATGGGGCAAAGGTTTCATTGTAGTCAATGCCTTCTTGTTGACTGTACCCTTGAGCCACCAGTCAAGCTTTGTTTCTGACGACTTCTCCTTTCTCATTTAGCTTGTTTCTGAACACCCATCTGGTTCCAATAATGTGAATGCCTTTGGGTTTAGGAACAAGATCCCATACGTCATTCTTTGAGAATTGATCTAGCTCTTCTTGCATGGCTAAAACCCAATCGTCATCTTGTAGTGCCTCATCACAGGAAGTAGGCTCGATCAGAGATACTAGTCCTAGAGGAGTTTCTTCAGGTACCTTGAAGGTTGACCTAGTTCGGATAGGTTCATCCTTGTTTACCAGAATCAGCTCTTCAGATATGTTGGGGTGAGTTTTTGATTTCTTTGGGATCGCTGGGGCTTTAGTTCCTTTTGAACTTTGTATATCAGATGTGTCAGGTGCTTTGATATTCTCGTTAGAACCTACAAGAGTAATTTCTAGATCTGCAAGTTTCTCAACTAGCTTTGACTTTTCAGGGTCAAGCTTATCATCAAATCTGACGTGAATTGATTCTTCCAAAATTTTGGTTTCTGTATTGTATACTCTGTAGCCTTTAGAGCGTTCTGAGTATCCTAACATAATACCTTTTTGTGTTTTTGAATCAAACTTGTTCAGATGTTCTTTAGTATTCAGAATAAAGCAAGAGCATCCAAAAGGATGAAAATAAGAAATGTTGGGTTTTCTTCCTTTACACAATTCATAGGGAGTCTTCTCCAGAATAGGTCTTATGGAGATTCTATTCTGAATATAACATGTTGTATTTACTGCTTCAACCCAAAAGTGCTTAGCCACATTTGTTTCACTGATCATGGTTCTGGCCATCTCTTGGAGTGTCCTATTCTTCCTTTCTACAACTCCATTTTGTTGTGGAGTTCTAGGGCAGGAGAAATCATGGGATATTCCATTAGAGTCAAATAATTCTTCAAAAAATTTATTTTCAAATTTTCCACCATGATCACTTCTGACTCTGATGATTTTAGAGTCAAATTCGTTTTGCACTTTGGAACTAAAGCTAGTGAATACAGAAAGAGACTCACTCTTGTGCTTTAAGAATTTTACCCATGTCCAGCGACTAAAATCATCAACAATAACTAGTCCATAATTTTCCCATTGACTGATGCTGTTCTCACAGGACCAAATAAGTCAATGTGAAGAAGTTCCAGAGGCTTAGAGGTAGAAACAATATTTTTCTTTTTAAAAGATGATTTTGAAAATTTTCCTTTCTGACATGCTTTACATAGAGCATCTGAAGAAAACTTCAGCTTGGGTAGACCTCTGACTAACTCGAGTTTATTTAGCTGAGATAACTTTCTCATGCTAATGTGCCCTAAGCGTCTATGCCATACCCATTTCTCTTCATGAATAGACATTAAACATTTTACATTTTGTTCTTTTAAATCTGAAAGATATATTTTATAAATATTGTTTTTCCTCTTGCCAGTGAATAAGACTGTTCCATTGTTCTGATTAATTGCTTTAGATGTTTTTTGATTGAAGATTACGTCATACCCGTTATCACTTAATTGACTTATTGATAACAGATTATGCATTAATCCTTCTACATAGAGAACATCAGATATGGAGGGAAGAGTACCATTACCAATAGTTTCGAGCCTCTGATCCTTCCTTTTTGATTTCCTCTGAAACCTACGAATCCAGCATCTCTAAGTTCCAGGTTTTGGAACATATACTTTCTTCCTGTCATGTGTCGCGAACATCCAGAGTCCAGGTACCATGACTGGTGTTTTAACTCTGCTGCATAAGATATCTGCAACATAAACAATCTTATCTTTTGGTACCCAGATTCTTTCGGGTCCTTTGTTATTAGCTTTCCCAGAGTTTCTTAACACTTTGGGTTTTCTAGCATTATCAAAACGTTGTGCTTGTGTATGTGTATAGTGATAGGAGAAAGGAGATTTAGGATTGTTATTAGTAGAAGTTTTATCTTCACTAGGATCATACCCAATTCCTCTTCTGTTGTTCTGACTGACCCCATAAATCATGGATGCCATTCTGCTTCTCTCTATTCCATTCTTCAGAAACTTTTGAAAAGATTTTTCATATTCATAAATTACTGTGTTTGAGATTTGTGGAGCTTGAGATAACGCTTCTTCAAGTTTTGAACATTTTTTATTTGTGGAATCTCTTTCTAATGTCAAGGTTCGGTTTTCTTCTTTTAGTTCTAAAATTGTTACCTCAAGTTTACCACATTCTTCGAGGGTTTCTTCAAGCACCTCTTTTACAGCTTTAAATTTTTGTTTAAGTTTCTGATATGAGTTTAGAGTTTTAGATAGGCATGATTCAAGGTCAGATCGAGAAAGATCAGAAAATACCTCTTCGGATTCAGATTCTCCATCTGAAGTATTCTTGGAGATGGTATCCATGAGTGCCATATTTGCCTGTTCATCAGAGTCTGATTCTGATGAGTCAGATCCACTGTCGTCCCAGGTAGCCATCAGTCCCTTTTTGGTTCTGAAGGAATTTTTCTTGAAGTTCTCTTTTCTGGAGCTTTCTTTCTTCAACTTGGGACATTCGTTTCTGTAATGACCTGTTTCTTTACATTCATAACAAGTAACATCTTTGTTAGATTCTTTACGTGACTTCTGAGTGAACTGACAAGTTCTTCAAGGCTTATGTTGTTCAGATCCTTTGATAGTTTTAAGGTTGTGACCATGGGTCTCCATTTCTTTGGCAAGCTTCTGACAATCTTCTTGACATGATCCGCAGTTGTATATCCTTTATCTAGCACTTTGAGTCCTGCAATTAAAGTTTGGAATCTAGAAAACATTACCTCTACAGCTTCATCGTCCTCAATTTTGAAGGCTTCGTATTTCTGGATTAGAGCCAGAGCCTTTGTTTATTTAACTTGAGAGTTTCCTTCATGAGTCATCCTCAGGGATTCAAGTATTTCTTTAGTTGTTTCCCTGTTGGTGATTTTTTCATACTCATTGTAGGAGATAGCATTAAGAAGTATCGTTCTGGCTTTGTGATGGTTCTTGAATTCACGCTTCTGATCATCTGACATTTTGCATATGGGAATGGAAACTCCAGCATCTGTTACAGGTGGTATGTAACCAATTGTGACAATGTCCCAGAGATCAGCGTCGTAGCCCAGAAAGAAACTTTCGATTCTGTCTCTCCAATAATCGAATTTCTCTCCATAAAAGACTAGAGGTTTAGCATTGTAACTATCTCTTTCATTGGTGTTGGCCATTGTTTTTCTCGTTCTGGATCTCTCTACACTATTAAGTGTTTGATTAGAAAATCAATAACAGAGCCGAAGCTCTGATACCAACTGAAGGTGAGAAAAACAAGAAAGGGGGGTTTGAATTGTTTTTAAAAATAAAAGCTTTTTCAGAAATAATAACACACAAAATTTTATACTGGTTCGCTTAGAAAACAAAGCTACTCCAGTCCACCCGGCCAAGGTGATTTCGCCTTCAAAAAGAACTTAATCCACTAATCTTGAAAGATTACACAACCAATCGTCTAAGAGAATAATCTCTTAGCCCTTTCAAGTATACAGACTGCGCAAAGTCACTTTAGGAACAAAAACAATTTAAGCAAAATAGATTTGTAATGTAAGGTGCTTATAAGAGTAAGCAATTATTACAGCAAAGTGTTAGAACAAGAGTTTTTCACGTAAGAGCAGCAGCTCGTGAAAAATGAGAGAGAATATGAATGACTTTTCTGTGCGTTGATGTTGTATCTCTCAGTGAGGTTGACTGTCCTTTATATAGTAGTGAGAAGGACCGTTGGAGTGATGACATAATCTTGGTCTTTGATGAGCATTCAATGTCATTACTTTTGTGTTTCTTGCTATAACCATTTTGTCTCCCTGATTAACTTCTTTCTTAAAATACTTCCTTTCCATAGTGAGAATTCTTTCCGTTACTCTTTCTGGACATGGGAAATCCTCATCAGAGTTTTGTTGTATCAAAGTCATTCTTTAGAGTGTGATCACGTCTGACTTTATCAGAGCTTCTCAGAGTACTAGTCTTCTTGATCATCAGATTCTAGGACCAGTAGTTGTTAGATCTTCTAGTTCTTTTTACTGTCTTTCTTTGATCAGAATCAAAACTTCTTCGACGTACTTCTTCCTTAGCGGCGTCTGATCTTCTAGCACTTTGCATCTGCCAAGTGTTTGTATCTGATAAGAGATCAGAGTGCTTCATTACTGTTCAGAGTCCAGTATACTTGTTCAGAGTCCTGCATACTTAGAAAATATCTTGTTAGAGTGCTATTTTTGGTTTCATCCTTTGTTATCATCAAAATATTAGAATTCTATTGTAGAACCAATTTTGTTCTTACAAGTAAGTCAGGATAAAACTGAGGTACTTGAATCGTGCAGGGGAACAACGATTTCACTAAGGAAATGCGCACTCAACTCAATTGGGGAAGAAATAAACTTCAACACAGGAGGAGCAGAAATCTATTATCTACTACCTGTTACTGGATAAGGAGATAATAAAGATCTGATAGAGAGAACATCCGTCATCGGTTAGGATGAACATATCAAGGATGACTCGCTGAGGAAACGCCATGAGGGAGTACTCATTACCGGTTACTGGGTAAGAATAGCCTTGCTGGGGAAAATTGCAGAAAATAGGATTTACAACTACCAGTTACTGCGTAGAAGACCAAAGATGAGAGTATCCGGCCACGGTTAGGATGAACATATCAAGGATAAACTCGACAGGGAAGAAAATCCGTCACCGGTTAAAGTGAACATATCAAGGATAAACTTGCCTGGGAAATGCCAAGGAGGATATCCGTCATCGGTTAGGATGAACATATCAAGGATATACCACCTGAACAAAAAGGGAATTACATATATCGAAATCTAGATAGAAAACCGTCGGAGAGAGAATTTGTCACCAGTTAGGATGAACATATCAAGGATAAACTTTGTGAGGGGACAAAGTAGGATTTACAACTATCGGTTACTGGGTAGAAGACCAATCAAAGAGAAAATCTGTCACCGATTAAGATGAACATATCAAGGATAGACTCTGAAAAGGGGAGCAAAAATAGCAATTACATCTATCAGTTACTGGATAGAATACCAATCAAAGAGAAAATTCGTCACCGGTTAAGATGAAGATATCAAGGATAGACTCTGCTTAGGGGAAAAAGTAGGATTTACAACTACCGGTTACTGGGCAGAAGACTAACAGGGAGAAGAAAACCCGTCATCGATTAGGATGAACATATCAAGGATTAACTCTCTGAGGAACCAAAATAGGGATTACAACTACCTTTTTACTGGGTAGAATACCAAAGATGAGAATATCCGTCACCGATTAAAGTGAACATATCAAGGATAGACTCACGCGGGAGAAGGAAAGATATCTGTCACCTATTAAGATAAACATATCAAGGATATACTTCCTGGGGACTCTACTGAGGAGAACAAAAGGGTACTTTTGCTGCGTATTGGGCAAAAAGTAACAAACTGCAAACTAAGAAGAATATTACCAGTTACTAAGTAATAGACTCTTAGGGGACCAAAACATCTATCTAGGTAAGAGCTAGAAAGAAACGGTCAATCAAGACTCAACCCAATGAGGACATAACTCAAGGGGAGTAATTCCATCCAGAAAATCTACTGGAGAGGAAACTGAAATAACAACCATCCACGACGAAACAAACTCAGTGGGGAAACAGAGAAAGGTTAAAGTCTTTCTGCTTAAGGGGCTGACACTCTACAATTGAAGGAGGACAGACAACAGATTTGGTATGGGGATAAAGTACCGCCATAACAGAGAATGAGAGTCTCAAACAAATCAAATATGAAGATGCAGATCATGAAATTATATGAATGTATATGTATATGTGTGTGTGTGTGTGTGTATATATATAATATATATTATATATATATATATATGCTGACAAAACAATCACAAAGGATACAGAGGCGTCGCAAAGAAATTGAACCACCGGTACAATCCTCGGTCAATCCACAAAACATGGAGACAAACTGCCGGAGAATAGAGAGATCAACATCCCTAGCTGAGGATGGAGGAGATCTGCTGAGGATAGAACATCCAATATGTAGGGAATTTTAGGTCAACACCAAAAAAATGGGAGACAACCCTATAGAGAGAATAATCAACAAAAGTTGCTCAGAAACCAGGAGGAAACTCTGACTGGGAGCAAATGCAATCTACTGGGGAAGATCAACCATTCTGAAGATCCACCCTGCTGAGGAGATACGAATTTCGCTAGGGATTCATAAACTCCATTGGGGAATGCCGAAACTCTGTTGGGGAAGGAGAGAGAAACTCCACTGGGGATGTACAATCTCCGCTGGGGATGTACAAAAATTTTGTTGGGGAAAACAACACGCCGCAGGGTATCTGGATCAACCAAATCAGCTGGGGATAATAACAATCCACTGAGGAAATGAATCAACACTAAAGTCTAGGGATACCCTAAGGGTTAACTGCTTGGGGAACCTCCGATGCTTCACATTTAAGGACTTACTATCCATTGAAATGCTGTTGATATTCCTTTTACTTGCTTTGAAAAAGTTCTTGCTTTTATATATTTAAGAAAACTTGATTTTGATTTAACAATTTAATTTCAAAATGATCATAATAAAATTTAAAACTATTGGCTGAAGTAAATAAGAGTAGAAATAATTTGGATAAAGGCTCAACTTTATTTAATAGAATGGTAGTCTGTAAATGACAAGACTCCATGGATTTTACAAAGTTGAAAATGGTAATTTACATGGAAAAGGGGTACATTGAATACAAATGATCTTTAACCCTTCTACCAACTCTTGATATCCACTGTGCTTTTGACCGATGCTGGGATGATGAACGGATGTTAACCCTTGTGCTCAAACAAGCCTTCAAAAATCACTGAAGATCAGCAGGATGCAGTTACTTGCCATAATCCCTAATTTTTGCATAAGTTGCCCCAAGGTGGGGCACTTAACTTATCGGGAGATTCTTTCTGTTTTTATGTCTCTAACTTTTGCCTGGATCGCCCTTTCGGGTTTTCAATCCACCGAAACGCTCATTTTTTCCTAAGTAGCCCTTTCGGGTTTTCAACTTAGCGAGTTGTTCTTTTCTTTTTTTAGGCGAAGTATTTCTTGACTGCATCTGTGTTTACAGGATGAGTGAACTCTTCACCATCCATACTTGTAAGAATCAGGGCACCGCCTGAAAAAGCTCTCTTAACAACATATGGGCCTTCATAATTGGGAGTCCATTTTCCTATGGAATCTGGCTTGAACGTCAAAATCTTCTTGAGCACAAGGTCACCTTCTCTGAACACATGGGGTTTAACCTTCTTATCAAAAGCTTTCTTCATTCTCTGCTGATACAACTGACCATGACACATGGCAGTTAATCTCTTCTCTTCAATTAAATTCAACTGGTCAAACCTGGTCTGACACCATTCAGCTTCAATCAACTTGGATTCCATGAGCACACGCAATGAAGGAATCTCAACCTCTATGGGGAGCACTGCTTCCATACCATATACAAGAGAGAAAGGGTTTGCCCCTGTTGAAGTGCGGACAGATGTACGATACCCATGCAAAGAAAATGGGAGCATCTCATGCCAATCCTTATATGTGACAACCATCTTCTGAATAATCTTCTTGATGTTCTTGTTCGCAACTTCAACAGCTCCATTCATCTTGGGTCTGTAGGGAGAAGAATTATGATGTCCTATCTTGAAGTCTTTGCAAAGAGCTTCCACCATATTATTATTCAAGTTGATCCATTATCAGTAATGATCTTTCTTGGCACACCATAATGGCATATAATCTGATTCTTGATAAACCTTACAACAATTTGCTTGGTTACATTTGCATACGATGCGTCTTCAACCCATTTTGTGAAATAGTCAATTGCCACTAAAATGAAATGATGTCCATTCCAAGCTTTAGGCTCAATCATCCCAATCATATCTATTCCCCACATGGAGAAGGGCCATGGGGAAGAGATAACATTCAATAGTGTCAGAGGAACATGAATCTTATCAGCATAAATTTGAAACTTGTGGCATTTCTTCACAAACTTGCAACAGTCAGATTCCATTGTCAGCCAATAGTAACCTGTTCGCAATATCTTCTTTGCCATTGCATGTCCATTGGAATGAGTACCAAAGGAACCTTCATGCACTTCAGTCATCAACAAGTTTTCTTCGTGTCTATCCATGCATCTGAGCAAAACCATGTCGAAGTTTCTCTTGTATAGTATATCACCATTCAAGTAGAAATTACCGGTTAATCTTCTCAAAGTCTTCTTATCTTTCATAGATGCCCCAGGCGGGTAGATCTGACTTTGGAGGAAGCATTTGATGTCGTAATACCACATTTTCTCGTCTTTGATCTCTTAAACAGCAAACACATGAGCTGGCCTATCAAGACGCATCACAGATAAATTGGGAACTTCATTCCAATATTTCACTATGATCATTGATGCCAATGTTGCAAGAGCATCTGCCATCCGGTTCTCATCTCGAGGGATATGATGAAACTCAACCTTTGTAAAGAGAGTTGAAATCCTCCTTGCATAATCTCTATATGGTATTAAACCAGGTTGATTCGTCTCCCATTCTCCTTTGATTTGATTCACAACCAAAGCCGAATCACCGAAGACATCCAAGTACTTGATTCTGAGATTCATGGCCTCTTCAAGCCCTATAATGCAAGTTTTATATTCTGCTATGTTGTTTGTACACTTGAAAGTCAATCTAGCTGTAAATGGTAGATGCGTGCCTCGAGAAGTAATAATCACTGCCCCAATTCCATTTCCATATTAATTAACAACTCCATTAAACACCATGCCCCAACGGGAACCAGGTTCTGGTCCTTCTTCAAGCAATGGTTCATCACAATCTTTTATTTTCAAGTATAAAATCTCTTCATCTGGAAAATCATACTGCACTGACTGGTAATCTTCAATTGGTTGGTCAGCCAAATGGTCAGCCAAGATACTACCTTTGATCGCTTTCTGAGATCGGTATTCGATATCATACTCTGACAATAACATCTGCCAACGGGCAATCCTCCCAGTTAAAGCAGGCTTCTCAAATATATACTTGACTGGATCCATTTTGGATATCAACCAAGTGGTATGATTCAACATATACTGACGCAGACGCTTAGCATCCCAAGTCAATGCGCAATAAGTTTTCTCAAGCATTGAATACCGAGTCTCACAGTCGGTGAATTTCTTACTGAGGTAGTAAATTGCAAATTCTTTCTTCCCAGTCTCATCTTGCTGACCAAGAACACAACCCATACTATCTTCTAGCACAATCAAATACGTGATCAACGGTCTTCCTTCAACAGGTGGAGACCAAATCGGAGGTTCAAGCAAATATTCCTTGATACTATCAAAAGCTTTCTGGAAGTCTTCGGTCCAATCACAAGACTGATTTTTCCGAAGAAGCTTGAATATAGGTGCACATGTGGCAGTCATGTGGGAAATGAATCTGGAAATATAATTCAAGCGACCGAGAAAACCTCTGACTTGCTTCTCAGTTTTGGGAGCAGGCATCTCTTGTATTGGTTTGACCTTGACAGGATCAACTTCAATACCCTTCTCGCTGACAAACAACTTACCAGAACGAACACCAAAAGTACACTTATTGGGATTGAAGCGGAGTTTATACTTCCTGAAATGCTGGAATAACTTCAACAAATGCTTAACATGTTCCTCTTCATCAATCGATTTAAAAATCATGTCATTGACATATACTTCAATCTCTTTATGCATCATATCATGAAAAAGAGTAGTCATTACTCTCTGGTAAGTTGCACCAGCATTCTTTAAGCCGAAAGGCATCGCTCTATAACAGAATGTTCCCCAAGGTGTAATGAATGTGGTCTTCTCCATATACTCGGGTGCCATTTTGATCTGATTATATCCAGAAAATCCATCCATAAACGAAAAGACTTTGAATTTAGCAGTATTGTCTACCAATATATCAATGTGTGGCAGAGGGAAATCATCTTTTGGACTGGCTTTATTCAAATCTCTATAGTCGACACACATGCAGATTTTTCCATCTTTCATCGGCACATGCACAATATTAGCCACCCATTGCTGATACTCACTTGTCACAAGGAAACCGACTTCAATCTGCTTTTGCACTTCCTCTTTGATCTTCACAGCCATATCAGGATGCGTTCTTCTCAACTTTTGCTTGACTATCGGGCATTCTGGCTTCAATGGAAATCTATGCTCCATAATCTCAGAATCCAACCCAGGCATGTCTTGATAGGACCAAGCAAACACATCTGAATACTCTCGAAGAAGATCAATCAACCCCTTATTAGCATCTGGGCACAGTCGAGACCCAATCTTGACTTCCTTCACATCATCTTCGGAACTCAAGTTGACTAGCTCAATCTGTTCTTCAAACGGCTGAATAATCTTTTCATCTTGCTCAAGAAGACGAGAAAATTCCTCACTTACTTCCACATCACTTTCCTCCAAGGTCTCAAACACATGGAACTCAAAATTTGGAAAAGGAGAAGGATCATTATATTCAATGGGGTTAGGAACCAACCTGCATAATGATTTTATATTTTGATTTTAGAGAAGTGAATTTGTGACCAAATAGTATGCAGATGGACAATTATATTGTTTATTTATGTTTTTTTGTGATTACTGTTGGTACAACGATAGAGTATCGGGGTTTGTTATTGTCTCCACAGGGATTATGTATATTGTCGTCGTTCGACAGTTGTTAAGTTCTTAACTTATAATAACAAGGGGGTTTTAGTTTTCGGTTACGGTAGCTTTCATAAAAAGTAAGAAATTGCGGTAAAAGTTTTGGTTTTACGATTTGAGAAAGATTGTCAAAGTTAGGGTTCGACGATCGCTTTGCATGCATATGTTCAATCAAACAAAACTCATAAACTCCATTAGATGATAAACACATTCACAAAGTCCTCCCAATGTGTTTATTTCTAACACACATTGTGGTTTTTCCCATTTTGATCCATTGTTGATTTCTCACACAATCTATCAAAATGATAACTTTTAGGTTTAACTTTTTAGTGAACAAACTCATTCAATACTATCTCTAGCTAAAGAACAAGGATGGATGAAAACCTAGGTCAAGAGTTGGAAAACACCTTTCAATCATAAACCAACACAAAGAGTTATCAATAAAACAAGGTTTTCACCATACATTCATCATCAAAGAGTTTACAAATGAAGATCAACCCATATACATACAAAGCTTATGATCATCTACATCTAACCTTGACAAAATGAAAGACTTAGCTACTCATTTTCATGGTAGCTTGAACAGCAAGTTTCGGAAGAAGGTTGATCAATATTCGAGTCGAAGAATCGAGATTGGATGGGAATCGACCTTCTTTTTGTAAAATATTGTCAAGAGAAGAAGAAGAATGAGAAAATGGGGTTTCTAGGGCACCAAAAATCACCTCTAAGCCAAAAACAAGTAAAAAGATGATCCCAAGAAAAAGGAAGTTTTGTTCCAAAAAGTAGCCCACACTACTTATAGTAATGGTTACAGAGCTGTCATGCTTGCTAGGCGAGCAGAATGGTTCGCCTAGCGGGCCCCAAAATAAGCCACCAGAATAGCCTGCGTCTAGAGGAATCATCCCAGAAAATTTTGCATCTGTTCGCTACGCGAACAATCCTTCGCTAGGCGAAGCCCTCGCTTCCTCATTCGCTCCAGCGAGTTTTGATGTTTTTGCTACTGGAATTGTTCACTACCTGCTCGCTGGATGCTTGCCTAGCGAGTACTTAGCTACTTCCCTCGCCACAGCGAGTTTTGATCATTTTGCTACTGGAAGTGTTCGCTGGTATCTCGTTGTGTGCTCGCCCAGCGAGTACTTCGCTACCTTACTCGCCTAGAGAGCTTGCTAATGTTTGCTTTCTTTCTTGGTTCCTTTGCCATCTTTCTTGTGCCTTAGTTTTCTACTCTTTCATGCCTAATTCTTGCACAATAACACACAAATTAAAGGTACCAAGATCATTTTAAATAGTATTGCAAATCAACAAAAGCAAGGGCGGTTTCGAACACTTTTTCGATAAAAAGGAGTGAAAGATGCCCACATTTGATAGCTCAAATAAGCAAACTTGGGCATCTAACAACTCTCCCCAACTAGATTCTTGCTTGCCCTCAAGCAAAGTATGCCTCTTGAAGGACAAGAGGATTTTCTTAAAGAAAAAAGATTTCTCCGAAATCGGATAAAATGGCTCAAACACAAGAGAATCAACCAGACACAAGTTCCCAATGGTTAGAATAACACAATACACAAGAACTAAAGCCTGATAGCAATGCAAAACATGTATCAATCCACAACAATGTTATCATGAATGAATCACCCTATCTCTCCTCTTCGAATAAGGATTGAAGAAATTACGCTTTTGCAACCGCGGGGACAATTTCACTCTCCAACAAACAATGCAAAAGTCAATTCAATTCATACAATGTCTAACAATTACAAATGAAAATGCGGAAGCACGAAGATCACTAAGGTCTTTTCCGGTTGTAGCTTAGTCAGGTTTACAAACAAGGGTCATATCTAAGGCCATTGAAAACGAACTTGCCGACACAAAAGAGACATTCACTGTACAAGCTATTCACGCATCTCAACTTCGTTCCACTTGTTTCTCATTTGAAACATTCACAACTCAATTTTGTTTTTCACTATTTTTCTTCCAAGCAAGCATTCATTTTCATTTTCCCTTTTTTTTTTCTTTTCACATCATATTCACAAAACAAATGTTTCTCTTTTCTAATTTTTTTTCAATGCTTGCTCGGTTATTCAAGAGTTGTGGCACCTACCAATTCTCATTTTCGTTCTCCCCAACTTATCTTTTACTCACCCCAAGTGAATGCTCTTGACTTTTTACAGCAAAAGAACAATTATAAAAAATTTCAGGGTTTTAAGAAAAAAGATTTTGACATCTCGCCTTATTTCAAGCTGAGATTCAACTGTTTAAGCTCAAAGGGGTTCACGAATACTCTCTGCTCACGGGTAAGTTGTATTTGGAACGGGTTGTGCTCGAAAGAAAACAAGCGCCTTGATCATTTCTAATTGCTTCCACAAATTCACAATAATAAAAGACAAAGCATGAATCAACACAGTTTATTAGAATCCAACATTTTAGTGTACAATGGAGATTTCCTCACAATTTATTATTCTAAGCCCTAGGTGAATCATTCATTCAATTATGTTACAAAAAGAACAATATTCACTTCCGAAAAGAGTAAAGTTCTTAATGCATTCTAAAATTCTAACCGGAGGTAACCATGTACCTTAGCATTATTCGCTTGTTTATTTTTATCATCGCCATCCAAGCTCGGATGCACCTTCATTGGATACTTCTTTGAGGAGCAACCAATCTAGAAGGTTTGACCCTCAACAACCAAAAATTTATTAAACAAAAGAAATTCAAACCAAACACAATAATTTAAAACATAAACAACAACTATCACTTCAAAATGTTAAAATGTGCGTGGGGGACAAAACACCCCAAAAAGTACATAACCAAAATACCCAATATCTGAAAATACAAGAAAATAAAACAAAACATAAAAAAAACTTAGTCCTCATAGGACTCAGAACTCTCTTCACTACCGGCCTCAGAACCGGAACCATCATCATCATCATCATCAGCAACATCATCGTCATCAGCATCATCAGTATTATCAGCACCAGAAGCACCAGCACCCTCTCCGAAAACAGGCCTGTCCTCAAGCCAGCTAGCATGTTGCAGGAACTGCTCACGCGTCATCATAGGATGCTCTCCAGAAGGGTCACGTACCTGCAACTGTAATAACTGCATAGAGTCATGTATATCAATCATGGCGCGCCGAGTCGCCGCCATCCAATCCAATTGTAATTGCAAACAACTTTTTGGAAAGGATCAAACCCCTGAGAAAAAGCACCAGGACCATCAGCAGCCCCGGTATCATCAGCAGCTGTACTACCTCGAAAGTTCTTCGGCTTATAGTACTTGGCCACATATCGATCGTCGATTGTGGACGGTATCCTTACCTGACTGCGGGAGGGTAGCTTCACCCTCGACTGTTGGCACAAAGCCATGATGAGACAAGGAAAAGCAAGGGGGCAGTTAACTCGCGCCCCTGACTTCAGCCCGCTCTCAACCACGGACTTCATCTCAATCGTAATGATTCACGCCACATCGATCTGTACATTAGTTAGAATACAGTGGACCAAGTGTGCCACTGGGATCGGCACGGTTGACGTGTGTGACTTGGGCTTAATGTTAGTCAGAACCAGCATCAAGATCAGCTGAGCCAAGGGAATCATATCCTCCCGATGGTACCTCACAGGAACCCCAGATGGGTTCACCTCAACCGACTTTCCCTCAAACAACAGGGCCGCAGAAATTGTATCAGTGTCCCTGTGGAGCCTCAGATCTCTGTGGTATGCATCCCTCTCATTAACTCCCAGATGGAGCGGTTCACCAAGCACTCGGTTAATAGCGTCCCGATCAAAAGCTACCTGACGTCCTGACACTCTTGTAGTCCAAGTGAAAGGCTCGTCGTCATTTGGCAGCGCGTTCGCATAGAACTCGCGCACTATCTCAATATCATAGCTTTTGAGTGGAGAGATCAACTTGTCCCATTTCTTGCTATGTATCAACCCTACAAATGTCCGATAATCACCTTCGGGGTTGATCAAAAACCTCTTCTCAGGTAAGATTTTCCTCTTCTCCAACGCCACATAACGTGCGGCTTGCTTCGCCCTAATGAATTTATCGTTGTCAAATTGAATTGGCACAGTGCGGGAAGTGCTCCCGACCTTTCTCTTTTTTGCAGCACTTGACCTGGATGCCATCTGTAAAATCATAGAAAAGAAACAGCACACAACCACAAAACAGATTAGAGATCAAAACAGAAAAACCAAATACTGTCATGGTCGCTACAGCTTCGCTTAGCGAGGACCCAGCGAAGATTCGCTACGGGTTTGCTTAGCTAAGTGACAGTGAATGCTCGCCACAGATTCGCCTAGCGAAGATGCTAGCGAATGTTACGGGATTCTGAGTTCTCCATTGTTAACAATCCATTTTCAGAAAACCCAAAGTCTAATGATACCCATTCCAGAAACAAACTAATTTAACATGCTAGGAATCGTTCTAAACATACATGCAAACCAATTTCAGAAAACCCAATCTCCCAAATTCAACCCTAATGACTCATTCTTCAGAATTTACAACATTGAAAGCACAATGGAATGGAGACATAACAAACCTGATTGAAGAGGTTGATTGATTCTGAAATGCAACAGTTAGGGTTTGCACAAGGATGATTCTCAAAGTTTGTGCGAGATGGAAGTGAAAAGTGTGAAAGTGAGAGTGAGTTCGTGACACTATATTCAAACTAAACTAAAATAAATGGGTTTTGGGCCCAAATGAGTGGCCCTCTGAAAATATAATAAAGTTTTGTCACGAAACGCTCGCTACTGTCTTCGCCTAGCGAGCAGCTAGCGAACATCTCGCTACTATCTTCGCCTAGCGAACAACTAGCGAACATGACAGGATTTGTTTTTCAAAACACCAATGCACAACACAATTCAACAATGTTCCACCAATTTGAACACCAATACCACACAACACAAAGCTGTAAACACTTACAATGTTGGGGTGCCTCCCAACAAGTGCTTGTTTAACGTCAGATAAGCTCGACGGTTCGAGATGCTCATAGAGGAGCATCCAAGCAGATTGCACAGCTCTCGCGATCCACAAGACCGCCAAGATAAATCTTCAAACGTTGGTCGTTAACCGTCCAACTCTCTTTCTTTTCCATGTCCTCAATGACAACAGCTCCATATTCTTTGACTTCTTTGACACGAAATGGCCCGGACCATTTAGATTTCAATTTTTTGGGGAATAGCTTCAACCTAGAATTTAACAAAAGGACCAACTGTCCGGGCACAAATTCCTTCTTCCTAAGCTTTTTGTCATGATACTTTTTCACCTTTTCTTTGTACAACCAACTCGAGTGATATGCGGCATTGTGCATTTCTTCCAACTCAAGCAATTGCACTTTTCTTTTTTCACCGGCCAAATCCTTATCAAAGTGCAAATGGAAAGTCTTACCAAATACCAATTGAAAAGGAGTTAGCCCAATTGGAGCTTTAAAAGCGGTACGGTATGCCCAATAAAGCTTCATCCAACTTTTGCGACCACTCTTTTTTAGAATTCGACACGGTTTTTTCAAGAATTCTCTTAATCTCACGATTAGAGACTTCGGCTTGACGGTTTGCTTGTGGGTGATACGGAGTCGCCACTCTATGTGATACACCGTAATGTTTCACAATGTTTTCTAACGGTGCATTACAAAAGTGCGACCCTCCGTCACTAATCAACACAGGGGGGGTTCCAAAACGGGAAAAGATGTTTTTCTTCAAAAAATTTATTACCGTGTTAGCATCCTCCCGAGGTGAGGCAATCGCCTCAACCCACTTAGAAACATAGTCAACCGCCGCAAGCATATATTCATTACCATAAGAGGGTGGGAATGGTCCAACAAAGTCGATACCCCAACAATCGAATACTTCAACCTCTTGGATGTTTTGGAGAGGCATCTCGTCTCTCTTACCAATCCCACCACTTCTTTGGCAACTATCACAACTTTGCGCATGGGCATTTGCGTCTTTGAAAATAGTAGGCCAATAAAATCCTGACTGAAGGACTTTAGTGGCCGTTCTTGCCCCATTGTAGTGTCCGCCGTAAGGCGAGTTGTGACAATGCCAAAGAATGCTTTGCGCTTCATCGCCAGTAACACACCTCCTAAAAAGGTTATCACCACCCAATTTAAACAAGTATGGGTCATCCCATATGTAGTACTTAGCATCCGATAGAAATTTCCTTTTTTGGTTCGAAGTTAGGTCGGGAGGCACCAAACCACTAGCCTTATGGTTCGCAAAGTCCGCAAACCACGACCTAACTTGAACTTTGAAAAGTTTTTCATCAGGAAACTCTTCCCGGATTTCCGTCTCAGAAGCGGTAACCTCCACATTAACTAAGCGAGATAAATGATCCGCCACCAAATTTTTCGATCCTTTCTTGTCTTTGATTTCAACATCAAATTCTTGCAACAAGAGGATCCAACGGATGAGCCTTTGCTTCGAGTCCGGTTTGGTGAGCAAATATTTAATCGCCGAGTGGTCGGTATACACTATGACCTTGGAACCAATAAGATAGGACCTAAACTTTTCAAGCGCATACACTATCGCAAGTAATTCTTTTTCAGTGGTGGCATAGTTAACTTGAGCCTCATTAAGAACTTTACTTGCGTAGTGTATCGCATGAAATTTTTTCTCTTTTCTTTAGCCTAATACCGCTCCGATTGCATAGTCGCTCGCATCACACATGAGCTCAAAATTTAAATTCCAATTTGGAGCGACTATAATTGGAGCGGTAACCAATTTTTCCTTTAAAATTTCAAAAGCTTGTAAACACTCATCAATTAAAAGAAATACTTGATCCTTAGCTAGCAAGTTACTCAAAGGCCTAGCTACCTTTGAGAAGTCTTTGATAAAGTGCCGATAGAAACCGGCGTGCCCCAGAAAGCTTCGGATTCCCTTCAAATTCACCAGAGGAGGCAACTTTTCAATCACTTCAACTTTAGCACGATCAACTTCAAGCCCTCTTGAAGAGACTTTATGGCCAAGCACTATCCCCTCGGTCACCATGAAGTGGCACTTCTCCCAATTAAGAACAAGATTTGTCTTCACACATCTTTCAAGAACCGTTTCCAAGTTGTCCAAGCATAGACCAAAGGAACCACCAAATACGGAGAAGTCGTCCATAAAGACTTCCATTGTTTTCTCGATAAGGTCGACAAAAATAGCTTGCACACATCTTTGGAAAGTCGCCGGTGCATTGCACAACCCAAAGGGCATTTTACGGTATGCGAAAATTCCAAAAGGACATGTGAAAACCGTCTTTTCATGATCGGCCAGGTCAATTGCAATTTGGTTATACCCGCAATAGCCATCTAAGAAACAATAGTATTGTTGCCCAGAAAGTCTTTCTAGCATTTGATCCATGAACGGGAGTGGAAAGTGATCGTTTCGAGTTGTGGTATTCAACCTCCTATAATCAATGCATATACGCCACCCCGTTGCCACTTTTGTCGGGATCAACTCATCCTTTTCATTTCGAATCGCGGTAATGCCACCTTTCTTCGGAACCACATGTACAAGACTAACCCATGGGCTATCCGAAATCGGGTAAATCATTCCCGCATCCAACAACTTAACAACCTCCTTTCTAACAACTTCCTTCATAGTAGGATTTAAGCGGCGTTGCGGTTGAGCTACCGACTTAAAGTCCTCTTCCATTAAGATCTTGTGCATGCAATAGGAAGGACTAATTCCTTTAAGATCGGAAAGAGTCCAACCCATGGCTTCTTGATTCTTTTTCAAAACATTGATCAAACGGGCTTCTTCATTCTTTGACAAAAGATTGCTTATGATAACCGACTTTGCTTCGGTCTCATCGAGGAATGCATACTTCAAATTAGAAGGTAACATTTTCAATTCAATCGGCGATTTTTCTTCATTAACCTCCTTCTTCAATACTTCCTCCTCAACTTCCCACGGATGTAACTCTTTTAGACTATCAAGTTCCCTTAGGCATTCATCAAGAGCTTGCTCTTCTTCAATTGTGAAAACTTCAAAGGAGTCATCAAGAGCTAACTCCATAGGAGATATCTCATGAATATGTTTAGAAACTTCAAAAGTTGCCTCTTCGATCACATCAATGCGAAAGCTATCACGACTATCCTTTGAATGCTTCATGGCTTTGAATAGATCAAAAGTAACTTCTTCATTTTGGACCCTTACTTTCATCAAACCGTCGTCAACGTCAATCATCATGCGTGCGGTTTTCATGAACGGTCGGCCAAGAATAAGCGGAGCATCATCATCCTCTTCCATATCAATCACAATGAAATCAACCGGGAAGAAGAATTTGTCAACTTTGACCAATATATCTTGGGCTAACCCATGAGGATGGGTAGTTGACTTATCGGCCAATTGCAAAGTCATCCGGATGGCCTTCATTTCAATGTTGCCAAGCCTCTTCACAATAGACAATGGTATTAGATTCTTGCTTGACCCCAAATCAATTATCCCTTTTCCGACATAGAAATCACCAATTGTAACCGGCAAAGTAACTCGTCCCGGGTCAACCTCTTTTCTCGGAAGCGTCCGTTGAATGATTGCACTACAACTAGCATCTATGACAATTATCTCCGGTTACGTGTACCTCCGCTTTTTAGTAAGTATGTCTTTCATGAATTTCGCATACTTAGGCATTTGCTCCAATGCTTCGGCAAACAGAATGTTCACTTGAAGTTGTTTGAATATATCCATGAACCGGGCGTAATGTCGTTCATTCTCCCTCTTAGATGGAGCATGTGGATACGAAAGGTTTTGGATTGGAGTAGCTCCCACTACCTCCTTTCCTTTAGAAACTCTAGAATTCCTCTCTCTTTTCTTTTTTACTCCCTCCACCTTCACTTCATCACTCTTATTTTTTTCAACTTCTTTCTCACTGCACTCCCCAACTTCAACATCAATGTTATCCTCTATTTTTTTCTCCTCATCTTTTTTCTCATCCTCTCTTTTTTCACTCTCATCTCTTTTTCCACTCTTACTAATCAACTCCCTTCCACTTCTCGTCGTTATCGCTTTACAATGCTCTTTTGGATTTGTTTGCGTGTTCGCCGAAAAAGATGGTTCGGGTTGTTGTTCCGCTAGTTGTTTAGCAAGTTGACCGACTTGAGTTTCGAGATTTTTGATTGTCGCATCGTTGCTCTTTTGATTAGCCATCGACAATTGCATAAATTGTGTCAATGTCTCTTCTAACTTTGAAGTCACGACCGGCGGTTGTTGAGGTTGGTAAGGATTTTGACGGCTAGAAGTACCACCCCCATAACCTTGGTTATGTTGATAGTTAGCCCTTGGTTGGAACCCTTGATTCCCTTGAAAGTGTTGTTGTTGATTTTGAGGATGTTGTTGATACGGTTGTTGTTGTTGTTGCCTCGGTTGGTAGTCTCGTTGGTTCGCCATGTAATTCACCTCTTCGAACCCGGGAGGTGGACAAAACCCGGTGTCATGATCACCCTTGCAAAGCTCAGAACAAGCTATTTGTTTAGCTTTTGAAGGCTCTCTCAACTCTTTTATTTGTTGAGTTAAGAGTTCAACTTGTTGTGAAATGAGTTTATTTTGGGCAAGAATAGCATCGTTTGTCCCAAGTTCAAGCACTCCCGGTTTCTTCAAAGTGTTGCCTCTACTTTGACTTTGGAGGTCATTTAGAGCCATACGGTTGATGATATCAGTAGCTTCGTCGGCGTTTTTAGACAACAAAGAACCGCCCGAAGTAGCATCCAATAAAGTCTTGCAATTAGGTTGAAGGCCATTCTTGAAAATGTTGATTTGCGTCAATTCGTCAAAACCATGCCCTTTGCACTTTCGAAGCATGGATTTAAATCTTTCCCATGCCTCATTCAATGATTTGTTGGCTCCTTGCGAAAACACGAAGATAGCCGTTTTGGATTCCATGAACCGGTTGTGGGAGAAAAATCTTTCAATGAACTTCTCTTCCAACACGTTCCAATTCGTCATGACTGCAGGTGTTTGATCCAAGTACCAATCTTTGGCTTTGCCGAGCAAAGCATGAGGAAATAGTCTTTTGAACAACGGTAGCTCTTGAGCTTGATCAACTCCGGCTGCCAATGCTATCTCGTAAAATTTGGTGAGAAAAGCAAAGGGGTCTTCATGGTCCATTCCGGTGAATGGACTTCCGTATAGCAAGTTAAGAGTTCCCGTCTTCATCTCGGCTTTCCTTCCCTGGTGGTTGGCAAACTGAGCTGTATTCCTCGGACTGTTGACACATGGTGTGGAAGTGGGTGGTGGTGGTGGATCCATGATAGGTTTGAAATGTGGTGGGTGTGTTGTAGAAGAGCCTTCTCCATGTTCTTGTCGTTGTCTAGCTTGTTGCCTCCTTCGTCTCGTTCTGCTATTCAGTCTCCTTGCGGTTCTTTCGATCTCGGGATCAAAAAGAAGTTGGTCCTCAGGAACCTGTCCTCGCATAAAATGAAAGCTGCACACTAAACCAAACATATTAACAAGCACAAGTCAAAAATTCAGAAGTTAAAAATTCAGCAACTATTGCGATGCTCGCAATATCAATTCACAATCCCCGGCAACGACACCATTTTGTTGGTACAAGGATAAAGTATCGGGATTTGTTATCGTCTCCATAGGGATTATGTGATATTGTCGCCGTTCGACAGTTGTTAAGTTCTTAACTTATAGTAACAAGGGGGTTTTAGTTTTCGGTTACGGTAGCTTGCATAAAAAGTAAGAAATTGCGGTAAAAGTTTTGGTTTTACGATTTGAGAAAGATTGTCAAAGTTAGGGTTCGACGATCGCTTTGCATGCATATGTTCGATCAAACAAAACTCATAAACTCCATTAGATGATAAACACATTCACAAAGTCCTACCAATGTGTTTATTTCTAACACACATTGTGGTTTTTCCCATTTTGATCCATTGTTGATTTCTCACACAATCTATCAAAATGACAACTTTTAGGTTTAACTTTTTAGTGAACAAACTCATTCAATACTATCTCTAGCTAAAGAACAAGGATGGATGAAAACCTAGGTCAAGAGTTGGAAAACACCTTTCAATCATAAACCAACACAAAGAGTTATCAATAAAACAAGGTTTTCACCATACATTCATCATCAAAGAGTTTACAAATGAAGATCAACCCATATACATACAAAGCTTATGATCATCTACATCTAACCTTGACAAAATGAAAGACTTAGCTACTCATTTTCATGGTAGCTTGAACAACAAGTTTCGGAAGAAGGTTGATCAACATCCAAGTCGAAGAATCGAGATTGGATGGGAATCCACCTTCTTTTTGTAAAATATTGTCAAGAGAAGAAGAAGAATGAGAAAATGGGGTTTCTAGGGCACCAAAAATCACCTCTAAGCCAAAAACAAGTAAAAAGATGATCCCAAGAAAAAGGAAGTGTTGTTCCAAAAAGTAGCCCACACTACTTATAGTAATGGTTACAGAGCTGTCATGCTCGCTAGGCGAGCAGAATGGTTCACCTAGCGAGCCCCAAAATAAGCCACCAAAATAGCCTGCGTCTAGAGGAATCATCATAGAAAATTTTGCATCTGTTCGCTATGCGAACAATCCTTTGCTAGGCGAAGCCCTCGCTTCCTCATTCGCTCCAGCGAGTTTTGATGTTTTTGCTACTGGAATTGTTCGCTACCTGCTCGCTGGATGCTCGCCTAGCGAGTACTTAGCTACTTCCCTCGCCACAGCGAGTTTTGATCGTTTTGCTACTGGAAGTGTTCGCTGGTATCTCGCTGCGTGCTCGCTCAGCGAGTACTTCGCTACCTTACTCGCCTAGCGAGCTTGCTAATGTTTGCTTTATTTCTTGGTTCCTTTGCCATCTTTCTTGTGCCTTAGTTTTCTACTCTTTCATGTCTAATTCCTGCACAATAACACACAAATTAAAGGTACCAAGATCATTTCACATAGTATTACAAATCAACAAAAGCAATGGCGGTTTCGAACACTTTTTCGACAAAAAGGAGTGAAAGATGCCCACATTTGATAGCTCAAATAAGCAAACTTGGGCATCTAACAATTACCATTTTTAAAATAAAGCAAAAAGTAAAAATAAACATCAAAGATGTGGATGAATAGAATTAATTTTATTGATGATCAATTTAAAATGCCCAACAATGTTCACTTCTCCCTTAGGCATAGGAGAAGGATTTTTAAAAATATAAAAGCAATTACTTTGATCGATGCAAAATAATAGGAATATCAACAGCAGTCCAATTGTTGCATGTCCTTCCATGCGTTACAAAGTTGGTGCAGTCTTCCTCTTTGCTATTCTCTAGCACACCAGCTAAGTATTGTTCATTGCCATGAATGAACCCTCCGCTACGGAAGCTAAGTTGAATATTGTCAGATCTAACAGCTGAGGAGCCTCTCTGGAACCCCAAACCAGTTCTTCCTTTATTGTCGGAGACTTCTACCATGCGCCCCCATTGATCAACAAGACCTTCTTCAACAATCTTCTGAGCATCTTTCAGTGAGGACATAGGTGCCCCAACTCTCTTCTCAGCAGTAATAGACAAGGCTTGGAACGGAGTTCCAACCTCATCCTCAGTTTCAACATACGAGAAAGATGACAGATGGCTAACCAACAACGCCTTCTCTCTTCCCACAATCACTAGCTTGCCATCCTCGACCAATTTGAGCTTCTGGTGCAAAGTGGAAGTAACAGCCCCTGCTTCGTGAATCCATAGCCTTCCCAATAAACAACTGTAGGCCGGGTGAATATCCATCACTTGGAAAGTAATCTGAAAATCACTCGGACCTATCTTGATTGGAAGGTCCACTTCACCAATAACCGTTTTGCACGAGCCATCAAAGGCTTTGACAATTACCCCACTATACCTCATGGGCGCTCCTTGGTAAGATAACTTTGACAGAGTTGACTTCGAAAGCACATTGAGTGACGAACCGGTGTCAACAAGCACATTTGACAAAGCATCTTCCTTGCAATTCATTGAAATACGCAAATCCAGATTATGATTTCTTCCCTCCTTAGGGAGTTCTTCGTCATAGAAGCTCAAATTATTGCATGAAGTGATGTTATCCACAATGTGATCAAACTGATCCACAGTAACATCTTGCTCTACATATGCTTGTTCAAGAACTCTCTGTAGTACTTCTCTGTGTGCTTCAGAATTCAAAAGCAGAGACAACACTGAAATCTTTGAGGGAGTCTGGAGCAGCTGCTCAACCACATTAAATTCACTTCTCTTTATCAGTCGGAGTACCTCATCATCATTGGCTTTCAAGTTGCTGGATTCACCAGACTTATATTTTGAATAAACAACTGGTTCTACATTAGGTGCCTTCACCCTCTTACCAACAATCGTTTCCTCTGGGAACATCGACCCAAACACTCGACCACTATGGGTCACCTTCGTAACATCAACAATGCTCACTACTGAACTGGTCGTAGGTAACGGGACCTCTTGACCATTCTTCATCATTGTAGCATTATACTGGTATGGTACAACCTTATTAGATGCATACGGGAATGGGCCCGCTAACCGTATTACCAACGACGATACTGATCTTTGACTGACATTCTTGTTGCTGCTGCTATCATACTGAATTACCAACCGTTCTTGTTGCTTGAGAACCGACACTATGACATTGACGTCGTCATCTACATGACAGGATTGAACAATTTGGATCATGCCTTCATCCATCAGACGGTGGATGTCCCTTTTCACCACAAACACCCCCCTTGGGTTCACACTACAAACAACAAAACCATCATGGTCATGTTCATAGTCACTCACCATACAAATGTTTTTGTGTATCTGCACCAAGGCTCCACGGATAAAACTATAGCGGGAAATTCATGATCATTAAGCTATTGACAAGCTAAAGATCAATTAACAAGAGTCGCCACCGCGCTTTTATTATTTCCAAGGGAAAAGGGAAAAAGTACGAACGAACCCAATAAGTAAGAAGTTTTCAAATAAAAACTAATAAAAGTCAGAGATCACAGGTAAGGGGGTTGGTTACACAGAGGGAAGGTGTTAGCACCCAAAGTGTCCTAGGTACTCCTAGGGAGCCCTTTTTGTATGCATATGTATTTTGGTACAAAGTGATGTTCGCAAACAAATAGAATGGGGGGATGAGAAAAGAATTGATTAATTATATTTTTGTGTTTGACAAGACCTTCGATCTTGTGCCTACGTACCAACATAAAAATGAGGGATTAAAACCTCGTAGTTCGTGCTAGAAACATCAAAGTGAGTATGTTGGTTTTAACAAAAATTAAGCTTGAAAGACATAAAAGCCTGAAAATGGTTTGAATGAGTTAGTTCTTTTTGGCTTTTTGAAAGTTTAAGTCAAGTATAGTTAAGTTTATTTACAAGTTTGATTTAGGAAAATAAGTTTGAAAATGCAATGGCATAAGGCCAAAGTTTCTACCTTTTGCAAAAGTGGTTTAAGTTTAGAACAAAAGTAGTTCACACAAAGAAGGTTTTGAAAAATGGAGGGAGAGATTTTTAAATTAAAGAAATGGGTAGAAGATGAAGAGACTACCCTATGCACAAAATTTAAAAGTTTAAAGTTGAAAAGATCTGACCTAATGGGAGCTATCCAATAGACACGTATGTAAATAGAAACCCAGAATTCCCTTGGACTTTTTAGATTCAAGCAACACACAAATGCACAATTATATCAATCTTGAAGAGCAAAGGCATCAAATAAAGATGGCCTCATCCAAGCTTATCCACTTCAATGATCTTCTTCAAAGAGCCTATGTAGCAAATGAATTCCACAAGTCACAGGTTCAACATAACAACTTAGTAATTATCAATGTTGCAGATGAATCTGGAGAGGTCTTGAATGATGTATCAGATGAATTCAAACTTGCAAGTTCTTGATTCTTCAACAAATTGGTATTGACCAAGTCCATTAGCAAAGGAATGTTGGCTAAGTTCTAAGTCCAATTGGGCAAGATCAAGCCAACAGTCCACTCAAATGTCTTTTAGGGTTTTTGTTATTATTATATGCATTAATGGTCAAAGATCAATCAAGCAAACAAAGCAACAAAGTATATCACACAACATGGTCTAAGTGGACAAAGTGAAAATTGCATAAACATAAACAATTAGAATGATATGTACAATGACAAATGATAATAGAACAATAAAAGTAAATTGCATTAAAAGTAAAAGCTTGAAAGTAAAAATTAATGGTTAGTAAGTTAATAGTTAGTTTTGTTTTGCTTTTTGATTCAATACATTCTTTGGAGAACACTCAACCCACTTGCCACAAGCATGGATCCTTGAACCAAAACATCTTCCAAAGGAAGGAAAGAAGGTCAAGTTTCCACACAATACCATGGAAGAGGGGAGACTTACAATCTCACTAACTAGAATGCTTATGCCTTTTGTATCACAAATTTAGCGCTATGTTAAGCAATCATAATTGGACTTATGTAGAAGTCATAACTATTTGAGGCCGGGCAATAAACTTTTGGTGTTAATGCATGTTGGAGACATAGTACTAAGAACTATGCTCATTAAACATGCCACACACAAAAATATGCAAAGAGTGTGACCTAATCTCATCCATACTCATGTTAATCTTTCAATCAACTAGCATTAGGACCTTGAGATGTCATTGGCCAATTGAATGTATGAAGAAGGGGAATTAGATAGAGAGGGAAAGGGGTGAATGAGATCACAAATTGATCAAAGGGGGACTTTCACTAAATTAATATTATTCACTCATTTTGGGAGATGGAATGTACATTCCATCGATCCCCTAAATCCAATAATATTAACTTGACAAAGTCAAATCCACCTTGACCAAGGCCCAATAACAAATGAGAAACTCAAATAAGTCAATACAAATGGTCAACATAATTAAAATGACATTTATTCAATTAAAAATATTAAAATAATGCATTAAATTCATATATGTTTTGTCCAAATCCGAAAATCACATCAAAACACCAAATAAATGGCCATGTGATTTATCATAGGTCAAACAAGGTCAAAGTACCTTGGATAAAAAAATTCATAATTTTTGGACACTTAAAAATATTTTTAAACAATTAAAGACAAATGAAAAATCAATTAATTCATGAAAAATATTAATAATGATCCAAAAAATAATTTTAATTCAGAATATGAAAGAAAAAATATTTGAAATTTTTTGGTGAAAGTCCCATATTTTTTGGATCAATATTAAATTTATTATGAATTATTGAATAAAATGGAATTAAATGGAAATTCATAAAATGCTAAAAGACGTGGACCATCAGATCTCCCTCATTAGTTGAGGTGGCATATCTGATGATCCACAACACGCGTTCCACCAACACCTTAGTCAAGCGCATTGTAACATGAGTAATCAAAAGGAATGACTGAGATTAGAACATGAGAATTAGATCACACGGTCCAGACCAAAGACACATTATCACCGGAGCCAGAGCTCCGGTTATCTTCTCTGACGAGCTTCGCTGGACTGGTCAACATGAACCATCATCAAAATTTCAAACAGGGACATGATTTTAAAGAGAAAATATCACTGAGCACGGATATCACCTCCATTTCTTCCAATTCCAACTATATTGAGAGATATGTGGAATTGAAAAATGAGGTTCATGATCTGAGTTGCTTCGATTTAGCCTCAAAGCAACTCAAATACCTTGCCTACATTGGTAGGACTTCAGCCAACACAATAATCAATAGAATTGAGCAAGAAACAAGGAGAATCAAAGATATCAAATTTTCTGCAAATTACCTTCAATGGAGGTCTGAGCTTGCTAGATCTTGATCTGAATCGTGATTTGCTTCACTTCAATTGCTTGCAGAAGAGGAATGGAAAGGCTTAGAATCAATGGACTCCGGGAGAATTGAATTCCAAAATAGTGGAGATTTAAGCTCAAATTCAAATGAATTTATCAGGGTTATCCTCTCAATGTGAATGGTTTTCAATGGAGATTCAAAGCTGGCGCAGTGTGTGTGTTAATTCTGAGCATAAGGGCTTCAATTTATAGAGAAATTGGATGATATTTGCACACTCACTTTCACTTTCCAAAATTGGCAAATGATGAAAGCATGGTGCATGGGCGCGCATAGGCTCATGAAATGATTGTTTGAAAGTCCAAAATGAAGTTCAGATGCTTTGGAGATGGATTGGATTGCAAGGCAATTGAGCATTGTCATTTGAAGTTTGATCCATGCCACAAGATACCAGCTTGTTTAAGCCATGCACAACCTATGCATTTCTCATCCAAAATGCATGAATTTTAGCTCTTTGGAAAGGTGAGATCAAGAGGAACAAGTTTGATGATGAACACTTTATCATTTGGATCTTGGAACTTGGAGATATTTGAGGTGGAAGTTTGGAAAAATTTGACATATCAAAAAGTTTCTAAGTGTCAAGCCATATGTCTCAATATTCCACCTTGCTTAACTTTTTATAGGAGCTTCAAATGAGAAACGTGTATTCATAAAAGTTGTATCTCTCTCAAACACCTTCAAAATGGTCACCAATTTCATGTCATTTGGATTTGAAATGATAGAGTTATGAATTTTTGAAGTTTGGCAAAATCACTTGATCAATGGTATAGGTCAAAAGTGACCTATAATGTAGCCTCATATCACATGTTCAAAGAAGTTGAATTAGCTCCCATTACAAACATCAAAGTTGAATTAGACACATTGAATTTGATTGTGAAACTTCGAAATCTTTCATCTCATAAAGATTGAGCAAGTTATGGCCTTGGGAAGTTGACTTTCAAATTAGGGTTTAGACAAAATGACCTATAATGTTTCAACATAGAAAATGATTTTCCAAGAAAAACTAGCTCTAGGTATCAACATGAAAGTTGTTTATAATATCATTTAGAGTAAGTTTTCTCTTGGAATAATTTTCATATGGTAAAAATTGTAGAAGATAGGGCCTAGGGAGACCCAGTTTTGATCCGATGAATTCATCTGGCCAACCACCATCAACCATCTTGCTAATTTCCAATTCTCTTGACTTTCTTGGCTCATGGTAGATAATATATGCATAAGATTATGATATTTGAAGTGTCCCTTGATAAATTTGATCAATTGGTGAGATAGCTTGTTGGAGAAGTTACTCAAGATACCCAGTCAAACTAGGGTTTCCAAGGCAAATCACCCTCAAACTCTTGAAGAAAACTTGATCAATATAACATGTAGAGATCATTGGGACTCATATATGATGTTCATTACCACTCTTGAATCAATTATTGGTTGTGCTCTTTGTTCACGAGGGTCTCAAACCCTATATGTGAACTTGATGAATCAATGAGAGCATGCCCTTCCTACAAAAGAGTTAGGCAAATGCAAAGACATATTCTTGGTATTTTAGTTAGTAAAATGATAATATACAAGTATGATATAATCACAAAGTGCTTGGTGATCTTTCCCAAAACAAACCCAATGAAAGAGGGGTAAGGAGGATTCCAAGACATGATCCCAATGCTAATGCTTATGATGGAAATGCATGAGGGATCTTAGGGTCAAAATTGGGGTCCTACAGAACCAACGTCAAATATGAGGTTGGGTGAAAGGAGGACACCAACTCTGAGGTTGAGAATAAGAAACATACAACTCTAAGGTTGGATATAAAAGGAATAAACAACAACTCTGAGGTTGGGAATAAGAGAAATAAACAACAACTTTGAGGTTGGAGTAAGAGAATGTACATCAACTCTGAGGTTGGAAAAAGGGCGGAAACTCTGAGGTTGGGAATGATGACAAATGTCAACTATAAGGCTAGGAGAAACACATAACTCTGAGGTCAGGGTAACGAGAGAAAGACGACAACTCTGAGGCTGGAATAAGAGAAATGGACAACAACTCTGAGGTTGGGAAGAAGAAGTAGCAACAACTCTGAGGTTGGAGTAGGAATTGGAATCAACTTTGAGGTCGGGTATAGAATGGTCTCTCAACTCTTGGATTAGAGGTAATAACATCACCAAGTCTAAAACTGAGTAAAGGGTGATTATCTACAACTCTGTGGTTGGGAGAAAAGAGATATAAATACCAAAGGGTATCAAAAAAAGTGATAGACACTGACGAGCGAAGGGGGATCAATACCGATGGGGATTGAAAAAAAAATGATAGACATTGATGATTGCTTGACTGGACTTTCAAATTTGAGAGATAAGGATTTTGCCAATGAGATTTAGGCTTTGCGAGCGGTTTGCCGATGAAAATGGGCTGTTGAATAGTGCCAAGAGAGTTTTGGGCTTGATTCTTCCTTGTTAGAGAGATTCGTGCTATGCTGGATGATATGTGTGAATGAAATTATATGAATTATGCATGACAGGTTGATGCAATGATATTAGGATCTATGGATGCCCCAATCTTTGGTATGGTGCAATGAATGTTGAGGGAAAATTTGCTTGGGTTGTAAGACTTTTGATTTATGGCGGGTGGGTTGCGTCTCACGTGACTTCCCGACATCTGACTTTTGCTGTTGTTGGAGGATGGATCTGACGTACACCTTTGGATGCCCCATGCTGGATCTGAAAAGCTTTCACAAGCAAGGAGAGAACCTTCCACTATTTGGACCGTCTTGCCCTAGTTTGTTGGTATCTGCACAGATTGCCCCAATCGCAAGTTAGGAAGCAACTTCGTCATGCATTATCTCAATCAGATATGTCCCAGTGTCTTGGAACTGCATTCCTCTGATTAACCATTTCAGGGAGATTGACTTCTTGTGCTCTTGGGATGGCCTACCCCAGTATGATCCTTGAAGTAACTTTGCCTCTGGTTGGCTGACCTTTGAGGGAATGCCCCTGACTTACTGATCTTCAAAGAGATTGATTGAATCTCGACTTGACAACTTCAAATTGACTGAATCTTGTAGAGATTTCTCGACGTGACTTCTTCTGATCAACGGGATCTCAAAGTAGTTGGTCTTTCTACTCAACAGGATCTTCAAACATTCAGACTGATATGATCAAGATAAGCGGCTTGCCCTTTCTCAACGGAGGTCTCAAGCGTTCTTCACTCTCGTTATCATCAAGCTCCTCAATTTACGTTCATTGTGGATGATCCCTTGATGTCAGATGCTTACTCACGATTAAGACAATTTCATTTTTGAAATGATAATGCATTGTCATTTTTATGCAGTTTTGAAATCCAAGCATGTTCACTGAAATTATGACATATAATTAATGCATCACTGATAACAAATGTCATATCAATATCAACACATATGAGCAAATTGACGAGGAGTCAATTTTAACACGATCGTTCTGACTATAATACACTTTCAAAATCAACCTTCCTTCAATTAGGTCTTTTGAGGGTTGTAATGTGGCTTGGTTCACGATTTTTAGAAAGAAAGGATATAAGGCTCGAACCTATCCTAACCCACCCGCTCTTCGTGATGTTCTCCAATCCTACATTCAGCTAGTTCGACACAAGCGCTCTTTTTCGAAAAGGGATTTGAAGTGATGGTTAATGAATCCACGAGGTTTTCGGTGTGAAAATCATCCTTCTTTTGCTTGGTTTGTAGCCGCACGATTTTGTTCTTGCTGAGGATCTTCTTTTGATTCCTCTTTTGCAGATTTATTTATTTTCATCTCCCTATTTTTGCTGGATTAGTTCAGATTCATAATCCATAGGGATGCCCTAATTTTTGCCTAAGTCACTCGTTTTTGAGTTTTCGACTTAGCGGGCTTTTTATTTATTTTCTTTTGTCTTTTTTTGTTGAAACAAATCGTGTGGCATCTAGTCATTTGATTGGGATGGGTTGTGACCGCCTCGTGCCTCAGTGTGTGAGGGACAACCATTTGGAATTTGTGGTTTATGACCTCTTGTGAGGGATAAGATATGGTTGATCCTCAGATATGACACTCCTCTTTTGAAGTTTGAATGCCTGGTCAAACTACCTGACGACTACCCTGCCCCAGTTTCAGATTAAGGGTTTTATATCCACAGAAAGAAACTCCTACTCCTTGGCTCGAAGGGGTTAACTAGGGATTATCTTCCTTATATCTCTGGTGTTTGGGATTTGAAACAATGCCTTACATCATCAGCAAGGTTTTATTCAAAAGCGTACGAGCATTGATTCATTTCGTGTATTTATTTTCATCCTCCTCCTTAAAAAGTTAGATATTGACAAAATAAAGTATGAGTGGCCACGAATGGATTTATTCAAAACATGCATATTCATTTTAATGTCATTATTATTCAAAACAAACGAGTTTATTACAAATGAATGTTACAAATGACAATCAAGAAAATCACGCATGAACATGATTAAACCAATGATTGCTGGAGGTGATCAGCTTTATTCTCCCATAGCTTGGGGTCTTGATTCTGGAAAAAAGTTGACAAGACAGTCCCACAGATACCAATCCTTCAGATCTATCGCTACTTTGACTTTGGCACTATAGATGTGCTTGCCTTCATGGGGTTGTTTGGAACAACTGGTGCAAACGATATAACTTTTGAGTCAATCAAGTCTTGTACTTTGTGCTTGAAGACATTGCAATTCTCTATCGAGTGCCACGGCGTCCCAGAATGATACTCACAGTTGACATTCATGTCATACCTGGGAGGAAGAGGTACAGGGGGAGCCTTAGCTTCCCTTAGCTGAACCAACGAATCCTTGAGCAAATGAGCTAGCAGAAGACCATATGGCATGGGGACTGGACCAAACCTTCCGGGAGGCCTCCTTGGTCCTTGTCTACCCTGCTGATAGTAGTTCTATTATTGTGAAGAAAAAGGTTGTTGAGGAGCATAGGGTTGCTGATGTTGCATTGCTGGAGGACCAGTTGGGACAACATATGCTAGTTGCTGATACGGGTTAGGTGTTACTACTACCACCGGATAGTATGGCATTTGGTAAACTCCAACTCCCCCTTTAGCGATTGTGGTAGCATTGGTCTCCCCTTCCTTCTTCTTTGGGAATCCAGAATGAGACTTCTTTGCTCCACTAGCCACAACTGTTGTATCTTGTATCTTGCCAATCTTCAAGCCGTTCTTGATTCGCTCGCCAGCAATGACCAAGTCTGAGAATCCCGAGGTGGTGATTCCAATCATCCTTTCGAAATAAGGCCCTTGAAGGGTGTCCACGAACATGTCTATCAGTTCTCTTTCAATAAAAGGGGGTTGAACCATAACAACTAAATCTCTCCATCATTGGGCGTATTCTTTGAACGATTCATCCGGCTTCTGAGCAAGGCTTTAGAGCTGAGTCCGATTGGGAGCCATGTATGAATTATACTGATAATGCTTCAGGAAGGCTTCAACAAGTTCCCTTCAGGTTTGTGTATGCGCGCGCTCGAGCTGCATATACCATTTCAGAGAAGCTCCACTAAGGTTGTCCTGGAAAAGGTGCATTAAGAGTTTCTCATCATCAGAATGAGCAGCCATCTTTCTGCAAAAAGCTCGAATGTGGGTCTTTGGACAGGTGATCCCCTGATACTTTTCAAAGTTTGTAACTTTGAACTTAGAAGGAATTTTCACGCCTGGCACTAGGCACATGTCGGCATTATCTAATCCAAAGGTATCGGGACCTTCCATCTCCTTGAATCTCTCCTCCATCATACAAAATCTCCTTTCGAGATCAGCAGCAGAAGGACCAAAAGCGTCATAAACTAAGTCAGCCTTCATGGTGAAGAAAGCATCCTGATGATCGTCAATCTCAGGTTGAGCTCTCCCATTGACAGGGATGTTGAACGTCTGAGCAACATTTTGATACATTGGACCTCTCTCGGGAGGTGGTTGAGCTATAACAGGTGTACCAGCTCCTCCTAGCGATTTTTTTGGTGTTGTCACGATAGCAGGGTTGGCAGTAGCGACTCTTAGAGTAGTCTGACGCATTTCATTCTGTCCCCTAGCCAAAGCTTGTAGGGCTTCAACAAGCTGACTAATCTGATCCTTCACAGTGGTCATATCCTCCCTTATAGCAGCTTGATTTTGTTCCAACTGATCCATGAGCAATCTTTGGTTTCTTCGAGTGTTGCGAGAATGTCGGGAAGTCAGCTTGATTGCGGATGATTTTGGACAGAAGCGCCAAATGGTAAGTTTTTTGGCTTTTGTTTGATGATATGCAGAATGATTCATGAATATTATATCAGAATATTTTTTTATGATACATGAACGCATGAATGAGTGGATGAATGATACACAAGCATGGTTCTCACGAGTCGAACACATAAGTTGCCATAATATCACAGGTTTGAGATACGGATGGAGGATAACACTGACTGTTTTCCATGATGGGGGTCTCACCGGTCGTGGTCTAGGGTTATATATAGGGACCCCATAGTCATCAATTCATTTGGCTGTTTGGCGCTTACGAAAAAAGCTTGTCGGTCATCAACTCCCTTAAATGAGCCTCTTCTGGGTGAGATATTCGTACCGACCCATGCGAGAAAAGCTCCTCGGAGGCCCGCACTACGCGACCATCGACAACGGGTTCTAGACAACGGTCTCAAAGTCATGGATCTCCTTGACTATTTTCCACTTACGGCAAAAGCTTGCCGATCGACAACTCCGTCAAGAAAATCTACTTTGAGTGAGATCTTCGTACCGACCCTCGTCAGAAAAGCTTTTCGGGGACCCGTATTACGCGACCATCAATCTTAATAGGCCGAAGGTTCAATGTTCTACAAAGGTCCTTAGAGTCACGGATCCTAATGAAAACATTGATCACTTACGTCAAAAGCTTAACGGTCGTCAATATCCTCAATAGGATTTACTCTAAATGAGGTTCTCGTATCGACCCTTACGAGAAAAGCTTCTCGGTGGCCCATACTACTCAACCTCTCCTATCTCAAGTTTGCACTCTAGACTCGGGTAGAGAGTCTTTCCCACAAGGCTACTTGCAATCAAGGTAGCATCCACCAATATCGTAGAACCAAGGAACTATGTGATAGATATCCAAAGGAATTTAAAGCAAAAGGCAAGCAATATTAAAAGGATAAGCACCCATACACGGGAGGAAGCAACCTAGATTAGGCTTGACTTGCTTAGGGAGTTGTCCCCAGCAGAGTCTCCAGCTGTCGCTACGCGAAAAATACATAGTCTCCATCAGTTTTTATTTATTCCACAGGAAAGGGAAAATATCGAGAAAACCCCAAAGAATGGTCATCACAACCACGAAGAGGTTCGGAAGTCGATTATGGAAGGGAAAGGTATTAGCACCCCTCACATCCATGGTACTCCATGGGAACCATCTAGGATGTTTGCGCTTATGTGGATGTTGTTTATCGAAATGTTTGCTTGCCAAAGGTTTGCAGAGTGGAGGTAGATTTTAATTTAGTGTGCTCGCCAAGGATTGAATCCTCGTGCTAGTATGCTCACTTGTTGAAATGAGAAATCAGAGCCCCGTAGTTCGTGGGTTTAAAATGTTTGTTTGTTTTGTTGATTTTATTACCTTGAAGAAGGGTTTTCGATTGTGTCGCTCTAAGGCTCAAACAAAAGGTTTGAATGCGTTGGATAGTTTTTATGTTTTGAGAAAGTGTTATTGACTTCGGATTGCACTAAAGACTATGGATAAAGGTGAATACCTCGAACTACCAAGCCAAACGTCTTGTGTTAGAAGCATTCAGAATGAGTGTAGGAAAGCTTCAGTCTCATCCCTTCTTTATCGCTTAAAGCTCGCGACGTACGATCCTAATCTCCATTTATTGTGTTTTTGAGTTTGATTTGGAAAAGCGCCGCTTGACGTTGGATCAAGGGTTTACTTATTGATTTTGATTTATGAAAAGACCGCTTGACGTTGGATCAAGGGTTTGATTATTGGTTGCGAAATGGTGAGCGCTCCTAAAGCCTAAGCAGTAGCTATAAAGCAATAAAATAGGAAAGGAAGTAAAAGCATACATGAGAAAGGGGAATGGGTACATGTAAAGTACAAGGGAGTGTAGGAAATAAAAGATCTCATTGTCAGGTAGCCCAAGAGAAAGCCGTGTGTGTGCAATTGTGTCCTAAACTAGAATGCGCATAAAAGATTACAAGTTCCTGAGTCTTGAATGTTCCACCCATGTTAGGGTCATATTTGTCCAAGGCCTTTTGCAAGGGTCCTAACAACAATCTCTAAGTCCAATCTAATGTTCATTACATGCTTGGGAATTATCTTGTTTTTGCATTTTTTAAGTCTTAACCATTTTTAGTCATTTTAGAATGAGATGAATAATACGGAATATGAAGCAAAATAAAGTAAATAACAAAAATTAAATGTTAGAAGCGGAAATTAAAGGTTAGAAGCGAAAATTAAAGGTTAGAGGTTAATTGCGGAAATTAAAAGCATTAGAAGTCAATTGTTAGATGTTAGGATTAAAGTAGGTTAATATTCAAAAACAATGTTAAAATCTAAATCAAGTTCTAACACAAATCTAATATTATCACATAAAAAATCAAAACCAAATAAGATTCTAAAAGCTAAATCAATATTGAAATTCTAATACTAAATAATTATCAAATTAATTCTAATACTAAAACAAATATCAAATGGATTCCACAATTTAACATAATATCAAAATTAAATCTACAATTAGCTAAGAATTACTCTAATTACCATTCTAGGCAGTATCTCATATAATCCTTAAGTAACATACTACTATATCCTAATATTCTAAACCAATTAATCTAAGTAATCCACATATGCCTAGCTAAACAAATCAGAACCAAACAGAATGAACCACACATAGGTCCAAATTGGCTCAGGAGAAAAATGGATGGACCGAACCCTATGAGGCCCAACGGTGGCCTTGCTCCACAAATATGTTTCGTCATTAGAAACCAAACGCAGGGGAACACGAATGTCTATTCACCACCGTTCCCTTTCACGACCAGAACGATGAACGCGAAATCGCTTCGCCACTCCGTCACACCAGAGCTCATGGATCGCGGCGGCGGAGCCCCTAGCCACATCTTAAACAACAAATGGCTCTCCTCAACCTCCAGGCAACGGATCCGCGACAAAAACGGCCTAGACTCGGCGCCAAGGTCCTCGTCGGTGACGTCAACAGAAGACACTCAATCAACCAAACGTAAAAGATGCGCGCGACAAACGTTACATAATATCAAACCGATCAAACAACACGGAGAGAAGTGTCTTACCGGCGATGGCAACGGTGGCTTCGTCGTCGACGTCAACTGCGAACTCAAGTGAACACTGCTAGCAATTCCGATCTCCTTCTATTCTTCCTCTCCGCTTCGACTTTATTCTCTCTTCTTGATTATGTGTCTCTCTGTCGGAATGAGTTTTGAGGAACGGATTACGGTTCGAGAGCTGGTCGTGGATTCACGGAATCCAGTCTGTTTGTGCGAGCCAAGAACGACGCAATACAGAGGAAGAAGAAGCACTTTCTTCCGCTATCCTCACAGATTCAGGTATACATGAAGAAGAAACAAGGTAATGAAACTGATGTGACTCAACCTGTTATGCGATCATTTTGCAGAATCGTTTCAGCCGCGTGGGAGCCAAAAACTCAACTTAGGGACACCTATATTTATAGAATTACGAGTGAGTTTGCTTTGCATTTTCCATTGCGATTGGAGTTTTTCCCTGCCGTTTATAATTTTCTGTTATTTGTTTCTGCGTTTTACTATTGATTCATGTTGTTTATGTGTTATTCGTGCGTTTTGGACTCGTGACTCATTTGGAATTGCAACTTCCTTTTTGCAGGTCCGTGTTGTGCGTTTGGCTGTTTGGTTTTGTAGCTGCGCTTATTCTTGAACTGCTGTTGAGTTTAGCAGCGTTTGGATCGCGTGAAATGCCTGCAGTTGTTGCTTAGCAGCTGTGAGTTTGGATCTACTATGTTTGGCTTAGCTATGGCTTATTGCCGTTTGTGTGTAGCTTTTGTAGTAGTTGTTCTGCTTGTACTTTGAATGCCGTTTTTGGCTTCTTGGCTGGGTGAAGTGTTGGCTTAAGTTTGTATCAGTTTTTGGACTACACTTTCTATTTTGGTTTTGGTAGCTTTAGCAGCTGTTTTGGCTTCTTGCTGTTTGAATTGTTGTCGTCGAAGCATTGCATTTTTTATTGGCTTTGGTTGTTCGTGAAGCTTGTACTTGTTTTGAATTGCAGTTTTTTGTGTAAGACCCTAATTTTGACCCCTAAGATCCCTCATGGCATCATAACATTGCATTTTCATTGCCTCAAGGATCTTTAACATCTTGGTTCCCTTTGCCTTTGGGTGGGACTCCTTGTGATCACCAAGCATGCTTGAATTATACATCATTGTTTCTCTTACTTTTGGTTACTAACCAAAAGCACAAAAATGTGTCACTAACATCTTTTGTTTGAAGCTTGAGTATCATCCAAGACACTTTGTGGGTTCTATTTAGATGATCAGTCAACACAAGGGAATGGCTTGAGATACTTCCAACAGGTTCAAATGGGGTCTATTCGCCAGTCAAAACGTTAATCTTGAAGGAGCAAAAGTTTGTTCATGAACTGTCATGCTCGCTAGGCGAAGCCCACATGTTTTAAAAAATAAAAATAAAAAATAAAAAAATAAAAAAATAAAAAAATAAAAAAATAAAAAAATAAAAAAATAAAAAAATAAAAAATAAAATAAAAAATAAAAAATAAAAAATAAATAAAAATAAAAAATAATTAAATAAATTATAACAGAAAAATTTTGGACTTGGGCCTCTCTCATTTGAGCCCACAGGTCCACAAAAATCAGATTATAAATTCAGAGTTTCAGTGAAACAAAAGGCAATTCTATTCCTATTACCCTGGCAAGGAAAAAGATAGTGAGAGAAGAGCTAACAGAGTTCAGAGCAACCTCCAGAGACTGAAGGGAACTCATCGGCAAAGAACCAATTCCCTCTCATATAAACCCTCAGGTTTGCCTTATTCCCATTACTTTATGCTTTTAATTTGAATGCTCTGACTGTATGAGGTATTATGGGTGAATTTGATACCCTTTTGATGCATGTGTTTGACAAGAGGTTTAGGCCTCCTACCCTTGGTTGCTTTTTGTGAGATTTTTGTGAATTTTAATGGCATGATTCATGTGCTTACATTTTGATTTGGGGGAAACTCTTGATTACCCTATCTTGTTTTCTCTAACCTATTTGTTGAGTTTTGTTTTGTGAGGGCTCATATGACTCTTGCAGAGATGGCTTGCCTGGTGTTCCACTTTATTTGTGGGATACCACCTGGAGGTCTATTCCGATTACCTGTACTGACTCGCTTTCTTTGATGGTGTTTAGCTTGGGAATCTCTGGTTTTCTTACCTCGTAAATTGCTGTTGCTTCGGATCTTTATCCGCGTGGTACTTTATTTTTCCCGCATTTTACCGCTTTCTTAGGTTTCGCATAGCCTCTCGTGGCATGTCAATTAAGGTTGCGCGGTTCCTTCATCTAGGACTGCCTTTTTGCATGAGCATCCCTAAACACCCCAAACTCATTGATTTTTCTTCTCCTAAGAACACGTTATCTCCTTCTATTACAGGCGAGTAAGTCTCCAAAGGTCGAGCATCCGGTAGATTGCGTAGTAACGTCGTTCACCCCAAAACACAACCCTTACCCCGTAGTTGGTCGAACTACGTTTTGCTCTGATTTTCATCCCAGATGAGATACGTAGGCATAAAACGCGATGTCTTAGCGAGCACACTCCTCTTTAACCCATAGGTAGCCGAGCTACGAAGACTCTGATTCTCAGATTCAGATAAGATACGTATGTAGTGGATGCGACGTCCGTGTGAATCATTTTATGTTGACCCTTCTTTTAGTAAGTAGTACATTAGATAAACATACATGCTTTTCTCATCCCTTCAATCATGTTTGCACAAATAAATTTTCAAATAAAAAACAACAACCTTTGCAACAAATGTGAAAAGGGCTCCCTAGGAGTACCTAGGATTCTTTGGGTGCCTAACACCTTCCCATTGCATAACCAACCCCCTTACCCAGATCTCTGACATTTTTACTAGTTTTTTATTCGATAAAACTTTTAAGTTTTTGTTCGCTTTCTAACCATTCCTTTGGATAAATAGAAGTGCGGTGGCGACTCGACTTGTATGATTTACCTTGGATTTAGTCAATATCTATAATGGTAACGAATACCCCGCTACAGAAAAGTGGCGACTCTGCTGAGGAATCTGTCCTAGTGGGTTTTGCCTACTTTTCATATTTGTTGTATTGTATTGTTTATTTTTTTGTGACATATTTCTGTGCAATTTGGGATTACTGTATTGTATGTAATGATTGAATTGCTTGATATTAATTCCTTGTATGCTTGGTGATCTTTGTGAGATGAGTTATATACCCGAACTCGAGTGCACTTAGGATAGGGGAATGACATAGTCTTGTCGACTTGTGTGGAGTTATTCCTTAGCAAGTTGGCTTGCGAGCCCATTCACTTGGTGGAGGTCATGTTGGGATCAATAATGTTACACAAGTAAGTTGTGATTAGACATTACTCTTTCCAATATAGACCTTAGAAGCCAAGGACCTTAGTTTACCAAACCCATCTTGGCCTATTCGTAGGATGTAGCGCGAAAGTCGTTCAAGTGTAAGATTTGATACGATTGTTACGTGATACTACACTCATAAGAGTCTCTCTTGAGAATATTTTCGGAATATGAGTAGTCGTTTCTCCGATAATATCCAAAAGATGGGATGATGACTATGGCAACCTTTTGTAGAACATGTTTGGCAGGTTTAAACCTTAGTACACTCCCTTTGGGTGGTTCTTAACCTAAACTCCATGCTCGTGACTTACAACAAACCCTTGATTCATGGTTGATCCGTTCATGAATCCTTAATATCAATGGAACTTGGGTGTTGATAAGGTGTAAACCATAATCCACCAAAATGGATGGTTGATATTAAGGATAACATGATCCATTCCATGACCTTTGTTTGGTGTGATTTGCTTGATCCTTGAGTGTGATTGTTGCATTCATGCATTCATGCACCCATTTGCATTCATATCATCAAAATAATAAGAAAATTTTCAAGGAACTTAAGAGGTATATTTGCAAAATTTTCAGACATGGAAAGACAAAGAAGGAATACAAAGAAGTACAGTTTCAGACAACCAGACTTGAAAGAGTTAAGGAATTTGACATCTTATGTATTAGATCCCTTGGGTTTCAAGGCTCGTTTCGGGAAGCTTCTTCCTCTTCTGACCACTCGGGTGGATGAAGGATTGGTGAGTGTATTGGTGCAGTTTTATGATCCCTTGTACCATTGCTTCACGTTTCCGGATTTCCAGCTTTTGCCTACCCTTGAGGAGTATGCTTACCTTGTGGGTATACCTATTCTAGACCAGTCGCCGTTCAGTGGCTTGGAGAGTATTCCTACTTCTCAAGAGATAGCTGACATGTTACACATAGATGAATCTCTGGTTGGTGCTCATATGACTACCAAAGGTGGAATTCAAGGTCTCCCTTCTGAGTTCCTCATTGCTCAAGCTACTATATATGGGAAGGCCATGAGTGAGGATGCCTTTGAAGCCATATTTGTACTTCTCATCTATGGATTGGTATTGTTCCCCAACATCGACAAGTTTGTGGATGTGAATGCTATTAGGATTTTCTCTACTCTTAATCCCGTTCCGACTCTGTTGGGCGATACCTACTTCTCTTTGCATATGAGGAATGCAAAGGGTAGTGGCGCCATTATGTGTTGTTTGCCTCTATTGTATAAGTGGTTTATTTCTCACTTACCTCAGACGGTCGCATTCAAGGAGAACAAGGAATGTCTACGGTGGTCCACGAGGCTTATGTCTCTCACTAATGATGATATCTTTTGGTACAACCGTGTATATGATGGTGTGCAGATTATTGACTCTTGTGGCGAATTCTCCAATGTACCTCTTCTTGGTACATGTGGTGGAATTAACTACAACCCTATATTTTGGCACGTCGCCAGCTTGGGTTCCCCTTGAAGGATAAACCCAATAACATTCTGTTAGAGGGTGTATTCTTTCAGGATGGTAAAGATCCCCAAGGCTTGAAAGCTAGGATGGCCGCGCTTGGCGCGAGATTCATAGGAAAGGAAGGAAAGAGTTGGGTCCTAAGAATTGCATCGCTTTGGAGCCTTACACTGTTTGTGTTAGGAAGAGGGCGTCTGAGTATCTCATGCCTTACGAGTATCCGAGACCTACACCTATGATTATGGCTGGGCCTTCAACCCTCCCTAATCAAGGAGTAGAGGAGTTGAGAGACGAAGACCGTTCACGTGCCTGGATCCGTGAACGTGAAGAGTTGCTTCAGCAGATTAAGGAGAAGGATGCGTTGATTGAGTTTCTTGAGCATTAGGTTATTGATGACCCTGATGATGTATGGACTTCTCTACTTCCTCAGTCTTCTAAGTTCTGGAAGAGGAGGTATGATCGACTCGCCAAAGAGAAGGCCGATATGGAGGCAGCCTACGAGAGGGAGGTGAAGAGGCTTCACGCATCTTATCTTCCTTTGTCCCGAGCTTTAGATGATTGTTTCTAGGGATCCATAAGACGATTATTTTCCTTTTCTCTTGTATATGATTGACGATGTTGCACTTCTTTTCCCTGATATTATTTGATGAGATATTTCCATATGTGATAAAATGCTTAATATTTCCAGAATTTGCAAATAAAACTCTAAAGTTCCTTTGAAATAAAAAACAAATCATATGCATAAACATTGCATGCATCATATGCATAAGCAGGTTTTGTTTCCGGTCCCTTGCCCTGTGGTCTAACTCTGTGTCCTTCATTTACTTTGAAGACAAGTTGACTCACCGGTACTACACTAGAGCCAACATTTCGAGACTGATGGATCACTTAGAGCAAGAGAACCGCGAGCTCAAAGAGGAAGTGGCCAGATTGACTGCCCTAATGGTGTCACTCATGGCTGCCCAGAGCCAGTCTTCTCCGACACCTTCAACTCCTCCCCAGAGGACAGTCATCTCTGAGATTGTCTCCTCTAATGTGCCCGCTGCCAGTGCACACTTTGTTCCAATAGCCATGCCAACCGGGTTCCCGTGGGGGATGCCTCCCAATTTCATGCCTGAGGGTCCTGTTCCTACCTTTGCTTCTCTGTCGGCATCTAGCCCGGTCCTTGCCGTTCCTCCTCCTATCGTGCATACTTTGCCCAGGGTAGACGACACCATCTATCATTCTGAGCCGTCTGGGGGTCTAGATGTTTATGAGAAGATGGATGCTATGAAGGATCAATTTCTTGAGCTTCGCAAGGAATTGAAAACTCTCAGAGGGAAGGATCTTTTTGGCAAGTCTGCTGCCGAACTCTGCTTGGTTCCAAATGTGAAGATCCCTGTGAAATTCAAGGTCCCTGATTTTGAAAAGTACAAAGGAAATACTTGTCCTCTCAGCCACCTGGTCATGTATGCCAGGAAGATGTCGACTCAAACCGATAATGACCAACTACTCATCCATTACTTTCAGGACAGTCTGTCCGGTGCCGCTTTGCGTTGGTACATGGGTTTAGACAGCGCAAACATCCGATCCTTCAATGATCTCGGCGAAGCCTTCATTAAGCAGTACAAGTACAACGTGGATATGGCTCCCGATAGAGATCAATTGAGAGCCATGTCCCAGAAGGATAAAGAAACATTTAAGGAGTACGCCCAGAGGTGGCGAGAGGTGGCAGCACAGATCGTGCCTCCGCTAGAAGAGAAAGAGATGACTAAGATCTTTTTGAAGACTTTAAGTTCTTTTTATTATGAGCGGATGATTTCTAGCGCTCCTTCTGACTTCACCGAGATGGTGAATATGGGGATGCGTCTAGAAGAAGGGGTCCGTGAAGGACGGTTAACCAGAGAAGAAGGCTCTTCTGCCAAACGTTATGGGACGTTTGCAAAGAAGAAAGATGGAGAGGCACATGCTGTGATCTCCCATGAGAAACTAAGAAGACCCTCTGTGAGGAGGAAGACTGTGCGTCTCGCCAGTAACCAGCACCAGGTGTCTCATATAGCACCTGTTTTCAGAGACAATCAACAGTATTAACAACATAGTAACAATCAGCAACCACATCCGCAATATCAGCAACAACAGCATCGACCGCAGCAGCAGGCCTACCAGCCTCGAAACAGTAATCAAACCAGCACGAGTTACGAGAGGAAAAGGGTCACCTTCGATCCTATTCCTATGATGTACACAGAGTTATATCCCTCTTTGATAGAAAGGAAGCTGATTACTCCGAGAGACCCACCGGCTATACCTGCTAACCCCCAGTGGTGGTATAAGCCTGAGTTACATTGTGTTTACCATTCTGGTGCTCCCGGCCACGACGTGGAGAATTGTTACCCTTTTAAGACCAAGGTTCAAGACCTTGTGAGGTGTGGTATTCTATGTTTTGAAGACGTAGGCCCTAATGTGAAGAAGAACACATTGCCCGAGCATGGGAAATCTCTCAACATGGTCCAGGGTTGCCCTGGAAAATATAAGGTCAAATATGTCAGTCATATTCAACAGTCTCTGGTCCAGATGCATCGTTTGTTATGTAACTACAGTCATTATGAGCATGACCATGATAGATGCCGAGTCTGCTTTGTTAACCGATTGGGTTGTTGCCAGGTGCGCAAGGATGTTCAGGAAATGCTGGACGAAGGAGTCATTGAGATCCTTCAAAATAGGAATGTTGATGAAAATGAGCCTGAGGTCAATGTGATCTCCCCAGTGTTCCGGATACCCGAGCCTGTTATCATCAAGTACAATGGTAGCAAGCAGAAGGCTTCTCCCGCTCTGATCATAAGCCTGCTAGTCCTGTGCCTTACTCCTCTGAAAAGGAAGTTCCCTATCGCTACAACTCCGTAACAGTAGAGAATGGGAAAGACGTGTCCTTGCCCTATTCTTTTGTTGTAAATATTGCCGATGTTAGCGGTTTGACCCGTAGTGGCCGTGTATTTTCAGCACCGCCGAAGCCTCAAATTAATGCTGATTTTGTTGAACGCCCGATCGGGAACGTTGTGAATTCTCCGAATCCGGCACTTACTGTTAAGCCCTCCTCCGTACTGAAAACTCCTACTTCTATTGGCCCGAGTGGCAATAAGAAAGAAGACTGTGATAAGATGTTGAGACTCATCAAAAGGAGCGAGTACAATATTGTAGACCAACTTCTACAAACGCCATCCAAAATATCTGTGTTATCCTTACTCTTAAATTCAGAACCACGCCGAGAGGCTCTGCAGAAGGTGTTAGATGTGGCATATGTAGATCACGATGTCACTATGGAGCAACTCGATAGCATTGTTGCAAACATTACTGCTTGTAACAACCTGAGCTTTTGTGACTCTGATCTCCCTGAGGAGGGAAGAGACCACAACTTGGCATTACACATATCTATGAATTGCAAAGACGACGCCATGTCCAATGTGCTGGTGGACACCGGGTCATCATTGAACGTATTTCCAAAGTCCACTCTCTCAAAGCTATCATATCAAGGGCCTCCCATGAGGCAGAGTGGGGTAGTTGTGAAGGCTTTCGATGGGTCTCGCAAAACTGTGATTGGGGAAGTTGATCTCCCAATCAAGATCGGACCAAGTGATTTTCAGATTACCTTCCAAGTTATGGACATCCACCCATCATATAGTTGTCTCTTAGGCAGACCATGGATTCACGAAGCAGGCGCCGTGACATCCACCCTACACCAGAAACTGAAATTCGTGAAAAACAAGAAGCTGGTGGTGGTAGGGGGAGAAAGGGCTCTCCTGGTTAGCCATTTGTCTTCCTTCTCTTATATAGATGCCGAGGTTGAAATTGGAACTCCTTTCCAAGCTTTATCTATAGCTGAGCCTATTGAGAAGAGAACTCCTTCATTTGCTTCCTACAAAGATGCAAAGCTGGCCATTGAGCGTGGTGCAACTGCTGGCTTAGGAAAAATGATTGAGTTAGAAGACAACGAGTCCCGGGCTGGCATAGGTTTTTCTTCTGGTACTTTCAACAAGCAAGGTTTATTCAAGAGTGGAGGTTTTATCCATGCCGGTCAAGATGAGGTGGCTGCTGCCATTTTGGAAGAAGATACAGAGGATTCTAGCAATTTCATCATCCCTGGAGGGGTCTGCAACAATTGGGTCGCTGTGGATATTCCAACAGTTGTCCATAAGTCAACGTAATGATCACTTTGTTTAAAAACCCTTCTCCCATGCCAAAAGGAGGAGGGATGACATTGATGACGCATAAATACAATGATATTTTCATTCAATAAATTCATGTTAAATGTTTGTTTTTCCATTTATTTTCCCTTTTTGCTTTTTGCATGAAATCGGTGATCACATAAAACCCTAAAAAAGAATAAAATCAATCTTTTCATCTGCATAATGATCTGCCTTGTTTGAATTCTAAAGCTTTTCATATCCAAAATCATTATGCAGGTTGATTTCTAGACCCATTGAACATAATGACCCAACGCCATCTCCCAATTTTGAATTCCCTGTATTTGAGGCAGAGGAAGATGATGTTGAAGAGATTCCTGACGAGATTACCCGTCTACTTGAGCATGAAGAAAAGATCATTCAGCCGCATCTTGAGAATCTGGAAACAGTCAACTTAGGGTCTGAAGATTGTGTGCGAGACGTAAAGATTGGGGCACTCCTGGAAGAATCTGTTAAGAAGGGGTTGATTGAATTGCTACGAGAATATGTTGACATCTCTGCCTGGTCATATGAAGACATGCCTGGTCTAGATACTGATATTGTGCAACATTTCCTGCCTTTAAAGCCTGAGTGCATGCCTGTGAAGCAGAAACTCAGAAGAACTCATCCTGATATGGCAGTGAAGATCAAAGAGGAAGTTCATAAGCAAATTGATGCGGGGTTCCTAGTGACTTCTACATATCCTCAATGGGTGGCCAATATTGTGCCCGTGCCTAAGAAAGATGGAAAAGTCCGGATGTGTGTGGACTATGAAGACTTGAATAAAGCTAGTCCAAAAGATGATTTCCCTCTACCACATATTGATATGTTGGTAGACAATACAGCTAAATTCAAAGTCTTCTCGTTTATGGATGGATTTTCCGGATATAATCAGATTAAAATGGCACCCGAGGATATGGAGAAGACAACATTCATCACACCTTGGGGAACATTCTGTTATCGAGTGATGCCCTTCGGTTTGAAGAACGTCGGAGCCACGTATCAATGAGCTATGACTACCTTGTTCTATGACATGATGCACAAGGAGATTGAGGTGTACGTTGACAATATGATCGCTAAGTCAAGATTGGAGGTTGTATTCCCTGTAGAGGTGGAGATCCCATCAATGAGAGTCTTGATGAAGCCAAGTTGACTGATGCTGAATGGGTTCAGATTCGTTATGACCAGGTAAACTTGATTGAAGAGAAGAGATTGACTGCCATGTGCCATGGTCAGTTATATCAGCAGAGGATGAAGAAAGCTTTTGATAAGAAGGTCAAGCCTCGTGTGTTCCGAGAAGGTAACCTTGTGCTCAAGAAAGTCTTGTCTTTCGCGCCCGATTCCAGGGGCAAGTGGACTCCAAACTATGAAGGTCCATATGTTGTTAAGAGAGCTTTTTTAGGCGGTGCTTTGATACTTACAACTATGGATGGGGAGGATTTCACTCGTTCTGTGAATTCAGATGCAATCAAGAAATACTTCGCCTAAAAAAAATAAAAATTGAATAGCTCGCTAAGTTGAAAACCCGAAAGGGTGGCTTAGGCAAAAAGGAGCGTCTCGGTGGATTGAAAACCCGAAAGGGCGATCCAGGCAAAACTTAGAGACATAAAAATTGAATATATGTATCCCGCTCGATTTAGTACCTCACCCTGGGACAATCTAGGCAAAAATTAGGGATTTGGCAAGTAACTGCATCCTGACAAGACTTTGTTCTACAACTCTCGTCCGTCAGAGATCCTTGCTCATTATCAGCCAAAGCTTCAAATACATCGGATTCAGAATTGGTGGAGAAATGGTCATTATGTTCAATGTAGCCCTTTTCCAATATATATCACCAATTTCAAATTTGTAAAGATCTATGGAGTCTTGCCATTCGCAGACTACCATTCTATCAAATAAATTTGAGCCTTTTATCCAATTATTGGCACTCTTATCTGTTTCTATCCAACAAATGTTTTGCATGTTTTGATTAAGAAAATATCATTGTTTTAAATGATCAAATTTTTTATAATTTGTTTTTAAACAAAGTGAACATTCACAATGACGAAAGGATACTTAGGAGATCCTCAGTGCTCTCCCAAGGGTGGTACGATCCCCAACAGGGTAAGATTTTTGTCCATATTCCTGGCATGACTGTATCTCCTCCCTCCGGAACCCCTTGTGGTTTATCCTACCAAGTGGATTGCTTGTTGAGAGTCACCTCTCTTCCCTTCAGCAGAGTATCAATCTTTCTTCCTCAGCATTTTGGATCTCTTTGGGCAAGAGCGGTATTTGGTGGTTGATCCCGATAAATCCTTTATCTCCTCGGATAGATTCCCCAGTAGAGTTGTTGGTGTGATGGACCTTGTCTGTGACAACTCTCGTCCCCAGCTGGAATGATTGATGATTCATCCCCTGCAGAGTTCTTTGCTTCCTGGTATCTCTGATCCCCAGCAGATTAGATACTCTCCGGTGAACTTGGCTTTCTCTCGTGAGATGTAGTACCGGGTGGTTGATTCCTGGACCTGGTTGTGTTAGATATGTTTGTTTGTCAGCATACATCATACATAAACCACGCATATTCATGCATAATTATAACATTCAGATATTCATGTTGCATTCTTTGCCATATATCGTTGTTTGTTGTCTCCTGCTATTTCGTGATACACTTCCCCGAGTAGATGTGTGTGTCTGATCTCTCCATATAGAGTCAGCTCCATAAGCAGAAAGCGTCTACCCTTTCTTCCATATTCCCCACCGGGTTATATCCTCATGGATGTTGATTGTTTTTGTTCCTTCCCAACACATATACTGGGATGGTTTTCCCCATTGAGTTATATCCTCACCGGGACAAGTCTTGATTTGGTGTGCCTATCTAGTTTGATCCTAGATCGGTCTCTTGAGACTCTTTTTTTCTGTTTCCCCATGGTAAATGAATAATTGCTCAATAATTAGTAATTATTATCCCCGGCGGAGTCTGTGTTTCTCTACCCTCATACTGGTAGTTGTAAATCCTATTTCTTCCCTTTTTGCAGAGTAACTATTTTTGCTCATCTTTAATTGGTGACAGTTATCTTCATCCAATATTCGGTGATGATACCCCCTCACCTGCTTGGATAATTGCCCTGATTACGCAATTTATCCCCAGCGAGTCATCTCTCGTCTACCTTGTTGTTGTTCGTAACGATTGTTTCTCCCCTGAATTGGTCATCATTATATACCTAGTTTCGGTATCCCGATGCCTTTTCTTTTCGATCGATTTATCCTTTATTAACCCAGTAACTGGTTGTGGATAATCGTCCATGCGAGTATATTATCTACGTTCTGACGGTAATAGATAGTATATCTCATGCACTCTCGGGTCTGAAGCCTTTTGTTCTTCCCCAGTTGAGTAAGATTCGTATCCCTTTTGTGGAGTCGAATATCCATCCTGTAATCGAGTTTTCTTTTAGCCCTCTTTTGGATGATGAGTGTTTTGGGAATATTCCCCAATTAACGCCTTGGTTGGTCACCTATTATATGCCCAGTAACCGGTATCCCTGGTGTTCCTTCCTCTCTGCTCCCTATTATGACTTTTTGTCCCCTGTGGAGTCAGAATCCCTAAGTTGAAGTATACCTTTTAGGTTTTCCTCAGACATTTTGAAGTTTTGATATCTCTCACCCTTATACCTGTCTTGGATATTCATCTCTTCCTGAGCATGTTGTATCTCTCACCCTCATACCTGGCGTTCAGATCACATGTCTCCTTGAGCTTATTACCCAGTAACCGGTAATACCTCGTCCCGCTGCTTCCCCAGGAGTGTCCTTGTGGCATCCCCAGCGAAGTCCCTTAGTGGATTATTTTCATCCGGATTTTATCTGAAGTATCCGATGTGGATAGTTTTTTGTTGTATTGGCATATTCCCCAATACATGCATCTTTGAGTCAGCTCGAGTCTTTCCATTGGATCTTTTCCCTTTGGAATTCTGTTCCCCACGCTTTGAGTCGTGACCTGCTCGCGCATTTTTATCCCTTTTCTATCCCCAGGAGAGTCCCCAGAGGTCTTGGTCCTATGGAGTGAATTGCTCATATGGATTATCAGTGACTTCTGATTTCTTTGCTTTTGTGGACACATATCTCCACAGAGTGTTACCATTTTTCATACCTACATTTGCATCATGAGGTCTCTTAGGGACCAAAATTCATCTCTTTGTTATTATTTAAGCCCATTCTACCCCGTCGAGACGAAGATTTTAACCTTCACTTCTCCGGCTAGAATGACCTTAAATAGAGGCACCTGTAAGACCCCAATTTTGACCCTAAGATCCCTCATGGCATCATAACATTGCATTTGCATTGCCTCAAGGATCTTTAGCATCTTGGTTCCCTTTGCCTATGGGTGAGACTCCTTGTGATCACCAAGCATGCTTGAATTATACATCATTGTTTCTGTTACTTTTAGTTACTAACCAAAAGCACAAAAATGTGTCACTAACATCTTTTGTTTGAAGCTTAAGTATCATCCAAGACACTTTGTGGGTTCTATTTAGATGATCAGTCAACACAAGGGAATGGCTTGAGATACTTCCAATAGGTTCAAATGGGGTCTATTCGCCAGTCACAATGTTAATCTTGAAGGAGCAAAAGTTTGTTCATGAACTGTCATGCTCGCTAGGCGAAGCCCCCACGTGTTTAAAAAAAAATAAAATAAAAAATAAAAATAAAAAAAAAAATAAAAATAAATAAATAAATAAATAAATAAAATATAACAGAAAATTTTTGGACTTTAGCCTCTCTCATTTGAACCCACAGGTCCACAAAAATCAGGTTATAAATTCAGAGTTTCAGTGAAACAAAAGGCAATTCTATTCCTATTACCCTGGCAAGGAAAAAGATAGTGAGAGAAGAGCTAACAGAGTTCAGAGCAACCTCCAGAGACTGAAGGGAACTCATCGGCAAAGAACCAATTCCCTCTCATATAAACCCTCAGGTTTGCCTTATTCCCTTTACTTTATACTTTTAATTTGAATGCTCTAAATGTATGAGGTATTATGGGTGAATTTGATACCCTTTTGATGCATGTGTTTGACAAGAGGTTTAGGCCTCCTACCCTTGGTTGCTTTTTGTGAGCTTTTTGTGAATTTTAATGACATGATTCATGTGGTTACATTTTGATTTGGGGGCAACTCTTGATTACCCCATCTTGTTTTCTCTAACCTGTTTGTTGAGTTTTGTTTTGTGAGGGCTCATATGACTCTTGCAGAGATGGCTTGCCTGGTGTTCCACTTTATTTGTGGGATACCACCTGGAGGTGTATTCCGATTACCTGTACTGACTCGCTTTCTTTGATAGTGTTTGGCTTGGGAATCTCTGGTTTTCTTACCTCGTAAATTGCTGTTGCTTCGGATCTTTATCCGCGTGGTACTTTATTTTTCCCGCATTTTACCGCTTTCTTAGGTTTCGCATAGCCTCTCGTGGCATGTCAATTAAGGTTGCGTGGTTCCTTCATCTAGGACTGCCTTTTTGCATGAGCATTCCTAAACACCCCAAACTCATTGATTTTTCTTCTCCTAAGAACACGTTATCTCCTTCTATTACAGGCGAGTAAGTCTCCAAAGGTCGAGCATCCGGTAGATTGCGTAGTAACGTCGTTCACCCCAAAACACAACCCTTACCCCGTAGTTGGTCGAACTACGTTTTGCTCTGATTTTCATCCCAGATGAGATACGTAGGCATAAGACGCGATGTCTTAGCGAGCACACTCCTTTTTAACCCATAGGTAGCCGAGCTACGAAGACTCTGATTCTCAAATTCAGATGAGATACGTATGCAGTGGATGCGACGTCCGTGCGAGTCATTTTCTTTTGACCCTTCTTTTAGTAAGTAGTACATTAGATAAATATACATGCTTTTCCCATCCCTTCAATCATGTTTGCACAAATAAATTTTCAAAAAAAAAAACAACAACCTTTGCAACAAATGTGAAAAGGGCTCCCTAGGAGTACCTAGGATGCTTTGGGTGCCTAACACCTTCCCATTGCATAACCAACCCCCTTACCCAGATCTCTGACATTTTTACTAGTTTTTGATTCGATAAAACTTTTAGGTTTTTGTTCGCTTTCTAACCATTCCTTTGGATAAATAGAAGTGCGGTGGCGACTCGACTTGTATGATTTACCTTGGATTTAGTCAATATCTCTAATGGTAACGAATACCCCGCTACATTTTCCATTCACTTTCTAATCACCCTCCAATTCTTTTCATTTTTTTATTTGGACGGATAATGGGCTTTTGGGTTAAGTGGATTAGGTGGAAAATGGATTAAAAATTCAAATTGGATAATGGACATGAGAAGGGATTAATTTGTATAAAGGTTTTTTAAATGGATAAAAAATGGGTTATGAATGGGTTTTGGATAATTGGATTTAAAAATTGTAAAAAATGGATAATGATTTTTGATCAAATGGATATGGATTTATTTAGATATGGTTCATTATTAGATTTTGAATGGTAAAATATGGGTTAGCTCAATGGAAATGGGTTACAAATTTGGATAAACTTGTAAAAAATGGATAATGAATGGATAGTTAGAATGGATCTTGGATAATTGGATTTTAGTTTGAATTAACAATGGATATGTGGACAAATGGGCTTCACAAAAAGAAATGAATGGGCTCTATGAAAAAAGCGATTAAATTTCCCAAAACCAATTCGACTTTTCAGTAATCAACTCAGATCGTCCAACTCAACTTGAATTTCCAAAATAAATTCGAAAAGAACGAAATGATTTATGAAGCCAAAGTTATTTTCAAAGATCAACTCTAAACACGAAATCAACTTAAACTTCAAAAATTAATTTGAAGTAGAAATTAATACGACGTTAGAATTAATCAGAACAATTATTGACATGATGACGAAATGATGATCGTAATGATAACATGCAATGAACTGATGAATCCAACTGACACGACATGTAAATCGAATTGAACCATAATCAAATGAATAAAAATCTACCACTCATGCACCAGAAACACATGAATCCAGGTCACGTGTCGCCTCTTGTTGGACCATGCTTATTCGAATGAAATGAGTGGATGAAGATGATATGCAAATGTTTGAGGTTAGTGACCTATATGATTATGTGAAGGGTAGGGCGAATTTTTGGGTATGACAAAGATTGACTAGCATTTTCTACTTTATCTTGATACATTTGACTAATGAGGTTTGAGATATATATTATTGTTCGGCTGCTATCATCATGAACCTTTTGAAGAGTTGTATTGATCAAAGTCATTTGATTATTGTCACCAACACCTTGAATGTTGTCATAAACACTTTGACATTCATGATCAATACCTTGATCGTTGTCATCAATGACTTGACAGTTGTCATCATCAAAACTATCATTTTTTAACAATATTACTTGCACATCACATAGAACCACATAATCACCATCAATAATTTCTTCGTCACAAAGATATATAAGCGGGATACCTAAATCTAAATTTTCTGGGTTTGCCATATTCAAACCCGATTAAAACTATAAAACAAAGAACAAAGGAAGACTCAAGAGGAAATGCAGGAGGATTCGAGGAAGCAATCCAAATTCCAAAATATCAACTACGTGAAAGTGATTAATCCACATAGCTCCACATCCATCTTAGATTGCACTTGAGAAATAAAGAAGAAATTGGAAAATAAAATAAAATCCCAAGTTTTCATTTTATATGCACAATAAACATCCAAATCATCATTCATGATTCACCATAAGGTCAAAGTCCACATCCAACCTTTTATACAAACTCTTTGAACATTAACTTCACTTGGATACGCTCAAACGAGCCTAGGTTCGTCACTTTCCCACCTTACTTGCATGGGAGAATGTAAAGGCCATCACTACAATAACATATTGCTGGTACAATGTGAATTTAATGTGCATGTTCACTAGGTCAACTACTCCCACTTAACACTACCACATAATACTTTTTTCAACAGTGCACACACTACGCCAAACAAGACCTTAGACAGCGCTTTTTTTGGCCTTAGACAGCGCTTTAAAGCGCTGTCTAAACCTCCGCTGCTAAAGGTTTAGACAGCGCTTTTTGAAATCTTAAAAGCGCTGTCTAAGCCCCCCCCCCCCCCCCCTTAGACAGCGCTTTAGCCAAAAGCGCTTTCTAAAACCCTCCTATTTTAATTTTTTTAGGTATACCTTAGACAGCGTTTTTGGCCAAAGCGCTGTCTAAGGGGGGGGGGGGGGCTTAGACAGCGCTTTTCAAAAAGCGCTGTCTAAGCCCCCCCTATTTTAATTTTTTAGGTATACCTTAGACAGCGCTTAAGGCAAAAGCGCTGTCTAAGGGGGGGGGGCTTAGACAGCGCTTTTCAAGAAGCGCTGTCTAAGCCCCCCCCCCCCCTTAGACAGCGCTTTTGCCTAAAGCGCTTTCTAATCCCCCCTTTAGACAGCGCTTTTTCCAAAAGCGCTGTCTAATGTATACGAAAATTTTGAAGCTTTTGTTTTAAACCACATTTTTTCCAGGTTTATAAACCAGAATTTCTACCTGTTTTCAACCAGATTTTGACAGACAGTTATCACATTTTATACATGCCATTTTGGCTTTTTTTCTAACAATTTTTGGCTAACAAATATATATATATATACCAATTCAAACCAATTTTGCCTTAAATGTATCAAAATATATACAAATTTATGTACACATTTACAAGTCATTACATATACTACAAATGTACACATTAATTACACAAATTTATGAAAAAACTTTGAGCTCTATCATGAATTGACACCACTCCTCTTTGATTTCGTCCACTTGATCCTTTGTACAAAATGCACACTTGAATTCCTCAAAGTACTACATAATAATATAACATATTTTGAATTAATTCCAACTATTTAATTATATGAGATATGTGTAAATATAAAAATAACTCATAAGTTAGAAATACATACATCGGTGGGAATCACTAATCGGCCCAAAGCAAGAGTATCCCGCATAAACCTCAACACGAAATACCCGCAATCTATTTGATTACGTTGTTGAGGACACTACATGAAAAAAAAATATGGATTATAAATCCTAAGTTTTATCAAGTGTCATCACTAATATAATAAAAAATGTGGTAATTAAAAATATACCGCCACTTTAATCCATGTAATGCGGTTGGCGCTCCTCCTTGAGGTTTGGATATCTCGTTGGGCCCGAAAAGCTTGTAGGACGCTAATAAAATAAAAATGAAGCAATTAGAACAATTCACATAAACTAAGAAAATTTTGAACATTCTCACTTACGTGTCAATTAGGTCCTTCATATCCGGGTATGTTGTCCAATCATTTCCTAACGAGTCAAGATAATACACAATTTCTCGGATAGGATTGATTGCGAGCAACAACCAATGTCCACTGTAATGATTAGGCAAATGTTAGATGGTAACTTGGAAAATAATTATAATAGATGAATTTAGAATGAAATGCTAACCCGGTATTAAACGGTATAAAAAACAACTTCTCCGCATCTTTATTGTCCATGAGGATCCGAAGAACATACTCCGTCACGGTATGCGGTCTACTTAAGATTAAACCTAAGTTGACGCTCGCGGGTGCTAAGAATCCGAATGACTCGTCCAAATCATTGGGGCGCATCAATTTGTCATACAAAAACCTAATATAAAAACATCATTAACACCTCTTTTGAAACATAAAGTAAACCGGATTAACATAAAGTAAACATCATTAACATAAGTTGTTTAATTAATAAAACAAAGTAGACCGGATTTACCTAATATATGTATTGACAACGTTGACGCCGATTTCTTCATGACCAAAAACTTGCATGAAGTCTTCATTACCAATCATTTGGTCGTGATCAAAGCCGAAAATCCCTTCCTCCATATGTATAGTCCGAACACCTCCGGCCGGTATATCGGTCATCTCTAGAAATGTCCTGAGGCACGACCTATACTTGGTGGTAGGTTTTTTCCTAGCTACGGTCTTCTTAGCACCAGAACTTTTTACCCGTGCGGAGGCGTTGCTAACCTCTTTTTTTTGTTGTGCGGAGGCATTGCTAACCTCATTTTCTTTTGATTTGGATTTTGTGGGAGTCTATTTAACATAACCAAGGAAAATATGTAAGTAAAATTTTAAGCATAAATTTTAAACTTTGAATATACACATTAAAGTTAACATAAGTTTTAAGCATACCTCATATCCTACGCATATGAGGTTTGTCGGCCATGCAACAAACGAACCTACTGCTTCGTGCACCGTTGTTGCATCCGAATCATCGCTAGGATATGGTAATGCTGCATTCGGCTCAACTGCAATATCAACTGATACCTTCAAACATCCAGCAGGGAGCTCTCTAGTGTGGAGTAATACTCCGCTAACGTTATGCACTTTTCCCTTGCCAACCATCCGATAGTATGGTGACGCCAAATACAGCTGACAATGGGAAATGCCCTAAAACCAATAATAACAAGAAATCGTTAATGATCATAAGAATCACTTATGTTAATTGAAAGAGGTTATAAATCATGTACTTACGCTTCATACATAGCCACGGAGGTAGGTTATAAATCATAAGAATCACAGGCCATGTGGTATGTGAGATACTTTGAAGACCATGTGGGTTCATTCCATCAGTAGATAATGCCAATCGAAGGTTTCTTGCTTCTGATCCAAACTCAGGATAATCATTATCAATCTTCGACCACTGTGGTGAATCAGCCGGATGCCGATACATTCCATCAATAATTCTTTCATCTGCATGCCAAGTAAGATGTCTTGCATCGGTTTCACTACGAAACATGCACCTAAATCTCGGAATTATCGGAAAATACCATAAGACTTTTGCGGGAGATAATCTTTTCTTATATCGAGACAAACCGCATTTAGGGCACTCAGTTAACATTGCATATTCGTTACGAAACAAAATGCAATCGTTAGGACAAGCATGTATCTTATCATAGCTCATGCCAATAGAGCACAACATTTTTTTTGCCTCATAGGTTCGATTAGGAAGAACATTATCATCCGGTAGCATTTCTCTCATAAGGGCCAACAACTCTGTGAAACTTTTATCCGACCATCCATTACCCGCCTTTAAGTTGTACAACTTTAATACCGCAGAAAGTCTTGAGAATTTAGTGCAACCTTTGTACAACGGTTTCTCTGCATCGCTTACCATCCTCTCAAACATTTCAGGACAATCATGAAGATCTTCTTCCAGTGCTTCTACAATCTCTTCAACTCGATCACAATCGTATGTTTCCATGTCTTTGTCGTATGAAGCATAGGTCGTATTACCTTTTCCACTCGATTCAACATTCTCGTTAATTTTCTCACCATGAAATATCCAACACTGATAACTTTGATCAATTCCATGCCTCAGCAAATGCGATTTCAATCCATGTGCGTCAACCTTACCAATATAACAACAACGCAAGCAAGGACAATGCATTCGTCTGAGGTTTTCAGCATGTTGAACAGCATACTTAACGAATTCCAAAACCCCACTCTCGTACTCTTTGGTCATTCGATCGGCACAGATCCATGTTTTATCCATGGTTTTCCTACTTATTAAAGTAAACAATTAATCCAGACGAAAATACATAACTAAGGTAGTATCTTTGAATATCCTAACAATTATAAGCTTTAATTCATTTTAAACTTCAAAAACCTATACATAACCAATGTTAATATAAACTTCAATAACGTATCCGATACGCCAATATACCAACTTTAATTACCTCATCACTTTCATTTTTTATATTACAAGAATCAAACGTTTTCTATTACAATACCTATAACTATACCTATAACTATATTAGAGTTCGTTCAATCATTTTATGGGAGAAATCTTGTTCCTTTAGAATGAAAGTGAGATGAACAACACTTTCACAGTTAAAAAGAAAAAAAACTACCTATTCAATCTTCAAGTATAATCACTAAGGAAACATGAAGTTTGAACAATATTGAACATCTAAATCCAAGCCTAGTCATGACAGCCCCAACATGCAATGCATTTCAAAATTCATCATGCATACCAAGCAAGTATAAAGAAAATCAAATTGCATACACATATACATACACAACTCAATATACATACATACACAAACTAACAACTCCCAAATCACCAACTATCATTAAACATTGCATTTGTAACACCAACAACTAACCGATTAGCATAGCATTTTCAACAAACAGTTAACCATAATAAAATTAGAATTAATTCAATTAACATCAACATTCAAAATCAATAAACCAACCATATTCCATAGTAGTTTCAATGAACATTCAAATTGATTTCAAAGCATCATTAACTTTAGCATATCATTGCAACGTCCATCAACACAATAATGATTTCTAACTTCCATACTAACCTCAACTAACATGATCAATGGACTTCTAACTCATGTCACCTCTAATTACTAACAGCTTATTAACTAACATTTTTCATAACACATTTTCCTAACTGTTTTGACTACTAATCTAACTCTCCTAACACAATTAGTCTTCAAAGGGCATATGACTCTCAAGTTTTGAGAGTATCAATGAAGATAGGATGTAGTTCATTGAATATGCCAAACCTAAAGAACTTAAGTCCACAAGTCAAACACACAAGTTCTGTTCATTGAATATGCGCTTTAAAATTTACATGGTACTCATAGAATCACCCTAGCTCAGAAAAAACACACAAACACAAGAAAAACAATAAAAAAGAAAAAGAAGTATCTTGAAACATACCAGTTCTGTTCGCTTGGAATCGATGCCCGGTTTTATATGTGCTTCAACAATTTCGTCAAACTTTGCCTTGGCGTTGGCCTGAACAATATATAATGATATTAAATGATACAATAAGCAATGGAACATTACAGTAAGCAATGATACAAAAAATCAAGAAATCAAGAATACAGTACACACCAAAAATTTTGGGAATAGCGGCACGGTTGAGATTGTTGAGATGAGGAGTGCGGTGGCGGAAACGGTGGAGGTTCGGAGGTGAGAGGCGAGTGCGGCGGTCGCTTGTTTGGGTGACGGCGGAGGGACCCTCGAAGGCGGAAAATAGGGTTTTCGAAAGTTGAAGGAAAACGGGTATGTTCGTGTTTTGGGTGTCTGAGAGGTGAGTGAAGAAGAGGGAAAACAAAAAGACTGAGAACGAAAACAGAATCCTGAAATTTTATTTTAATAAGACCTTAGACAGCGCTTTTGTGGAAAGCGCTTTCTAAGGTATGCCTAAGACAGCGCTTTCTAAAAGCGCTTTCTAAACCCCCCCTTAGACAGCGCTTTTGGTTTTAATTTTTTTTTTTAATTTAAAGACTCTTTCAATGGTTAAGATTCTTTGGTTGGCCTCACAATTTATGCATAAACAATCCTCTCTTCAAAGATGATATCAAGGTCTAGAGGAAAGGGGTAACTATTTTGGATTGGTCAATGACCACAAAGACCAACACAATCCAAATGCTCAATCCAATAAGAGTATGCCAATCACTAATGATCAGGTAGACTTTCTTCCACATGGTCTATACACAAACACACCTCTCATTTCATCAAAATGGTTGATATGCATCCAATAGTCCTTCATACTCCACGTCGGACAAACGAGGAACACATATAATTATCTACCCTATATATATGTGTGATCTTAAGTCACCCAAGTATCATTTCATTCAAACTTGTTAAGTTTCACCTCATTCACATACTAGTTTGATTGTCAGATAATTTTTTTACAAACACCTCTATAATCACTAACATTAAAAATCTTACCGCAATGGTTATCTACAATCTAACATTCATTTCTATTCCATTTCGGAATAAAACTTTACTTTAAAAATAAAATGTATAGGGGAGTCCAAATTTATAACCAACAATTTTTAATTCTTAATAAAATTATATTTATCTTTGATTATTTTCACTTAAAACCAAAAGATTAGCGCAAAGAAAAAAATAAATAAAAAATCTTTTTCATAAAGAAAAGAAAAAGTGACAAATCTTTGTAGACTAATAATATTGTAAGGGCAACATATTTTTTATTTATAAGTTATACCATTGTATGAAAATAGACAATTAATTTATTACAATAAAAAGAAATAATTTGATCTTTAAAAATAAATGATTTTTCCTCATTCAATTGCTCTTTTTGTTTTTTTCTTCTTCTTTTTGCATTCAAAGGAACAATGTTACGTTGGCCATAAAACCAGTGGTTCTTGAAGATGGAAATTATTTAAAGATTTTTATTACTGGAACCAATTTATTTATTCTTATTAATTGTCCGTCAATGTATAATAAGACCTAAATATTCATTTTGAAATATATCATGATGAAAAACTATATTGATTTAATTATTAAAAATAAGACAACTTAGTTAGTAAAAGTATAAGGACATCGAGGGCGCGAGTCATTAGACTATTTTTTCATGAATTATAAGTTGGCTTCATTTTCTGAGACCAAATTGATTTTCAAGTTTTTATTGAAGATTACTTTTAAAAAATTCAATAAATCATCATTTATTTTTCTCTCACCTACAAATCAAACATGAATATCTAAATAAAAAAATTAAAAATTCATTTTAATTTATTTAATATAAATATAAATATTTCTATAAATTAATTCAATTAATAGTTGTATAAGACGCAAGTTCGAATCCACTACTAAAGTATTCAAATTCAATCTGATTACTAACCTAAATAAAAAATGAAAACCGATAAAAATATTTTTAAAAAAGTAAATATTATTGGATGCATTTTAATACCATTTTGTAAAAATTGTCCGGTTTGAATTAAATTTTAAATTGATTTTTTAAAACCGATCCAAACCGAGTCAAATGTCTATATTTTTATATTTATTTATTTTTTATTAAAGTGATATGTTGTGCTAATTTGTTATTCAACAATATTTATTTTTTAATATTATTTATTAATTTGGTTTAATATATTTATTTTTATTATTTTGTTTGTTTCAATTATAATTAATAACTCTTGTTTTATAATATTTACTTTAAATATATTATATATTATATATTACATTCAAATTTATTATTTATTAAAAGTTTAAAATTTTAATAAAAAATGTAACTCATAATTTAGCTATCCATAAAACGATCTAAACTATACTGCATGAAATTGAATCAAATCAAATTTTTTAATTAATTATTTAAAATTAAAATGAATCACAAATAAATTTATTTTTTAATCATATTAATTTTGCCTCAACTAATTAAAACTACATCGAAAACACACATATCTCCTATCTGCACCATCTTATTCATTCATAAAATTTCGACCAATAATTTAATAAGACATAAAATTTATAAATAAATAAAAAACATAATTGAAAGAAAGATTTCACAGTTGAGAATCGAACTTAGAATTCGACATTATAAATAGAATTTAACAAAGAACTACTACAAAATTATGAATATGGGGTGTATCTTTTATTTATTAAATTCGTAATGTATGGAATATGATACATAATTTGCTTGAGCATTCTCGAGAGTTAAAATTAAATACTCTATTGCAGTGCAGGGGATTAGAGCTATCAAAATGGATACCTGACCTTAAACAAGTTAACTCTGGTGGGTCTCATACTTTTTAGGGTTGAACAAAAAAAACTATTGTAATATGTGTTGGGGAAAAACAAACAAAACATAGAGAAAAAGAGGAACACAATCACGACACAAGAACATAACGTGGAAACAACTGGAGAAAAAATCACAACCTTTGCTAATAGACAATCAGAGAATAATACTATGTGAAAATTGTTACAACACATAATATACCCTCAACTAATCCAGGCCCCATTACACTCATACCCTCAAAAATAAAATTAACTACATCTCACAATACTCTAATACAAGAGTATAAGAGAATAAAGAAAGTCAAATACAAGCTTAAAGTGCTTTTGACTAGTGCATCTTTGAATGAAGAATTGGAATCCTATATATAGCCTTGGACTCCCTTTTCCTTCACAAAACTAAGTGATGTGCGACTTCAAAGAATTTGTATCCTATATATAGCCATGAACTCTCTCTTCATTCACAAAACTATATGTTGTGGGACTTTTTCAACATGTATATTTTCAACCAACCCCAACAATCACCACCTTGATTGAAAATAATACATAAACTTTCTTTGTCTTCAGCGACAACCATACTCTATCATAAAGAGTATAGTCACTTGAAGCTACATCACTACAAGAATTTTCACATTGTCTTCACTAACAATCATAGTTTTAAAAATTATCATACTCTCTCATGAAAAATATATTCCACTTGAAGATAAACCATTTCAAAAATTTCACATTATCATCACCGACAATCATATACTTTAACATGAAGAATAAATTTCACTTGAAGGTAAACCACTCAAAGAATTCCACACTGTCTTCGCCAACAATCATAGTTTTAAAAAAAACTATCATACTCCACCTAAAGAATACTATATTTCACTTGAAGGTAAACCACTTCAAGAAACATCACATGTCGAAAACCAGGTTGAACCTTTATGGTGTAACTTCCTTGTTGGTAGGAAGCTCTTCAACCATCGACATAATATTGCACCTTGTATAATCTTGATTGTATCAACACCTCTTTGACTTGAACTTTTCGCAAGTAAAAAAAAATTCCATCAATTTTCTCTAGCCCAAACTGTACATCGGAATTTTTACCTTCACAACTCTTTCACAATACTACCCTTTTTTTTCTGATGTGGAAGATCAGACAAAACAACGATCACAAAGCATACTAAGAACACTTATCCCTGGATCGTACAAAAACCTTTGATATCAGTTATTGGGGAAAAACAAACAAAACATAGAGAAAAAAAGGAACACAATTACAACACAAGAACATCATGTGGAAACTCCAAAATTGGAGAAAAAATCACGACCGTTGTCAATAGACAACTAGAGAATAACAATATGTGATAATTATTACAATACATAATATACCCTTAATTAACCCAGACCCCCTATACATTCACACCCTCTAAAATAAATATTTAACTATATTTCACAACACTCCAATACAAAAGTATAAGAACTTGGAATGAAGAACTTGAATCCAAGCTTAAAGTGTTTTTGACTAGTGCATCTTGGAATGAAGAACTTGAATCCTATATATAGTATTGGACTCCCTCTTCCTTCATAAAATTAAGTGACGTGGGAATTCAAAGAACTTGTATCCTATATATAGCCTTAAACTTTTTATTCATTCACAAAACTAAGTTATGTGAGACTTTTTCAACATGTATATTTTCAACCAACCCTCAACAATAGTCCAGGGAAGTCGGGAGCATCAATGGAACTAATGCTCAAGGACCACAAGAGAGGGAGATACCATATCTCAATCTAAAACCTTAAGGTGTTAGATAAATGAGTCTTCTCTCTTATAAATCCAATATTTTATCCATTCATAGACAATGTGAGACTTTAACCATTCACAGTTGTACCCAACATTCTCCCCCATAAGTGTGAGTCATCCACATTCTATAGCATAATCCAACATCAGATTCAATTACCGCTCCACCACAAAGTCGAGCCAGGACTCTGATGTCACAACTGGGGGGTAAAACAAATAAAATATAGAGAAAAAGATGAACACAATCACAACACAAGAATATAACGTGAAAACTCCAAAACTGGAGAAAAACCATGAGCGTTGTCAATAGACAACCAGAGAGTGACACTATGAAAATTGTTATAACACATAATATACCCTCAACTAACTCAGGCCCTCAGTACAACCACACTCTCAAAAACAAATATTTAACTATACTTCACAATACTCTAATACAAGAGTATAAGAGAACAATGAAAGTCAAATACAAGCTTAAAGTGCTTTTGATTGATGCCTCTTGGAATGAAGAGCTTGAATCCTAATATAGCCTTAGACTCCCTCTTCCTTCATAAAACTAAGTGACCCTGGTCTTCAAAAAACTTATATCATATATATAGCCTTAAACTCTCTCTTCATTCATAAAACTAAGCGATGTGAGACTTATTCAACATGTATATTTTCAATCAACGTCAACAATATGGACTCGAAAATTACTAATTGAGTCTGACCCTAGATGGACTTCGGGCTACCCGACCCTAAATTGACTTTTTTAATAAAAAATAAAAATAAAAACAAAAACCCCAAAATATTTATTATAAATGAAATTAAAAATTATATTATTAAATAATACATTTTTAAGTACTATATTATCTCTTATAAATACTATAATGTGTTTTTAAATACAACACATGTCTAAATTGTATAAATTAATACTCGAATATTTAACATAAGAGAAACTAATAGAAGACGAGGAAAAAATGTTGATTAATTTAATGTATAAGATTTAAAAGAGAAAAATTAAATAGAAGAGAGATAAAATTTAGTGAAGTGAGAAAACTCAATGCGTTATTTATAGATATGCGGACCTAATGGACTACCCACGGTCCATATAGGCCAACCTTAATGGGTAGCGGACTTTTTAGGGCTGAGTTAAAAAGCCTTGAAAATATATGGCCTCTAATTTCAAGATACAAGTCCTATGATCTTTCGGGTTTGGCGGGCCGCCCATATGGGCTTAGTCCATTTTGACAGCACTACAGGGAATGAATGTGTCGTGCCTCTAATTCTATCATTGTTAAACGTTATCACATGATTGTTATTGTAGGTCATCATTTTATTGCATAAATCATATTAGTCCTA